>NC_041390.1:176627073-176649448 GCF_002162155.2 Triticum dicoccoides
CCGACGTACTCCTTCCTCCTATATATACCTACGTACCCCAAACGATCAGATACAGAGCCAAAACCCTAATTCCACCGTCGTAAATTTCTTTATCCATGAGATCCCATCTTGGGGCCTGTTCTGGAGCTCCGCCGGAGGGGGAATCCATCATGGAGGGCGTCTACATCAACACCATAGCCTCTCCGATGAAGTGTGAGTAGTTTACCTCAGACCTTCGGGTCCATAGTTATTAGCTAGATGGCTTCTTCTCTCTGTTTGGATCTCAATACAATGTTCTCCCCCTCTCTTGTGGAGATCTATTCGATGTAATCTTCTTTTTGCGGTGTGTTTGTTGACACAGATGAATTGTGGGTTTATGATCAGGATTATCTATGAACAATATTTGAATCTTCTCTGAATTCTTTTATGTATGATTGGTTATCTTTGCAAGTCTCTTCGAATTATCAGTTTGGTTTGGCCTACTAGATTGATCTTTCTTGCAATGGAGAAGTGCTTAGCTTTGGGTTCAATCTTGCGGTGTCCTTTCCCAGTGACAGTAGGGATAGCAAGGCACGTATTGTATTGTTGCCATCGAGGATAAAAAGATGGGGTTTATATCATATTGCATGAGTTTATCCATCTACATCATGTCATCTTGCTAAAGCGTTACTCCGTTCTTATGAACTTAATACTCTAGATGCATGCTGGATAGCGGTCGATGAGTGGAGTAATAGTAGTAGATGCAGGCAGGAGTCAGTCTACTTGTCTCGGACGTGATGCCTATACACATGATCATACCTAGATATTCTCATAACTATGCTCAATTCTGTCAATTGCTCAACAGTATTTCGTTCACCCACCGTAAAATACTTATGCTCTTGAGAGAAGCCACTAGTGAAACCTATGGCCCCCGGGTCTATCTTCATCATATTAATCTTCCAATACTTAGTTATTTCCTTTTCTTTTATTTTACTTTGCATCTTTATCACAAAAATACCAAAAATATTATTCTATCATATCTATCAGATCTCACTCTCGTAAGTGACCGTGAAGGGATTGACAACCCCTTATCGCGTTGGTTGCGAGGAGTTATTTGTTTTGTGCAGGTACGAGGGACTCGCGCGTAGCCTCCTACTGGATTGATACCTTGGTTCTCAAAAACTGAGGGAAATACTTACGCTACTTTGCTGCATCATCCTTTCCTCTTCAAGGAAATCCAATGCAGTGCTCAAGAGGTAGCAGGGCACCTGGGTGGGCACAACCCACCAGGGCGCGCCCCCCTCTCCTAGCGCACCCAGGTGGGTTGTCCCCACCTGGTGGCACCGCGGACCCTGAAACCGACGCCCTAAAATCCTATTTTTCCAAAAAAAAATGAGGGAGAAAGAATTATCACGATCCACGAGACGGAGCCGCCATCACCTCTTGTTCTTCATCGGGAGGCCATATCTGGAGTCCGTTTGGGGCTCCGGAGAGGGGGATCTTTGTTCTTCATCATCACCAACCCTTCTCCATCGCCAATTCCATGATGCTCCCCACCGGGAGTGGGTAATTCCTTCGTAGGGTCACTGGTCGGTGAGGAGTTGGATGAGATTCATCATGTAATCGAGTTAGTTTTGTTAGGGCTTGATCCCTAGTATCCACTGTGTTCTAAGATTGATGTTGCCATGACTTTGCCATGCTTAATGCTTGTCACTTTGGGCCTGGGTGCCATGATTTCAGATCTGAACCGTGTTTATGTTATCACCATTATATCCATGTTCTAGATCCGATCTTGCAAGTTATAGTCACCTCTACGTGTTATGATCCGGCAACCCCGGAGTGACAATAGTCGGGTGTTGGAAATATGCCCTAGAGGCAATAATAAATTAGTTATTATTATATTTCCTTGTTCATGATAATCGTTTATTATCCATGCTAGAATTGTATTGATAAGAAACTCAGATACATGTGTGGATACATAGACAACACCATGTCCCTAGTAAGCCTCTAGTTGACTAGCTCATTGATCAATAGATGGTTACGGTTTCCTGACCATGGACATTGGATGTCGTTGATAACGGGATCACATCATTAGGAGAATGATGTGATGGACAAGACCCAATCCTAAGCCTAGCACAAGATCGTATAGTTCATCTTCTAAAGCTTTTCTAATGTCAAGTATCATTTCCTTAGACCATGAGATTGTGCAACTCCCGGATACCGTAGGAATGCTTTGGGTGTACCAAACATCACAACGTAACTGGGTGGCTATAAAGGTGCACTGCGGGTATCTCCGAAAGTGTCTGTTGGGTTGGCACGAATCGAGATTGGGATTTGTCACTCCGTGTAACGGAGAGGTATCTCTGGGCCCACTCGGTAGGACATCATCATAATGTGCACAATGTGACCAAGGAGTTGATCACGGGATGATGTGTTACGGAACGAGTAAAGAGACTTGCCGGTAACGAGATTGAACGAGGTATCGGGATACCGACGATCGAATCTTGGGCAAGTATCGTACCGATAGACAAAGGGAATTGAATACGAGATTGATTGAATCCTCGACATCGTGGTTCATCTGATGAGATCATCATGGAGCATGTGGGAGCCAACATGGGTATCCAGATCTCGCTGTTGGTTAATGACCGGAGAGTTGTCTCGGTCATGTCTGCATGTCTGCCGAACCCGTAGGGTCTACACACTTAAGGTTCAGTGACGCTAGAGTTGTAGAGATATTAGTATGTGGTTAACCGAAAGTTGTTCGGAATCTCGGATGAGATCCCGGACGTCACGAGGAGTTCCAGAATGGTCCGGAGGTAAAGATTTATATATAGGAAGTCCAGTTTCGGCCACCCGGAGAGTTTCGGGAGTCATCGGTATTGTACCGGGACCACCGGAAGGGTGCCGGGGGTCCACCGGGTGGGGCCACCTATCCCGGAGGGCCCCATGGGCTGAAGGGGCGTGGGAACCAGCCCCTGGTGGGATGGTGTGCCCCCCCTTGGGCCTCCCATGCGCCTAGGGTTGGAAACCCTAAGGGGTGGGGGCGCCTCCACTTGGCTTGGAGGCCAAGCCACCCCTAGGGCTGCCGCCCCCTCCCTAGATGGGATCTACAAGGGGCCGGCGCCCCCCTGGGCCCCTATATATAGTGGAGGGGAGGGAGGGCAGCCGCACCTGAAGCCCTGGCGCCTCCCTCCCTCCCGTGACACCTCTTCCTCCCCGTTTGTGCTTGGTGAAGCCCTGCCGGGATCCCGCTACTTCCACCACCACGCCGTCGTGCTGCTGGATCTCCATCAACTTCTCCTCCCCCTTGCTGGATCAATAAGGAGGAGACGTCTCTGCTCCGTACGTGTGTTGAACGCAGAGGTGTCGTCCGTTCGGCGCTAGGATCATCGGTGATTTGGATCACGACGAGTACGACTCCATCAACCCCGTTCTCTTGAACGCTTCCGCTTAGCGATCTTCAAGGGTATGAAGATGCACTCCCTCTCTCTCTTTGCTAGATGACTCCATAGATTGATCTTGGTGATGCATAGGAATTTTTTTGAATTATTGCTACGATCCCCAACATCGGGACCACTCCCAGTGATGACCGTAGTTTGAGGAGTTCATGTATTCACCGTGTGTTAATGCTTTGTTCCGGTTCTCTATTAAAAGGATGCCTTAATATCCCTTGGTTTCCAATAGGACCCCATTGCCACGGGAGGGTAGGACAAAAGATGTCATGCAAGTTCTTTCCATAAGCACGTACGACTATTTACGGAATACATGCCTACATTATATTGATGAACTAGAGCTAGTGTCATATCGCCCTAGGTTATAATTGTCTCATGATGAATATCATCCAACAAGTCACCGGTCCAATGCCTACGAATTTATCCTATATTGTTCTTGCTAGGTTACTATTGCTATCGTTAATGTTGCACTTGTTACAAAACTACTGCTATCACTGTTACCGTTACCATTGCTACTGCTACTATTATCAAAACTATCATATTACTTTGTACTGATCACTTTGCTGCAGATAATTAATCTCCAGGTGTGGTTGAATTGACAACTCAACTGCTAATACCTTCAAATATTCTTTGGCTCCCCTTGTGTCGAATCTATAAATTTGGGCTGAATACTCTACCCTCGAAAACTGTTGCGATCCCCTATACTTGTGGGTTATCACTAGGCAGGTCACTTGTTTCTTGTGTGAAGGAACTACTCATTACCCAGCTCAATGCCAAATTTACCCCAAGGTACAAGAAATTTCCAATCAGCGGAAGGAAGCCAAGAAAGAAGCCCTCAAGGAAAATTTTGAAGAACCTGGGATGAAGGAAGTTGTTGAAGACCCCGATGGAGAAAGCCTAAACAGATTTTTCGCCTATGCCTACTATTCATGTGGTGAAGAAGGAATGTTTTACAGTATTGCATGAAGGAAAGCCAAGAGTATCTGAGAGACTTCCCGACAGAAGAAGTGGAGATTGGTCCACAGGAAATAGAAGGATTGATCGGAATGAAGAAGTCCAAGAAGAGAAAGAGAATGAATCTCCCAAACAACCCAGATTTCACAAAGAAGGATAATAGCCATATTACCTGTTTTGAGTGCAAGAATACATGACATTATGCCAGTAATTGCCCAGAAAAGAAGCAAATAACCCAAGGAGGTAGCAGGAAGCCCCTGGATTTGTCTGACGTCATTTGTTTACGCTGCAAGGAAGCATGCCATTTTGGTGGAGAATGTTCAGAACCGAGGAAAGGTTGAAGCCGGACATGTGGTAACTTCTGTATTCTGTTCACATAATAGACCAGAAATAGTACTAACGGTAAAAACACAAGCATCTAGCACATCTAAGTGCAGAAGTTTTGTTCTCGTTTTTTCTCTGTGTGATCTTACCTTACCATTACTTATGGTGGCGCAGGGTCGGAGCGAGGTAGGGGAGATTTTGTTTTGGGGGGCTTGCGATGTAAAAATTGCCATTTTCTGCCAACGTTCTTTGCAACCGCTTTCATATTTTTGAACAATCAAGAGGAGGGGGATGTGCGGTGGATATATTCCTGAAAGGTACGAAACACGACAAGCCTTCACAAGGGTGCGCTAGACCGCTAGGAGAGGTATTGATGCCGAGACAAGGCGGCGGCCTTTCCAAGCGGGATCTTTGAGTCTTAAGGACCAAGAGTGAAGTGAGGCCAACGAGTTGGTCTTCGTTGAGGAAGACACAAGTGTTCCTCGAATCCCAAATTTTACATAGAATGAAGAGACCGCCAAATGTCGTTGACGAGGCCAACAGGAGAGCGGGTGGACGTCCCAGATGAGGTCCGTGTGGCGGGCTTCAAAAGTCCCAACTCTTGCCAAACACGAGTATCATGTGGGCATTGGATGAACATGTGTAGCACATCCTCGCAGCTGGGGCATGAGCTACCCGGAGGTGATTTTCCGGTGGAAGAGATTGCTTTCAAACACCCGAAAATTTGAGCACAGGGAGAGGCATTGACACCGAGACAAGGTGGTGGAGACCTTGGATATTTGAATCTAATAAAGGACCAAAGGGTGAAGTCTTTTTTCCTAACAGTGAGGCCACCTGATTGGACATCATTTCGAAAGAGATGGGTGTTCTTCGAGTCCATCTGAGGACCAACCTGACCGGTGTGGGTCAACCTCCAAACACCATAGCCCATGACCTCGACGACATTCGGGGATCCCCTGCCCTGCTGGCTCCTAGATAAAGGCAAGAGCCCGTCTGACCGCGAATGGAGCCTAGGGAAACTTATTCAGACGCCACACTGTTGCAACAGTGTCGGCAGGAACTCCCTCAATTCTAACGCTACTGAGAACCCATCCGAAGCGCAGATCCGAGGTTACACCTCCGTCCCGCCATCGAAGAGGCCGGCGGAGGGAGATGGAACCAGCGACAGCGCCGATGGCACACAAAGGGACCCGCTCGCCTGGCTAACCCTAACCGCTCGCCCACCGTGATGAGGTTCTTGGAGTTAGAAGGTAGTCCTACGTAGTAATAAAGAAGGCAACACGTTTTTGATATATTGGTTAAAAAACACGTTTTTGATATACTAGCTTACCACTCATGCCAAAAAAGGAGAAAAAAAAAGAAGACAGCACGTTTCGCATCGTAAAAAATAGCCTGCCGACGCGGGAAGTGGAACCGACCGAGCGGCCCGCCAGCCTGACTCGGGAAAAAAAACCAGTCCGTGTTCGGGTCGGGTCGAAAACCCTAAACGCCAGACTGACTCGAAAAAAAAAACCAACCCGTGTTCGGGTCGGGTCGAAAACCCTAAACCCAGATCGATCGATCGAGAGTTCGAGACCGTCTTCTCGGTCGCAAGCCAGCAATCGAAGCTCTGCTCCCTGCCCCCGCGAAATCTCAATCTTTCGCCGTCGAGCTCCCGCCAAATCACGCTCCTGCTCCCGCGAAATCGAGCTCCCGCCCTGCTCCCGCCGAATCCAATATGCCGCGACACCGCCGCTGCAGCCGGCTGCGCCGCATCGTCGGCGGCGTCTCAGTCGGAGCTCTCCTGCTGTTAGCCGGAAGCGGAGGCCACAACGCCTACTCGGGCCGCCCGGTCTTCTCGCTGCCCCTCGGCCTCGGCGCCCCCTTCCCGCTCGTCGCCGACAGTCCGGCGCCCCCGCCCTTCCCGTTCGCTGCCGACTTTTCTCCGTCGCCGTCCCCGCAATCCCAATACTCGCCCTTCCGCCTCAGCGATGACAGCCTCGCGCGGCGCCTTCTGCCCCTCCGCCTCCGCGCCAGCCAATCGCCGCCGCAGCAGGACGCGGATGCGGTCCTCCTTCCCGACCAGGAGGTCCTGATCCTGGACGACGCTGAGCCTACCGGCGACGCCATCTGCGCCTTCCAGGGCGGGGCTTCCTCCCCGGCGAGACCGCTCGGGAGGCTGCCGGCGTCCGGACTTCACGCATACGTCTGCCGCCTTCCCGACCCAGCGCAGAGCTTCCAGCAGCTCCAAGCGCCGCTCTTACTCCACTCCTCCACCTCCTCGGCCGCCGCAGCTGCTCCAGATTCCCCTTCTCCTTCTCCGGGCCGCGCATTGCTTAACTGGAGCAGCGACCCGATAGTGTTTGACTCGGCTCTTCTGGACGGAGGCGACTTGCTCGTCTTCGCTAAGGGAATCAGCCGCCGCCAAGGCCTTCAGTGCCTGTACCGCTACAGCGACGGCGCCGATACCATGCTGGCAACTACACCGGCAATCACCTCAGTACAGCAAGTTACTGGCTGCCCCTCGCCGCCGACACCTGTCAAGTCAGGAGGAAGCACCAAGGTTCTTGTCACACTAGGGGTCACCGGCGAGGATCCCATGCCCTCCGTTGCAACCTTTCGTCGACAGCAAGCTGAATCTTCTTTGGTGACTCCTCAAAAGAGTTCAATTTGCGCCTGCACAATGGGACGCAACATCTCCAAGTTTCTCAGGGAGTGGGCACTCTACCATAGTGCGATTGGGGTGGATCAGTTCTTTATCTATGATAATGGCAGCGAGGACAACTTGGCAGGCCTAGTGGCGCAGCTCATATCCTCCGGGCTCAACATCACAACCGTGCCATGGCCTTGGACCAAGGTCCAAGAAGCTGGTCTGTCTCATTGCGCGGCCACACAGCAAGCTTCGTGCCAATGGATGGCTGTCATAGATGTCGATGAATTCATCTTCTCAACAAGCTGGGCAGGATTAGAGAAGCCATCAAAATCTTTGCTAGAGCCCGCTATTTCTGTTGATGATAGCGTTGGCCAAATATACCTTGCTTGTTATGATTTTGCCCCCTCGGGCCAAACAGCACATCCACCGGAGGGGGTCTGCCAGGGCTACACTTGCCGGCTGAAGAGCCCGCAGCGGCACAAATCCTTGGTCCGTCTCGACGCCGTGGAACCATCCTTCATGAATGTGGTCCATCATTTTAAGCTCAAGCCTGCTTTCAAAAGCATCTGGACTGCGTTCGCACGTGTTAACCACTACAAATACCAAGCTTGGCCGGAGTTCAAAGTCAAGTTCAAGAGGCGTGTGTCCGCTTACGTGGCTGATTGGAAAGATCCGATCAACCTCGACTCAAAGGACCGGGCTCCTGGCTTAGGAGTTAATGACGTCGAACCAGAAGGCTGGGCCCAAAAATACTGCAAGGTTAAAGACAATATCCTTAAGCTGTTGACTGCAAGATGGTTCGGTGTTGGATTTGGGAACCCTCATTAGCTCCAGTCAGATCAGGTAACACACACGGGTAAGATCTACCACCCCTCCCCCTCTTTTACATAGTAATTTCTGTTTATTTACACTAACAAAACGTAAATCAAAACCACTAAGTTTTCCAGAATTAGAAATTATCTCTTAAATTGGATGGTATACACCTTTTAAATAGGCTTTAGGTTGATGGGGAAGCACCACAGTACGTGTGTGTTGCTCAATGATGAACATACTCCCTCTAGTCTAGTTCTGAAAAAGCCCCCAAAATGCAACTTTTACTTCTTATTTTCGTTAACTATAAAACTCTTCAAAATTATACAGTACTTATTTAAAATACTTTATGAGAGATAACCTTTATTTTAACTATACATTATTACTGTAAAGCTCTTCAAGACAATATTGTTTTGAAAATACTTTATGAGATAAACCTACACATTGTTTTCACATATCCAATCCAAAAATATTATGAAATATAGTGAGTCAAAGTTTGGAAAAAGTTAATTAAACCCATGCCTAAACCAACAACTTTTCCAGAACTAGAAGAGGGAGTATAATAATAACCTGAGAGCATTTTCCCTATCGATAGTTAGCAGTTTGTTTTCGCTATTCAAGCTCTTGCTGTCCTTCTTTTTCCATCTTGAACTGTTAAGAACAGATTTATGTTCATTTTGCCTTGATACTCAGCACGTGACACGGTGCTTTAATATCGGTTCTTTTGCTAAAATTGGATGACTTCTTTTCCTTGAATGATTTTGGCTTAACAGTTGGGCTTAGATCAGTTGAATTTGTAATGCTTAGCTGGAGCACGAGATGAAGCCTCTTTATTTTATTTTATTTATGGACCTGTGTGGGCTGGATTACTAATCAGTGAAAGCTTCACACAAATGATTTCAAATCTTGTTTGTTGATTGAGGTACATTTCTTAAGTATCTATTGGCTGATCCTTATGGTTGTTTGGCTTCTATTCTGAAACTATTGGATTGAGATGCTGGTCTACACTTTGTTGGCTTTTCTATAAAAAATGAATCTTGGTTTATGATGCAGTTAAGCTTTGGCTTATATGGTTTTGTTCCAGTTTTGACTTGTTTTAATTAGCTGGAAACATCTTTGGAAAGTCTTTCTTGATATGGAACTCATACATCAAAATGCATCTCCAATGGAGAATGCGACATTGTCAAACTGACCTTGCAAGTTGAACATGTGAACGAGTGTATTGAAAATTACCTTGCTGCCTGGTTTCTACTGATCCGAAGAAACGGGTTCAGCATTTACCCATGGCTGAATACTGGTACAACAGTTCTTTTCATTCGTCTCTCCAAGAGACTCCTTTCGAGGCCTTATATGGATATCCACAGCCACAAATCAGTGAGTTCTCAACGGTAGGCACTACTGACAGTGAGGCACAGACAACAACTGCTGTCAACACTGAAGCACAATCTCTTAATTGCCCAGCAACTCATGAAGAAATATGCAGATCGCAAGCGAGTTGGAAGGACTCTTGCAGTAGGTGACATGGTTTACTTGAAGCTTCAGTCATATCGTCTGAATGCTTTCGGCCTTCGTTCTCACATCAAGCTGCAAAGGAAGTTTTACGGACCATTTCGAGTACTGTATCATGTGGGCAATGTGGCATATCACCTGCAGCTGCAAACGTGGGTATCCACCCAGTGTTCCACATCAGCTAGCTGAAGGAACAAATTGGACTCAATGTAGTTCCCTGTGCTGATTTACCTCTAGGTGATCCTGAACGGTGTACCAGAACTGAACCTGTTATCGTACTTCAGACCCAACAGATCCCTCGCAACAATCTACCGGTTGTCCAATGGCTTGTACAACGGGAGAATTTTCCACTGGATGACGCAACTTGGGAAGCCATGGATTTCATGAAGCATACATTCTCAGCCTTTTTCAGGAAGACAGTCGAAGGATGGTGTCGTCAACCTTCAGCTTCTTGAAGGCAAGATCGCGCTCGCAAGGGGGCATTGTCAGACTGAACTTGCAAGGTGTTCTAGTCTTCAGTTAACTGTACCGGTTCAGATAATGAACGGCTGGGGATTGACGATGGAGAAGATCGGACGGCTTGCATTCACTCACCGTCTACCTCTAGCTTATTTACTTTTCACTGTTGCTTTTCTTACCTCTTTATTCTTTCCTTGGCAACAACGGCTGTAACAGAAAAATGTATGCGCTACACGGGATAAGCCCCGATCAATCAATAAAGCACTATATGAAGCCTTTTAGTTTTATTTTCTTTTTGGTTTGTGTGGGCTGGACCAATAATTCATGAAATCTTCACCCAAATGATTTCAAATCTTATTTGTTAACTAAGGTTCATTTCTTAAATATCTATTGGTTGATCCTTGGTTGTTTGTCTTCTGTTCTGAAACTAGTTCATTTCTCGTGATGTCGTGATTTTGGTGAGATGTTGGTCTGCACTTCCCTTTAGGAAATGAATCCTGGTTTTCTATGACTTTACTTGGAACTTATCTTTAATGACGCAGTTAAGGTTTGGCTTATATGGTTATGTTCCAGTTTCGACTTGTTTGAATTAGCTGGAAACATCTTTGAAAAATGGCTGAACATCTTCTTTTAATTAGCCTCTTAGTTTTAGCAATCATCTGCATTTCATAAAATAGCTGAACATATTCTGCGGTGATAGCAATGGTTGTATATATAAGAAAGTTCGTAAGGGGAACAAAATTTCCTAGCTAAATGCAATTCCAAATTCTGAAGTCGAAATTTTATTATCCTTTCATGAGTCATTTGACTGGTACATATCCTTCGACCATGAGAATGCAGGATTACAAACAGTCAAGCTTTATTATTGCCAGAAAGGTATTTCTATGTTGTGTTGTGTGATGCAATTAGGCACATTATGCTAATGTTTTATCCGAGGCTGTTTGTATGCAGCTTGCCAGAAAGCTATTTCTGTTCAGTTGATTCAGGTGAGGATGCTGCAAAATGAGGACGATAGTCAAGATTGGCCATGCCCCTAACGTAAGCTTTCTCTTTTGCTGGAATATAACAGGCAACAATCTTCTAAAACTCGGTTTACTCAGCAAGTAAGATAGCAAAAAATGAGTAATTAACAGGATAAACTGAAAAACCAAGCAATTACCTGGGTAATCAGTTACCAGGCGGAGCACAAGGTGGGCATGCATGGCTGCCTGTTTCGGATTTAGAACATTGGTATAGCCTATGACTTGTTGGCCTCGTATCATGCCAATTTGCCATCCATTTGTTTCTGATTTGTCGATACTCTGTACAAGTCAGAGCTTCTTGATCCTGATTTACAATCACATGATTGGTTATAATAATGTTGCTCAAGCTCAACAAGTTTTGATCTTTCTTCACTCCTTCCTCCTTTGGGGGTTAATAGTAGCAGAAGACCTTGCTGCTGCAGCATTGCTCGAGTTCTTAGATTCTTTCTTGCTGCTGTTTGCTGAAAACTGTTCCTTGCTTGAGTTCTCACCCGAGGATGCCCTCTTTCTATCATCAGGTGCCCTCAACTTCGGTCCAAACGGCAGATCTCCGTTCTTGTCACGCTGTCCTGGAGCTGGGCAATACAATTTCAGAGTGCCCAAGCCGGCCATAGATGAAGCAAAAGTGAGGTACGTTCTCATATTGTATGTCATATAAATCTTGCTTCTTCCTTCTTGCTGAGTCAATTATGATCCACCACCTAAGGGGTTTGGAAACATCAACAGCAACCCTCGCACGCAGAAAGCCACCCATATGATCAAACTGTACCGAGGTAGCATTCTGGTCTATTGGTGCTACCACAACACTATCCCGTATAGCATCATTTTGGATCCGGTCCTTCCTTGTCTGGCTACACATCCATTTCAACATACATATATCCACTACACCTAACTGTTAAACATGCCGCCTTTTAGTTGGCTAACACTCAACGTCCTACAATATTGTGTGTCAAATCACCGTCCTATAGAACCTGTTTTTTAGCTATTGTGACACTCTTTTTACAGAGAACGCCAGTAGCTTGGCGCCACTTCATCCATCCGGCTTTGATTCGATGGTTCACATCTTCATCGATATCTCCATCCTTCTGCATCATTGACCCCAAATATCGAAAGGTGTCCTTCTGAGGCACCGCTTGCGCATCAAGGCTAACCTCCTCCTCCTCGTACCTAGTAGTACCAAAACTGCACCTCATTTACTCGGTTTTAATTCTACTAAGTCTAAAACCTTTCGATTCCAAGGTTTGTCTTCATAGCTCTAACTTCCTATTAACCCCGTCCGACTATCATCGACTAGCACCACATCATCCGCAAAGAGCATACACCATGGTATATTTCCTTGTATATTCCTTGTGACCTCATCCATCACCAAAGCAAAAAAGATAAGGGCTCAAAGCTGACCCCTGGTGCAGTCCTATTTTAATCGAAAAGTCATCAGTGTCGCCATCACTTGTTCGAACACTTGTCACAATATTACTGTGCATATCCTTGATGAGGATAATGTAATTTATTGGGATTTTGTGTTTCTCCAAGGTCCACCACATGAAATTCTGCGGTATCTTATCTTAGGCCTTCTCTAAGTCAATGAACACCATATGGAGGTCCTCCTTTTGCTCCTTGTACTCCATAAGTTGTCATACCAAGAAAATGGCTTCCATGGTTGACCTCCAGGCATGAAACCAAACTAATTTTTGGTCATGCTTGTCATTCTTCTTAAGCAGTGCTCAATGACTCTCTCCCTCATAGCTTCATTGTATGGCTCATCAGCTTAATTCCATGATGATTAGTACAACTCTGAACATCCCCTTGTTCTTGAAGATTGGTACCAATATACTCCGTCTCCATTATTTTGGCATCTTGTTTGCCCGAAAAATGAGGTTGAAAAGCTTAGTTAGCCATATTATCGCTATGCCTCTGAGGTCTATCCACACTTCAATGGGGATACAATCAGGGCACATCGTCTTGCCTCCTTTCATACTTTTTAAAGCCTTCTGGATCTCAGAGTCCTTGATTCACTGCACAAAACGCTTGCTGGTATCATCGAAGGAGTCGTCTAGTTAAATGGTAGAGCTCTCATTCTCCCCATTGAACAACTTGTTGAAGTACTCCCTCCATCTATGCTTAGTCTCCTCGTCCTTCATCGGGAGCTGGCATGTTCCGTCTTTGATGCATTTGACTTGGTCAACATCCCTCGTCTTCCCCTCTTAGATCTTGGCCACCTTATATATGTCCCTTTCGCCTTTCTTCGTGTCTAAGCACCGGTAAAGGTCCTCATACGCCCAACCCCTTGCTTCACTTACAGCTCGCTTCGCGTCCTTCTTTGCCATCTTGTAATTGTCTATGTTTTCTGTTGATAGAGACTCGACTAGATGACGAGTCATTCGTTGGCCCGACCTTTCATGGTACATCCAATAGCAGGTTAATTCTTTCAACTAGTGCAACTCTTTCTCCACAAAAGTTGAGAAAGTCGAATCTGCCAAATCCCGCAGCCCGGTATCAAGTTAGATCACCGGCGTCCGACAAGAGTGAACTGTATAGGTTCCATGGGCAAATTCCAGGAGATGATGTTGTTAAATAACGTGACAGCCCTCATCGTATGCGCCAAGGGATTAACATCCGAAGCTTCTAGCGTAGGATAGACTAGGAATCTGTTATGGTTTATTTTCATGTTAAACTAGATATCTATCTCTTAGTCTATCCCTTGTTCTCCAAGTTTGTAATCCCAACAACTTGTGCGCTATCAAGGAGGTCGCGACCCTGCTTATAAACATGAAGTCGTGGCCTTGGCAAAGGCACGACGTTCCCAGCCTTTCTCACATGGTAATCAGAGCCTAACTCTTCCATTCATCTAGTCCTAGCTCTCCATTGCACCAGCTTCCGCCATGGCATCCTCCAGCTCATCCAACTCCACCCTCACCGGCCAAATTACCGAGAAGCTCACCCGCACAAACTTCATCCTCTGGTGCACACAAATCACTCCGCAGCTCAGAGGCGCGGGTGTCTATGGCTATGTTAACGGCACCACGCCGGAACCAGCCAAGACCGTCGTCACCAAGGACAAGGACGGGAAGGAGACGACCACACCAAACCCCCTTCATCCGATCTGGTTCCGGGAAGATCAGCAGGTACTTGGTTATCTTCTGAATAATCTTTCCAAGGAGGTACTCGTGCAGGTGACCTCGATCTGCCATGCACACGAGCTCTGGACAGTGCTGGCGAACATGTTTTCGTCTCAGTCACTGTCCCGCATCAACAACATCCGCGTCGCACTTGCGAACGCACAGAAGGGGAACCAGTCGGTAGCGGCCTTCTTCGCGCACATGCGCTCCCTCGCCGACGAGCTTGCTGCTGCAGGCAAGCCACTCGACGACGACGAGCTCATCTCCTACATCACGGCCGGCCTCGACATGGAGTATCAACCCCTCGTCTCCGCCCTCGACGCCCGTACTCAGCCTGTCACCCTTGATGAACTGTATGCTCAGATGAGTAACTTCGATCAAAGGGTGGCACTGTTCCAGGGCACAAACTCAGGTGGTGGCGGCTTCAAGTCCTCCGCCAACGCCGCCATGCGCGGCCGAGGTGGGGGCTCACGCTACCGCGGGCCACCTCGCGGCAAGGGGAACAACAACAACACCCGTAGCGACCGCGGTGATCGCGGTGACCGCGACGACTCTCGCGGCAATGGTGACCGGCCCTCCTACACCAACAACAGGGGCGACCGCCGTAACTCCTCCAACAAGCGTCCCGACGCCACATGTTGCCAGATCTGTGGTAAACCTGGCCACACAGCGAAAGGCTGCTGGTACAGGTATGATGATGACGGTGACTCATCCTCAGATGAGAAGGTGGCCGGGGCTGCTGATGGCTCATATGGAGTGGACACAAACTGGTATGTGGATGTAACATCCCAAATTTTCAATTTGGAATGTTATACATTAGATCATCAATGCATATCATATTTTATTTTGCTTTTTGGTTGATCCTAGAAATTCTATGCAACTCAATGACCCACGGAGAGAGTTGGGGATTTCGTTATTTTCATATTTGAGTTTTCTCAAATTTTGAGAATAAGATCATTTGATTTTAATTATTTTATCATCAATTATTTCTAATACAAAAATATGAGAGAGGGAATAAAATGACTTTCCCAAAATAAAGAAATATTGAGGATTTAATAATAAAATCAAATAAGATTTTTATTTCGGAGTTTTTCGGTGTTTTATTTGAATTTAGGAAAAAGTACGTTTTTCAAAATTTCATTTAGGTCCCAAATAAATGTTCACCTTGTGCGGCTTGATTTTAGAAGCCCGTGAAAATTTATTTCGGAATTTTTGGAGTCCGTTTAGTATTTCTTTTTATTTTTTTTCCGAGCGGAATAATTTAAAAAAAAAACGAACCGACTTAACGGGCCGTGTCCGACCTGGACACCGACCCGGGAGGCCTTTATAAGCCGGGGCAGCCCACCCCGAGGGAAACCCTAGCCAGCGCCGCCGCCGCCGCCGAGGTTCGTCGCGCCTCGATTTCCGTGCCGGAAAAAAAAGAGAAAAAAAAATTCGGCGTTCGTCGTTTTTCTTTTTCTCGGATTAAATCCGCGAATTTTCTTATCGCGATTCCTGATTCAATTTTCGTTTTAGTATAACTTTTCGCTCGTTTATTGGAATCAGGCGATTCAAGTGCCTAGGGATTCGTCTCGAAACCCTCTATCCGTTTAACCAACTTAAACAAGATTTTGCTACTGTAAAATTTGCCCTAGATCCAGATTACTAGAATGAAGTTGTTTTCTTTCGCCGTTTGATTTTCGTTGCTTCGTTCGATTTGATTCTTTTTGCCAACCGGAGTTCTTAAGTTGAACCTTCTGGTTAGATCTTTTATTTGAGTTTTACCTGTGCATTAGATGAGTACTTATTGTATGCTTGTTTGTTTGTCTGCGATAGAATACCCGGAGTGCGCCGCCTGTTACTTCGAATCGTTAGGTTTCGCGGATCATCAGCAAGGCAAGTAACACTTTGATCATACCTTTTCTACTACCCAGTTTTATTGCATTAGATCAATCCTCACACATTGCATGATTAGGATCTAATTAAATTGTGGGATGGGAAGTAGTTGAGGTAGTACCTATTACCTGTTATTATCAAACCTTTGGGAGTTACTTCTACGTTTGCTTATTATGCCATGCTATGCTAGTAGACGTGGATTGGGTGAGTGATATCCATGATAGATGTGAGATTGTTAATTAATGGTTTATCTAAGGTGGCAATGTAAACACACATCTGGGTGGATTGAGGCACCTGGGTATTCCAGGACTTGCCTATTTTCTTTTGGACCGCCACCCAGGCTCAAAGGGATCATGAGACTATTCATACTAGAAACTTTCGTGTGCAGCCACAAGCTATTATGGGCTCTAGCATAGTTGACTAAATTGTGCGAACTCTTACAATGGTAGACTAGCAGATGTAGGGGATGTAGGTAGTACGGTCTACCCGATCGTAAGGTGCTAGCGCTTCTGAAAGACTATGTCTCGGTCATCCGTCTTCTCAAACACCTTGTAGTGCGAGAAACCAAACGGAGGCGATCGAGTCTTGTGGGGAAAAGTGCGCAAACCTCTGCAGAGTGTAACAAACTAATCATGGTTAGCCGTGTCCCCGGTTATGGACATCTTGAGTATCTAGTACTTGGATTTTCATGTGAATCTCAACATGTTACTCTAAATTAATTTTGTTGGGTTATGTTTAATGATGATGCTTAATTGGGATTGAGGATGCTGTCAACCATTCTCAATGTTTAACAACTACCATGATAGTTAAATAATTTATTCCTTTGAAGTAGGGAAAAATTGGCTTTACGCAAAACTGTAACCATAGAGCTTTCCACCAGCCAAATATGCATATAGTATAGCTATTCCATTTCATTACTCTCTATGTGTTACCTTGCCAGCATATTCCATGTGCTGACCCGTTTTCGGCCTGCAACATTAATGTTGCAGACTTTTCAGACGACGATTAAGGAGTTTTAGGTCGTGGTTCTATACTCAGTGATGCCGTTGGAGTTGATGGACTCACTTATCTTCCAAGCCTTCCGCTGTTATCGTTATTAGATGGCCTTAAGCCATATTTATTGTAATAAGTTCTCTTATGAGACACTCGATGTAATAAGTGTGTGATTGCTACTCTGCTATAAATCCTCCGAGTACTGTGTGGTGTCAGCATTACTGATCCAGGGATGACACCGGAGCACAGAGATCAGACTGTTTGAGGTCTGTTCGCTACAGTGGACAGCGGTGCAATCAACCACATCACCGGTAAAACTCAAGAAGGTGACCATGCGTGAGAAGTACCGCGGCAAGGACCACATCCACACTGCCAGTGGAGAAGGTATGAAGATTCGTCATGTTGGTCACACAATCATTAATACCCCTCATAGGAAAATTCATCTTCAGAAAATTTTACATGTTCCTAGTGCTAACAAAAATCTTCTCTCCTTTCATCGTATTGCTATCGATAATCATGTCTTCCTTGAGTTTCACCCCTTCTATTTTTTGATCAAGGATCAAGCAACGAAGAAAGTGCTCTATCAAGGTAGATGCGCTCGTGGGCTCTACCCTTTGATTCCGGAGATTAGAAGATTCAATAAACAAGTTTTTAGTGCCACCAAGCTATCTTCAACACGGTGGCACGATCGATTAGGGCATGCAACTTTTCCTTTAGTTGAACGTTTGCTTAGGAAGAATAAACTCTTATATGTTGGAGAGCATGATGTCGAAACAATTTGTGATTCATGTCAGAAAGCTAAAAGTCATCAGTTACCGTATCCAATTTCTACTAGTATTTCTACCAAACCACTACAACTCATTTTTTCTGATGTTTGGGGACCTGCCCCTACTTCTGTTGGTAGACATACATATTACGCGAGTTTCATCAATGATTTTAGCAAATTCTCTTGGATCTATCTTCTCAAGAAAAGATCCGACGTGTTTCCAGTTTTTCTTAACTTCCAAGCTCTCGTTGAACGAAAATTTGACACCAAAATCATCGCCCTCCAATCTGATTGGGGAGGCGAATATGAGAAGCTAAACTCATTTTTCCAAAACCTTGGCATCTCTCATCATGTGTCGTGTCCACATGCCCATCAACAGAATAGGTCAGCCGAACGCAAACACAGGCACATCGTAGAAGTTGGCCTCGCTCTTCTGGCAAGAGCATCCATGCCGCTTAAGTTTTGGGACGAAGCGTTCCTTACGGCAGTTCACCTTATAAACATGTTGCCTAGTCGTGTCATTAATAATGACACCCCCACTGAAAGACTCCTCCATGTCAAGCCAGACTACAATTCTCTTCGCGTGTTCGACTGCGCTTGTTGGCCTAATCTTAGACCATACAACAACCGCAAGCTCATGTATCGATCTAAACAATGTGTTTTCATCGAATACAGTGCACACCACAAAGGAGTCAAGTGCCTCGATGTCTCCACCGTCCGTGTCTACATCTCACGCGATGTCGTGTTTGATGAAACCAAATTTCCTTTTGCTGATCTTCATCCCAATGTCGGTGCACTTCTTAGGAAAGAAATTCTCCTTCTTCCATCGCATCTCTCTGGTATTGATCATGGGGGGGGGAATAATTGTGATGATCATACGTTGACTAATCCTCATAACCCTGTGCATGAGTCCTATGATGATGCAGATACAACAGTAGACGAAGAAAATAGTGAAGAAATCGTCGAAAATGATGCAGAAATCAATCCAAACAGACGACATTTTATGTGTCAAACTGTAACACCCTCGATGTGACTATATCTCCCACGTGTCGAGGCACGACTTAGAGGCATAATCGCATTGAAGGCATATGTCGCAAGTAAGGCAATCTTCACAACATCCCATGTAATATAAACAATAAAGGGGAGATAACATAGTTGGCTTACACTCGCCATGTCAATCAAGGTACATAAATAACATTACATCATCCAAACACTCATGGCCCGACTACGGCGCCAAAATAAAAGATAACCCAACATGCGACACGGTCCCGATCACCCCCAACTGGGCACCACTACTGATCATCAGGAAAGGAAACATAGTAACATTGAGAGTCTTCGTCGAACTCCCACTTGAGCTCAAGCGCGTCTCCTGGAGCGGAATCATCGGGCCCTGCATCTGGTGTAATAGTAATCTGTGAGCCACAGGGACTCAGCAATCTCGCACCCTCGCAATCAAAACTATTTAAGCTTATAGGTAAGGCAAGGTAAATATGTGGAGCTGCAGCAAGCGACTAGCAAAATATGGCGACTAACTTATTCGCAAAAGAGAGCGAGAAGAGGAGGCAAAGCGCGAGCGAGAAACTAGAGAGCAACCTGCACAAACATTACTCCAACACCGTGTCCACTTCCCGGACTCCGCCGAGAAGAGGCCATCACGGTAACACACTCGGTTGATTCATTTTAAATAAGTTAAGGTTCAAGTTATCTACAACCGGACATTAACAAATTCCCATCTGCCCATAACCGCGGGCACGACTTTCGAAAGTTCAAATCCCTGCAGGGGAGTCCCAACTTAGCCCATGACAAGCTCTCACGGTCAACGAAGGAATAGACCTCCTCCCAAGACGTTCCGATCAGACTCGGTATCTCGGTTCTTCAAGACACTTCGACAGGTTAAAACAAGACCAGCAACACCGCCCGAATGTGCCGACAAATCCCGATAGGAGCTGCACATATCTCGTTCCCAGGGCATACTCAGATTGTCCAAACTTCCGGTAGGCCAGCCCAGAGTTGCCCCTGGTGGCCACCGGCGGCTGACGAGGTGGACCAACACTCAAAGGAGCACTGGCCCGGGGGGGTTTAAAATAAGATGACCCTCGGGCTCCGGAAACACAAGGGAAAAAGGGCTAGGTGGCAAATGGTAAAACCAATGTTGGGCATTGCTGGAAAAGCTTTAATCAAGGCGAACTATCAAGGGGTTCCCATTATAACCCAACCGCGTAAGGAACACAAAATCCGGGAATATAACACCAATATGACGGAAACTAGGGCGGCAAGAGTGGAACAAAACACTAGGCGAGAGGCCGAGCCTTCCACCCTTTACCAAGTATATAGATGCATTAAGATAACATGATAATATAATGATATCCCAACAAGTAAATAAATGTTCCAACAAGGAACGGCCTCCAATCTTCACCTGCAACTAGCAACACTGTAAGAGGGGCTGAGCAAAGCGGTAACATAGCCAATCAACGGTTTGCTAGGACAATGGTGGGTTAGAGGTTTGACATGGCAATTTGGGAGGCTTGAAAGAAAGTGGTAGGCATCGTAGCATTGGCATAGCAAAAGAGCGAGCAATCTAGCATAGCAAAGATAGTAGTGATTTCGAGGGTATGATCATCTTTCCTGCACAGTTGTCAGAGTTGACTGGATCCTCGAAAGCAAACTCAACGGGCTCCTCGTTAGCGAACTCGTCTCCCGGATCTACCCAAACAAGACAAACAAGCAACAAAGACACAATCAACCACGTGCAAGACTCAACAATATGATGCAAGGATGGTATGCTATGCGGGATGCGATGCGGGATGCATATGCAAGACGTGACAGGAAATGCAAGAACCTGGCCTCAACTTGGAAATCCAAGTGTTCCACTGGAAAGATGAGATGAAATCGCTTGAAAACGATATAAAGAACGCCGGAATCGGAGTTACGGTTTGGAAATGGCAAGCGATTCAAATATGACACCGGTCTGCGATTTACAGCAAGTAGCCATCTAAATGCAATGAGAAGAACATGGTACAGCATCCAAACAAGACAACAAAATACATGGCCGGGATGCATTCAAGATGCTTAACAAAAGTCTAGCACTGAGCTGCGGCCAATTCATCCATTAACAGGTTCAAACAAGCATGGCAAAAATGCATATGGCAAATAGATCTCAGACTTAGTGAAATTAACACTTGTCTGGAAAATTTCAGATCAGGTAGCACTCTTCGGAGCAACAAAACTACATGCTACAGGACCCAAACATGGCAAAGTAAAGCATGACATGGAGCTACTCAAAGAGCTTAACAAAAGTCCCTTAGTGACCTTGAGCCAAAAGGGATCAAAAAATACAATTGCAAGCATGTGAACATAGCAAAAACATAATCAGATCACAGACTTAGTGCAAACAGGAGCATGCTGAAACATATCTCAAGTAGGCATGTTTATGAGCTCGATGCACTCACTACGGTGTAAATCATGACAAGATAAGCATACACCCATCAAATATACACAAAATGCAAGCTAGACATGGCAAGAACAATAGCATAGCATGCATGGATCAACTACAACATCATCGACAAAATTGCAAACAAGTTGACAATCTGCCCAGATTCACAAGGTAGCAAAAGTAGAGCTCGATTGACTCAAGCTAGGGTGCTCCATAATTGCAAACAAAGACATGGATGGATAGATCACTACAATGTTAACAAAACATCCTTACTGATCATCCTCAAAAGAGGCACGTATCTCAAGGAAACAACATGAACATATGGCCACATGAGATAAACAGATCAGGGACTTGGTGGAAATGCTAAGTCCCTGAAATCAGAATTACCAAGTGCACCACTTGCAAGCTTGTGCTAGTCACCATACACATCACAAAAAATACATGGGTTGCACCTCTGGAAAGATGGAAAAACCCTTAACAAAACATATGTAGAGCATCAGGGCATATCATGCACACAATAATCATGGCAAAAATGACAAATATCTAAATGGAGTAGCAGATCTGACAAATATCTCAAGTAGCCCTCTTCTAACAACATTTCGGGCATCAAGATGAACTCAAACGAAAATGATGCAATGGAATGAAATGATGTACTCTCTGAGATGAACATTTTGATATGCTCTATGCCCAAAACGTAGTTTTGAATGAGGAGTTACGAGGCTATGAACATGAGCACATGGATCTGGGATTTCTGGGACTTAGAAGAAAAAAACCACCTCGCGGAAAAAGTCAACTCCGACGGGTCGAGGCCGGATCCGTCTTCTCCGGCGACGGTGAGGTCCGAACGCGGCGAGGGAGGCCGGGGAGCGGCCGGACTCCGGCGGGGGCGGCCGGATCTGGCTCCGGGAGGCGGCAGACGGCGCCGAGGCGGCGAGTGGCGGGGCGGCAGCTTGCGGCGCCGGAGTCGGCCGACGTTGACGGCGGCGGGCGGCGGGATGCAACGCCGGTGAGGTGGCGGCACATGGTGGCGGTGGGGTCCCGGCGACGAGGCGGAGGCGGCGCAGCGCGGGCG
>NC_041390.1:176649722-176659287 GCF_002162155.2 Triticum dicoccoides
CCCGCGGGCCGGCGCGGTGGGAGGCGGCGGCGCGCCACGTGGCGACCGCTGAGAGGGCGCAGGCGGCGGCGGACGTTGTCCGGCGCCGGCGGACACGTCCGGCGCGCGGAGAGGAGCGGGGAGCTAGGGTTAGGGTCGACTTGATCCGAAATTTTCGGGGAGGAGGCTATATTTATAGGTAGAGGGAGCTAGGAGAGTCCAAATGAGGTGCGGTTTTCGGCCACGCGATCGTGATCGAATGCTCTAGATGATGGAGAGGGTTTAGGTGGGTTTTGGGCCAAATTGGAGGGGTGTTGGGCTGCAACACACACGAGGCCTTTTCGGTCCCTCGGTTAACAGTTGGAGTATTAAACGAAGTCCAAATGATACGAAACTTGACAGGCGGTCTACCGGTAGTAAACCAAGGCCGCTTGGCAAGTCTCGGTCCAATCCGGAAATGTTTAATCCCCACACACAAAAGAAAGGTAGAAATGACCACCGGAGAAGAACGAAGCGCCGGAATGCAAAACGGACAACGGGGAAAATGCTCGAATGCATGAGATGAACACGTATGCAAATGCAATGCACGTGATGACATGATATGAGATGCATGACAATGACAACAACACACGGAGACAAAGACCCGAACCTGAGAAAATAAAATAACTTAACGTCGGAAACGGCAAGAGTTGGAGTACAAATTGGGAAAGTTACATCCGGGGTGTTACAACCCTCCACCACTACGAAAGGATCTCGTCCCGAGATCTAGGACTGAAAGAACGCCGGGTACTAAGAAAGGAGGTGATCCTCGCATTCCCAGGTAGCTTCACGGTCGAAATGGTGTGACCACTTGACTTTGAGGAATTTGATTGACTTATTGCGAGTCTTGCGTTCAGTTTCTTCAAGAATAGCAACTGGGTGCTCACGATAAGAGAGATCTTCTTGGAGCTCAATGTCCTCGAAGTTGACGGTGCGGTCAGGAGTCTTGAAGCACTTTCGGAGCTGAGAGACATGGAACACATCATGAACATTTGCGAAGTTTGAAGGAAGCTCGAGTTGATAGGCGAGGTCGCCTCTCTTGCTGACAATCTTGAAAGGTCCCATGTATCTAGGGGCAAGCTTCCCTTTGATACCGAAGCGACGAGTACCTTTCATAGGAGAGACGCGGAGGTAAACATGATCTTCGATCTCGAAAGCCAAATCGCGGTGCTTACTATCATAGTAGCTCTTCTGGCGGGATTGGGCTGCTTTGAGGTTATCACGAATGACTTTGCACATTTCCTCTGCCTCTGTGATTAAGTCATTACCCAAAAACTGATGTTCGCCGGTTTCAGACCAGTTGAGAGGGGTACGACACTTCCTGCCATACAAAATTTCAAATGGGGCCTTGCCCGAACTTGCTTGAAAACTGTTGTTGTAGGAGAATTCAGCATAAGGAAGACAATCCTCCCACTTCATGCCGAAGGAGATCACACAAGCCCTGAGCATATCTTCAAGGATCTGGTTGACACGCTTGACTTGACCACTAGTTTGAGGATGGAAAGCTGTGCTGAAGCGGATGTTAGTGCCCATGGCCTTCTGAAAAGAATCCCAAAACTTGGACGTAAAGATACTTCCACGGTCTGAAGAGATCACTTGTGGAATACCGTGCAGAGAGACAATCCGAGAGGTATAGAGTTCCGCCAATTGAGCTGCAGTGATTGACTCTTTGATAGGCAGAAAGTGAGCCACTTTAGTGAGTTTGTCGATGACAACGAATATAGCATCATTGCCACGCTTGGACTTTGGAAACCCAGTCATGAAGTCCATTTCAATGTGGTCAAACTTCCATTCTGGAATGGCAAGAGGTTGGAGGAGACCAGCTGGCCTTTGGTGTTCTGCCTTCACTCTTCTGCAGACATCACATTCATTCACGAATTGAGCAATCTCGCGCTTCATTCGAGTCCACCAATAAGCTTGCTTGAGGTCCTGATACATCTTCGTGCTCCCAGGGTGAATGGACAGGAGAGAATTGTGAGCCTCGTTCATGATCACTTTACGAAGTTCACCTTTGGGTACAACAATACGATCCTCGAAGAAGAGAGTATCCTTGTCATCAAGGCGGTAGCACTTGTACTTGGGTTGACTCTTGGCAATCCCAATCTTCACCTTTTTCACCATAGCATCAAGAAGCTGGGTTGGCGAATCTGGTCTTCCAAGGTAGGAGAGACTTGAAGGTTGGCGAGGAAACCTTGAGGAACAACTTGCAGATTAAGTTTGCGGAAAGCTTTACAAAGCTCGGGTTGATGAGGCTTGAGAATCAGACTGTTACAATAAGCTTTCCTGCTCAATGCGTCAGCAATCACATTGGCCTTGCCTGGAGTATACTCGATACTCGGATTATACTCTTGAATCATTTCAACCCATCGAGTTTGCCTGAGGTTGAGATTAGGCTGAGTGAAGATGTACTTGAGACTCTTGTGATCAGTGAAAATGTCCACTTTTCTTCCCAATAGAAGATGTCTCCAAGTCAAAAGAGCATGCACAACTGCCGCCAACTCGAGATCATGAGTGGGGTAGTTCTTCTCATTAGGCTTCAACTGGCGAGAGGTATAAGCAACAACTTTCTTCTCTTGCATCAATATTGCGCCAAGACCTTGGAGAGAGGCATCACAAAAGACCTCGTACGACTTTGATTCATCAGGCGGAGTCAGAACTGGAGCAGTGACCAATTTCTCTTTCAAAGTGTTGAAAGCAATGTCACACTCCGGAGACCAAACGTACTTGACGTGCTTCTGGAGAAGATTAGAGAGAGGCTTCGCGATCTTAGAAAAGTTTTCAACGAATCTTCGGCAATAGCTTGCGAGACCGAGGAAGCTACGGAGTTGCTTCACGTTCTGAGGAGGTTCCCAATTCACAATTGCAGACACCTTCTCAGGATTCATGGCAATGCCCTTGGCAGAGATGATATGACCAAGATAAAGAACCTTATCGAGCCAAAATTCGCACTTGGAGAACTTGGCGTAGAACTGATGTTCCCTGAGCTTATCGAGTACCAAACGCAAGTGCTTGGCATGATCTTCCTTGTTCTTCGAGAAAACCAGAATGTCATCGAGATAGACCAAAACGAAGTCATTAGTGTAGACGTTGAAGATGAAGTTCATCATACGAGAGAACGCCGGAGAAGCGTTGACGAGACCAAAAGACATGACAGTGTATTCATATGAACCATAGCTTGTCCTGAAAGCCGTCTTGGGAATATCTTGCTCACGGATTCGAATCTGATGATAACCCATACGGAGATCAAGCTTGGAGAATACTTGAGCACCTTTGAGTTGTTCGAACAACTCATTGATGTTAGGAAGTGGATATTTGTTCTTGATGGTCTGCTTGTTCAATGGACGGTAATCAACACAAAGTCGGTCCATTCCATCATTTTTCTTCACAAAAAGAACACCACAACCCCACGGAGAAGAACTAGGCCGGATGAGACCCATTTTCTATTGAATATCGAGTTGCTTCTTCAGCTCCTTCAACTCTTCAGGTCCGAGCTTGTAAGGACGTTTGCACACAGGTTCCGTGCCAGGCTCAAGATCAATAACGAATTCAACTGGCCGGTGCGGAGGCATTCCTGGAAGCTCTTATGGAAAGACGTCTTGATATTCGCAAACGACTGGAATTTGCGAGATAGAATCCAGTTCACCCTTCTCATTGAGAGAAAATAGACGGATGGTATTATCCCGAGCGGCAAAGACAATTACATCCTCAGACGAATGAGTCAATTGAATCTGCCTGGCAGCACAATCAAGCTGAGCCTTGTGCTTAGAAAGCCAATCCATTCCGAGAATAAGATCAATATCCGAGTTACCAAGAACCATTGGAGAAGCCAGAAACTTGAAATCACCCATCATGATAGAAATATCTGAAATTTCGTGGTTAGCGAGCAAACATTTACTCGAAGAGACAACTGCTAACGGTTTATGCATAACTTGGGAAGTCAACTCATGCTTAGATGCAAAAGGCTTCGAGATGAAACAATGCGATGCACCAGTGTCAAAAAGAACTTTTCCAGGAACATCGTTAACAGGAAGGTTACCCATGATCACATCTGACGAGTCCTCTGCCTGGGCTGCATTCATCAAATTGACCTTGGCGTGCTTGGGGTTATGCTTGACCACAGCTGTACTTGTCGATCTGATAGGAGGAGGAGGAGGAAGACGCCTCTGGTTGAAACACTTGTTGGCATAGTGACCCTTCTGTTGGCACTTGTTGCATGTGACCTCTGAAAGCGGATGGTTATACGGAGCACTCGATCTTGGAGCTTGAGACGAAGTCTTGTTCTGAAAGCCAGGGTTGGGTGGGTGGGAAGATCCACTGCCACCTTTGCTCTTCTGCTGATACGGCTGACGGAACGGAGGAGGAGGAAGCCAATACTTCTGCTGCTTGGCCACTTGAGTAGAGGAAGAAGGAGTAACATCTCTGACTCGCTTCTTGGAAGCATCACACCTCAATTGAGCGGCCTCTTGCTTCAATGCCATGTTGTAGAACTCATCGTACCTCAAGAGAACAAGAGCTAGCTGAATTTCTTCTCTGAGACCACCCCTGAACTGGTATATCATGCTCTTCTCATCAGGGACGTCCTTCTTGGCAAAGCGGGCGAGCTTCTGAAACAACTTGTTGTAGTCATAGACAGACAAAGAGCCTTGCTTCAGGTTGCGGAATTCCTCACGCTTGCTTTCAACCATGCTCCGAGGGATATGATGAGCTCGGAAATCTTGACGGAATTCATCCCAGGTGATAACACGTCCACCTCTGGAATCCTTGTATTGTTGGAACCAATCTGCAGCTTGATCTTTGAGTTGGAAGGAAGCGAACTTAACAAAGTCCTCATGCCTGACGTTACTGCACTCGAAATGCTTGCACAGATCCACTAGCCAATCGTCAGCATCGGTTGCCTCAACACAATTGCTGAAAGTCTTTGGCCCGTTAGCAAGGAACTGGTTGAGTGAAGCAAAGTGATTCTGATTGTTGCCTTGGTTCCCTTGGTTGCCTTGATTGCGCTCTTGGAGAATTTGCATGATCAACTGTGTGTTTGCATTGGTTGCGGCCATCACAGCTTGCCATGCCTCCGGAGGAGGTGGAGGTGGTGGTGGATCAGGATTCGGAGTCGTGCGCGTTGGAGGAGCCATCCTGAAGAGGTTGACCACCATTAGCACATTAACAGATAAATATTAAAGCTGAATCCAACGGAATGAAAATTGCAACATATAGTCTTCACATCCGAACAAAATGAACGAATGCATTCCTCTTGAAATGGTCACATATCCATAAATTGAGAAGCCACTTAGAATTAAGGTAGAGAAATAAATCAACAAGGTACGGATCAAGAACGAATAATCGGTAAGAAATCCCAATCTCAAACCAATATCCGTGGAAGAAGAACTAGAGCTACTAGAATTCCCACCTATGAAACTCCCGAACCTTTCCGGTTATGCAATCAGGTGTTGGGGATACAGGGGAAGCATAATATCTCACTCAAACTAGCAAATCCTACATCCAGCTGTATCCATCCTTCAACATATAACCAAGAAACCTTCGGAAAACATCTACCTCAACCTTCGAAAAGCATCCGTTATACAAGTTATGGCGATACTCCCAAACTCCCGCCCCAGTACTAGGTGGCGTCGAGGTTATCTCACCAACGAACTGCATAAAAGAGATTTTCGATGTCGGCGTACTAAACTCAGGTATTCCAGAACTGCAACGATAAAATTATGACGACAACACCTCAGAGCTCAACTCCCCGGAACAGTTCCACAAAATCCCTGACAGGAGGCACCAAGACAATGTTCTCATCATAAAACCATCGGAACGATTCCAAGATACCCGCGTGATCCTAAAAAAAATTTAGTGAAATTTGAGAAGAGAAGAGTCAAAACTCTATGTCAGGATGCCTTACCAGAGCGATGAGGAGACTGGGAAGTAAAAAGAATTCCTAAACTCTCCGATATATAATTCCTAAATGACTCAAAACATTTTTCTAGACACAACTCGGCCGCTAAAAACGATCAAGCAATGGGGCTCCTAAGGTCGGGGAAGGCTCTGATTACCAACTTGTAACACCCTCGATGCGACTATATCTCCCACGTGTCGAGGCACGACTTAGAGGCATAATCGCATTGAAGGCATATGTCACGAGTAAGGCAATCTTCACAACATCCCATGTAATATAAACAATAAAGGGGAGATAACATAGTTGGCTTACACTCGCCACGTCAATCAAGGTACATAAATAACATTACATCATCCAAACACTCATGGCCCGACTATGGCGCCAAAATAAAAGATAACCCAACATGCGACACGGTCCCGATCACCCCCAACTGGGCACCACTACTGATCATCAGGAAAGGAAACATAGTAACATTGAGAGTCTTCGTCGAACTCCCACTTGAGCTCAAGCGCGTCTCCTGGAGCGGAATCATCGGGCCCTGCATCTGGTGTAATAGTAATCTGTGAGCCATAGGGACTCAGCAATCTCGCACCCTCGCGATCAAGACTATTTAAGCTTATAGGTAAGGCAAGGTAAATATGTGGAGCTGCAGCAAGCGACTAGCAAAATATGGTGACTAACTTATTCGCAAAAGAGAGCGAGAAGAGGAGGCAAAGCGCGAGCGAGAAACTAGAGAGCAACCTGCGCAAACATTACTCCAACACCGTGTCCACTTCCCGGACTCTGCCGAGAAGAGGCCATCACGGTAACACACTCGGTTGATTCATTTTAAATAAGTTAAGGTTCAAGTTATCTACAACCGGACATTAACAAATTCCCATCTGCCCATAACCGCGGGCACGACTTTCGAAAGTTCAAATCCCTGCAGGGGAGTCCCAACTTAGCCCATGACAAGCTCTCACGGTCAACGAAGGAATAGACCTCCTCCCAAGATGTTCCGATCAGACTCGGTATCTCGGTTCTTCAAGACACTTCGACAGGTTAAAACAAGACCATCAACACCGCCCGAATGTGCCGACAAATCCCGATAGGAGCTGCACATATCTCGTTCTCAGGGCATACTCAGATTGTCCAAACTTCCGGTAGGCCAGCCCAGAGTTGCCCCTGGTGGCCACCGGCGGCTGACGAGGTGGACCAACACTCAGAGGAGCACTGGCCCGGGGGGGTTTAAAATAAGATGACCCTCGGGCTCCGGAAACCCAAGGGAAAAAGGGCTAGGTGGCAAATGGTAAAACCAAGGTTGGGCATTGCTGGAAAAGCTTTAATCAAGGCGAACTATCAAGGGGTTCCCATTATAACCCAACCGCGTAAGGAATGCAAAATCCAGGAACATAACACCAATATGACGGAAACTAGGGCGGCAAGAGTGGAACAAAACACTAGGCGAGAGGACGAGCCTTCCACCCTTTACCAAGTATATAGATGCATTAAGATAACATGATAATATAATAATATCCCAACAAGTAAATAAATGTTCCAACAAGGAACGGCCTCCAATCTTCACCTGCAACTAGCAACGCTGTAAGAGGGGCTGAGCAAAGCGGTAACATAGCCAATCAACAGTTTGCTAGGACAATGGTGGGTTAGAGGTTTGACATGGCAATTTGGGAGGCTTGAAAGCAAGTGGTAGGCATCGTAGCATTGGCATAGCAAAAGAGCGAGCAATCTAGCATGGCAAAGATAGTAGTGATTTCGAGGGTATGATCATCTTGCCTGCACAGTTGTCAGAGTTGACTGGATCCTCGAAAGCAAACTCAACGGGCTCCTCGTTAGTGAACTCGTCTCCCGGCTCTACCCAAACAAGACAAACAAGCAACAAGGACACAATCAACCACGTGCAAGACTCAACAATATGATGCAAGGATGGTATGCTATGCGGGATGCGATGTGGGATGCATATGCAAGACGTGACAGGAAATGCAAGAACCTGGCCTCAACATGGAAATACAAGTGTGCCACTGGAAAGATGAGATAAAATCGCTTGAAAACGATATAAAGTACGCCGGAATCGGAGTTACGGTTTGGAAATGGCAAGCGATTCAAATATGACACTGGTCTGCGATTTACAGCAAGTAGCCATCTAAATGCAATGATATAAACATGCTACAGCACCCAAACAAGACAACAAAATACATGTACGGGATGCATTCAAGATGCTTAACAAAAGTCTAGCACTGAGCTGCGGCCAATTCATCCATTAACAGGTTCAAACAAGCATGGCAAAAATGCATATCGCAAACAGATCTCAGACTTGGTGAAATTAACACTAGTGTGGAAAATTTCAGATCAGGTAGCACTCTTCGGAGCAACAAAACTATATGCTACAGGACCCAAACATGGCAAAGTAAAGCATGGCATGGAGATACTCAAAGAGCTTAACAAAAGTCCCTTAGTGACCTTGAGACAAAAGGGATCAGAAAATACAATTGCAAGCATGTGAACATAGCAAAAACATAATCAGATCACAGACTTAGTGCAAACTGGAGGATGCTGAAACATATCTCAAGTAGGCATGTTTACGAGCTCGATGCACTCACTACGGTGCAAGTCATGACAAGATAAGCATACACCCATCAAATATACACAAAATGCAAGGTAGACATGGCAAGAACAATAGCATAGCATGCATGGATCAACTACAACATCATCGGCAAAATTGCAAACAAGTTGACAATCTGCCCAGATTCACAAGGTAGCAAAAGTAGAGCTCGATTGACTCAAGCTAGGGTGCTCCATAATTGCAAACAAAGACATGGATGGATAGAGCACTACAAGATTAACAAAACATCCTTACTGATCATCCTCAAAAGAGGCACGGATCTCAAGGAAACAACATGAACATATGGCCACATGAGATAAACAGATCGGGGACTTAGTGGAAATGCTAACTCTCTGAAATCAGAATTACCAAGTGCACCACTTGCAAGCTTGTGCTAGTCATCATACACATCACAAAAATTACATGGGTTTCACCTCTAGAAAGATGGAAAACCCTTAACAAAACATATGTAGAGCATCAGGGCATATCATGCACACAATAATCATGGCAAAAATGACAAATATCTAAATGGAGTAGCAGATCTGACAAATATCTCAAGTAGCCCTCTTCTAACAACATTTCGGGCATCAAGATGAACTCAAATGAAAATTATGCAATGGAATGAAATGATGTACTCTCTGAGTTGAACATTTTGATATGCTATTTGCCCAAAATGGAGTTACGGATGAGGAGTTACGAGGCTATGAACATGAGCACATGGATCTGGCATTTCTGGGACTTAGAAGAAAAAAACCACCTCGCGGAAAAAGTCAACTCCGACGGGTCGAGGCCGGATCCGTCTTCTCCGGCGACGGCGAGGTCCGAACGCGGCGAGGGAGGCCGGGGAGCGGCCGGACTCCAGCGGGGGCGGCCGGATCTGGCTCCGGGAGGCGGCAGACGGCGCCGAGGCGGCGAGTGGCGGGGCGGCAGCTTGCGGCGCCGGAGTCGGCCGACGTTGACGGCGGTGGGCGGCGGGACGCAGCACCGGCGAGGTGGCGGCGCAGGGTGGCGGTGGGGTCCCGGCGACGAGGCGGAGGCGGCGCAGCGCGGGCGGC
>NC_041390.1:176659874-176695752 GCF_002162155.2 Triticum dicoccoides
CGCGGTCGGGCCCCGCGGGCCGGCACAGTGGGAGGCGGCGGCGCGCCATGTGGCGATCGCTGAGAGGGCGCAGGCGGCGGCGGACGTTGTCCGGCGCCGGCGGACACGTCCGGCGCGCGGAGAGGAGCGGGGAGCTAGGGTTAGGGTCGACTTGATCCGAAATTTTCGGGGAGGAGGCTATATTTATAGGTAGAGGGAGCTAGGAGAGTCCAAATGAGGTGCGGTTTTCGGCCACGCGATCGTGATCGAATGCTCTAGATGATGGAGAGGGTTTAGGTGGGTTTTGGGCCAAATTGGAGGGGTGTTGGGCTGCAACACACACGAGGCCTTTTTGGTCCCTCGGTTAACCGTTGGAGTATTAAACGAAGTCCAAATGATACGAAACTTGACAGGCGGTCTACCGGTAGTAAACCAAGGCCGCTTGGCAAGTCTCGGTCCAATCCGGAAATTTTTAATCCCCACACACGAAAGAAAGGTAGAAATGACCACCGGAGGAGAACGAAGCGCCGGAATGCAAAACGGACAACGGGGAAAATGCTCGAATGCATGAGATGAACACGTATGCAAATGCAATGCACGTGATGACATGATATGAGATGCATGACAACGACAACAACACACGGAGACAAAGACCCGAACCCGGGAAAATAAAATAACTTAACGCCGAAAACGGCAAGAGTTGGAGTACAAATTGGGAAAGTTACATCCGGGGTGTTACACAAACCCTGGGGGACATATCCTCCTCGGGATCGGCGCAGCAGCAGTTTGGCAGCAGATCCGCCCCGGGATCCGTGCGGCAGCAGGGCGGCGGCAACCCAGAAAACGCGTCGCCCGCACGCGCACCTACCAGGGGCCGCAGTGACGACTCCGCAGCCGCCACGTGGTCGCCACCGACCGGCCCAGACGCTCCGCCAGGCCCGCGCCAACCTGGCCCCCCCACGCGGCAGGCCGGGGGCCACTGGCCAGTGAGTGGGCCTCACTGCTACGCTCGCCACTAGCAAATCAGCACAGGACTCGGCGCTGATTCGGTCAGGGGCCCAGGCGCGTGATCCAAGGCTGGTTCTGTCGCGGCCACAGGAGCTGGTGCGGGATCTTCTGTGCCTCGAACGCCCGCTCCGTCATCTACAACAGCCGCAGAAAATCCCACCGAAACCGATGCGGCTGCAACACCAGAAGAATCCGCCTCGGGATCGGCTGATGCAGATTCGCCTGGATCTTCTGTGCCTGTTTCTTCTCCATGCCTTCCACGCACGCGTCTACAAAAGGGAGTGATTCAACCTATAAATTATAAAACCAAGTTTGGTCTTGCATGCTACACAGGTGAACCACGCACCCGGGATGAGGCCCTAGGAGATGCACGATGGAGGAAAGCTATGGAAGAAGAACATGTGGCACTTCAGAGGAACAAAACATGGCATTTGGTTCCCCCACCACGAGGTAAAAATTTAATTGACTGCAAGTGGGTCTACAGAATTAAAAGGAAGTCTGATGGAACCATTGATCGGTATAAGGCCAGACTTGTGGCTAAGGGTTACAAACAGCGATATGGCGTCGACTATGAAGATACCTTTAGCCCTGTTGTCAAGGCTGCTACTATTCATCTTGTGCTATCTATTGCTGTTTCTAGGGGCTGGAGTCTCAGACAACTAGATGTACAGAACGCGTTCCTTCATGGTGTTCTGGAAGATGAAGTATACATGAAACAACCTCCCGGGTTCGTCGATAAAAACTCACCCTTTCATGTTTGTAAACTTGATAAAGCTCTTTATGGACTGAAGCAGGCACCCCGAGCATGGTACTCACGTCTCAGTCAAAAGTTACAAGCACTTGCCTTTGTTCCATCAAAATTAGATACCTCACTATTTATTTATACAAAGGCAAATACATCTATATTTGTGCTTATCTATGTTGATGATATTATTGTCACTAGTTCATCTGATGAGGCAGTGGCAGGATTGTTGAAGGATCTGAGTGCTGAGTTTGCTCTCAAGGATTTGGGTGACTTGCACTTCTTCCTATGAATTGAAGTAAGAAAACTTGAGGATGGTCTTCATCTCTCCCAAGAAAAATATGCTAATGATTTGGTAAGAAGGGTTGGTTTGCAAGGGTGTAAGCCTGTTCCAACTTCCTTGTCTAGCACAGAAAAATTGTCTCTTACAGAAGGAGATCTTTTGAATCAAGAAGACAGTACCAGGTATAGAAGTTTAGTAGGAGCACTTCAATATCTTACTCTGACAAGACCTGATATTTCCTTTGCCGTTAACAAAGTATGCCAGTTTCTTCATGCACCTACCATAGTTCATTGGACTACTGCAAAGCGTATTGTGAGATATGTAAAGCATACTATGAATCTTGGTCTCACATTCAGCAAGTCCTCATCTACACTTGTCAGTGCTTTTTCTGACTCAGACTGGGCAGGCTGTCTAGATGACAGACGCTCTGCTGGTGGGTTTGCAGTATTTTTTGGACCCAACCTTATATCATGGTGTGCAAGGAAACAAGCAACTGTATCAAGGTCGAGTACAGAGGCTGAATATAAGGCACTGGCAAATGCCACAGCAGAGATCATCTGGGTTCAGTTCATGTTAAGAGAACTTGGTATAAAACACATTCAGGCTCCTTGTTTATGGTGTGACAATCTTGGTGCCACCTATTTGTCTGCTAATCCGGTCTTTCATGTAAGGACAAAACACATTGAGATAGATTTCCATTTTGTAAGAGAACATGTTGCTAACAAACAATTGGAAATTCGTTTTGTGCATTCAAAGGACCAGGTTGCAGGTGGCTTCATCAAGGCTTTACCCACAAGAAATCTTGAAGAGTTCAAGCGTAATCTCAACTTGCAAAGTTGTGATTAAGGGAGGGTGTTAAACAACGTGACAGCCCTCATCGTATGCGCGGGATTAACAACCGAAGCTTCTAGCATAGGATAGACTAGGAATCTGTTATGGTTTATTTTCCTGTTAAACTAGATATCTATCTCTTAGTCTATCCCTTGTTCTCCAAGTTTGTAATCCCAACAACTTGTACGCTATCAGGAAGGTCGCGACCCTGCTTATAAACATAAAGCCGTCGGCCCTGGCAAAGGCACGACATTCCCAGCCTTTCTCACAGATGCTCCCCTAGCTTGCACCAACACACACAAATCCTAGATGGGAAAAACTGAAAACCATGCACGGTATTTGGTCACCCCGACATGGGTGTTTTCTGGTCGTTTCATTATAACAAAATCAACTCTCTTACAATGGCCGTAGCCAGCCTTTTTTATAGGCGACATGAACCTTCCGTTTCTCAACCGACTAGCAAATAAACCTACTAGATATGAACTCTCTCTCTCATGTTTAAACTAATCAAATGTATTTCCTTTGTAAACTAATATAAAAGTGTTTAAATTACTAAAATAGTGAACTAAACATTCTTGTATTAGTTTACGGAGGGAGTATATCTCTAATTAAGTACCGGACACCTTAATCACCTAGGAAACCAGCCTGTACTCAAAAGCGACTATGCAATACTCCTAGATAGACAACTAGTACTTTCCTTCTACGATGAGGTCTACTCCTAACAATAATCTCACAGAATACGTATTTCTACTGATCCGATTTTTAACCGGCCAGGAGGTGTACGAAAGGTAGGTTTAATAGCTTCTGGTATGGGATCCTTGATTCCACCATTTAGATCATGCATAGCTTGCTCTTGTACCTCACGTACTAAATCATCCATGACACCATTTTCCTTTCCTCGGTCGGACTTCATGGCCAAATAACTATCTGTACCAGCTGAAATAAAATTCTTCATAGATTTTACGAGGGTTGTATCATCTTTACTCCTATCATAGTAAAGGCGCCTGAAACAATATTTTTTTCCTTAATAGCTTTCTGGACATCATCGTTCCACCATAAGATATTTTTAGCTTCGCATCTACTTCCCTGAACACTCCAAACTCCACTGAGGCCACTTTACGAATGCAAATCGCTATCTTCATCCATATATTGTCTGCATCACCTCCTTCCTCCCAAGGCCTCTCCTTACTGACCCTCTCCTTGAACGCCCGAGCTACCTCCCCCTTGAGATTCCGCCACTTCGTTCTAACGACTTTGGCATGCTTATCCCGCTGTACTCGGATCCGAAAGCAGTAGTCAACCACCACAAGCTTATGCTGAGGGACAACACTCTCTTTAGGTACCACCTTACAATCTAGGCAAGCACGCATGCCTTCTCTTTTTGAGAGGATGAAAGCAATCTGCCAAAGCGTTGACCACTACTGAAAGTAAATTACAAAAGGCCCAACTCCTTTGCCAACAACGTATTAAAGCTAAGTGCTTAGCGTTTTCGAGCAAACTCCTTCCCACGTCGCATCTCGTGCACGAATTCTAAAGCATTCTCTCCTACGCACCCCTTGAGCGAACTACGAGCGAACTACGAGCTGACGACACTAAATGATTTGCTCAGGATGACAATCCGAGTGAATATATTTTGGGATGACAATTTTGGTTTTTAGAGCATGGCAAATTTTTATCGGTTTTCGTTGATGTGGCATGTCAATTCCCTTCAGACACCATGGTGAAGTTCATTTTTTTAGGCGGCAATTCTCCATGTTACAACCATGACAAATTCCTAAGAACGCATGGCAATTACATGGCATTTTCTTAACAATTTTTTTATACAACGTGGTAAATCATTATAGGGCAACATGACAAATTTATCTGTTCTCACATGACGATTTTGAAGTGTTCGTTGCGAATGTTTTTTTACTGAACAAAAACGTTCATTCGTTCCTACCTAGCCGGGAGAATGATAGTTCTGACCTTCCCGAGGGAACGTCAGCGTGTTATTGGGGTTCAATATTAAATTCATCATAGCATCTAATGTTTTAGCACTGCATCAAACTACCCATTTGTGACGCCTCAAGACCGGAGTTTCAGATGCCTTCCAGGGTTTCCGAGATTCGTTGTGTGATTTGTTTCGTCTGTTGCATTCATCTTTGCATCATGTGCATTGCATCATGTCATCATGCAACCCGTTTTAAAACTCAACTAAATAAATTGCATAGATCATTGATCTATTTAAATCGAGAGAACTCACATGGTGATTTCTCTTTAAAACATACCCTCCCAATATTTAGGAAGCTATTTTAAAGTATTCCATTAATTTGGAATTATCCGCAACCCACTTGCATGTTAAATCCTTGACCTTTCCTTCTTCCGATTTTCGACTCTCAAACTTTGTCGGTAATTATTTTACCTTTTTTCCGGAGCTCTACCAAAATTCTCAACATTTTTGGGCACTCCTAAAACCTATCCTAGTTCAAACCTTTTGAATTAAATTCAAAGAAATTTGAATTTATTCTTTCAATCTTGGTCTTTCCTAATTTCTTCGATCAACACATTTTTGTGTGAGTCCAAGAAATTTAACCTCTTGCTCAAATTCGTTCACTAACCCTCTTTTTATTTTTTTCTTCTATCTTTTTTTTTCTTTTCTCTTCATGGTAAAGAGAAGAGGGAAGGAGAGAGGAGCCCAGCCAGGCCTCTGGCCACTTGGGCCTCCTAGCAGAAGCCCGCCTAAGGTCCAGTGTAACGCCCTCGATGCGGCTATATCTCCCACGTGTTGAAGCACGACTTAGAGGCATAACCGCATTAAAAGCAATGTCGCAAGTGAGGTAATCTTCACAACAACCCATGTAAATAAATAAAGGGGAAAGGTACATAGTTGGCTTACACTCGCCACATCACACAAATACATAAATAAGTCATTACATTCATCCAATACACTCAAGGTCCGACTACGGAACCAAAATAAAGATCAACCTCCAAATGCGACAAAGTCCCCGATCGCCCCAACTGGGCACCACTACTGATTATCTGGGAAAGACACGTAGTATCGTCCTGAGTCCTCATCGAACTCCCACTTGAGCTCTGTCGAATCACCTGGAATGGTATCATCGGTCCCTGCATCTGGTTTTGGAAGGAATCTGTGAGTCACGGGGACTCAGCAATCTCACACCCTCGCGATCAAGACTATTTAAGCTTAGGGGTAAGGTAAAGGTATGATATGGAGCTGCAGCAAGCGACTAGCATAAATGGTGGCCAACATATGCAAATGAGAGCGAGAAGAGAAGGCACAGGCACGGTCGAACAACTATGATCAAAAAGTGATCCTAGAACAACCTACGTCAAGCATTACTCCAACACCGTGTTCACTTCCCGGACTCCGCCGAGAAGAGACCATCACGGTTACACACGCAGTTGATGCATTTTAAATAAGTTAAGTTTCAGGTTATCTACAACCGGACATTAACAAATTCCCATCTGCCCATAACCGCGGGCACGACTTTCGAAAATTCAAATCCCTATAGGGGAGTCCCAACTTAGCCCATCACAAGCTCTCACGGCCAACGAAGGATATTCCTTCTCCCAATACAAACTGATCAGACTCGGCATCCCGGTTACAGGACATCTCGACAGTGGTAAAACAAGTCCAGCAACACCGCCCGAATGTGCCGACAAATCCCGATAGGAGCTGCACATATCTTGTTCTCAGGGCACACTCAGATGAAACATCCTACAAGTAAAACCAACCCTCAAGTTGCCCCGAGATGGCCCCGTAGTCTACTTGGTCGGACCAACACTCAGAGGAGCACTGGCCCGGGGGGGGGGGGTTTAAATAAAGATGACCCTCGGGCTCCAGAAACCCAAGGGAAAAAGAGGCTAGGTGGCAAATGGTAAAACCAAGGTTGGGCATTGCTGGAGGAGTTTTATTCAAGGCGAACTGTCAAGGGGTTCCCATTATAACCCAACCACATAAGGAACGCAAAATCAAGGAACATAACACCGGTATGACGGAAAACTAGGGCGGCAAGAGTGGAACAGAACACCAGGCATAAGGCCAAGCCTTCCACCCTTTACCAAGTATATACGTGCATTAAGATAAACAAGATAATATGGTGATATCCCAACAATAAATAAGTTCCTACAAGGAACGATCTCCAATCTTCACCTGCAACTAGCAACGCTATAAGAGGGGCTGAGCAAAGCGGTAACATAGTCAAACAACGGTTTGCTAGGACATGGTGGGTTAGATGTTTAACATGGCCATATGGGAGGCATGATAAGCAAGTGGTAAGTATCGTAGCATAGGCATAGCAAAAGAGCGAGCATCTAGCAAGCAAAGATAGAAGTGATTTCGAGGGTATAGTCATCTTGCCTGCAAAGTTCTCAGAGTTAACTTGATCCTCGTAAGCGTACTCAATGGGCTCCTCGATCACGTACTCGTCTCCCGGCTCTACCCAATCAAGAACACAATCAACCACGTGCAATGCACAAACAACATGATGCAAACATGGTATGATATGCGGGATGCTGTATGTAATGCATATGAATGATTTGGAAAGGAATGATTGAACCTGGCCTCAACTTGGAAATCCAAGAGTGCCACTGGATAGAGGAGATGATTTCGGTCGAAATCGATATAAAGATCACTGGAATCGGATGCACGGTTTGGAAATGGCAAGCAAAACAAATATGGCACCGGTCTGTGATAATCAGCAAGTAGCCATCTAAATGCATCAAGATAAATATGCTACAGCACTCAAAGATAGAAACAAAATACATGGCAGGGATCCACTCATGATGCTTGACAAAATATGAACACTGAGCTACGGCTAAATCACTCATTAACAGGTTCAAACAAGCATGTCAAAAGTGCAAAAGATAACATGTTTCAGACTTGGTGAAATTAACAGCATATCAGAAATTTAACATCAGGAAGCAATGTTTAGAGCATGATAACTACATGCTACAGGAACATATCATGGCAAATCAAGACATGGCATGAAGCTACTCAAAGCATATAACAAAAGTCCCTTAGTGACCATAAGCCAAAAGGGATCAGAAAATACAATTGCAAGCATGTAAACATAGCAAAACATAAACAGATTCAGACTTAGTGAAAAACTGGAGCATGGCAAAACAGTCAACGAGTGGACATGTTTACGACCTCGATGCACTCACTACGAGGCATTACATGATAATATAAGCATACACACAGCAAGTAGACATGGCATAGAAGCTATACATGGCAAGAACAACACCATAGCATGCACGGATCAACAACAACAAGCTTAGCAAAATTGCAAAACATGTTAACAATCTGCCAGGAACATTTTATAGCAAAAGTAGAGCTCGATTGACTCAAGCCAGGGTGCTCCATAATTGCAAACAAAGACATGTATGGATAGAGCTCAACAATATCTACAAAACATCCTAACTGATCATGCTCAGAAGAGACACGGATCACTAGGAAACAACATGAACATATGGCATAAAAATAAGGACAGGGCAAGGACTTAGTGAAATTCTAAGTCCCTGAAATCAGCATCATTGAGTAAGCTACTATGCATGCTTGTGCTAGTCACCACGAAGATCACAAAAATACATGGCATACACCCCTATAAAGATGGCATGGCATACATCAAAACACATGTAGAGCTCAGGATCATAGCATGCACACATTAATCGTGGCAAAAATGACAAAAGTGCATTTGCTGAAACAGATCTAAAACTATCATCACATAGCCTCTTCCAACAGAATTTCGGGCATCAAGATGAGCTCAAAAGAAAATGACACAATGAGATGAAATGATGTACTCGTCGAGACGAACATTTTGATATGCTACACGCACGAATCGGAGCCACGATGAGGAAGTTATGATGCGTCAAAGATTGCAAAATATTTAGGGTTTAGGACGAAAAGTCAACCGAGAGATCTAGATCCATATCGGATCTGGTGGTTACTGTAGCAATTCGCCGGAGTTCGAAGGTGGGACGTCGCCGGACTTGGAGGGGGGCGCCGGAGAGGGTCGTCACCGGCGAGGAGGGACGGCGAGGTGGCGCGGGCGACGGAGGACTTGGCGGTGCCAGCGAGATGGCGGGGAGGCGCCTCGGCCGGTGAGCAGCTCCGGCCGGCGCAGGTGGCGGCGTGGCGGAGGGAGAGGTGGCGCGGCGAGGAGCGGAGTCGGGCGACGGCTCCCCAGGCGGTGGAGACGAGGCGTAGGGCGGCGGTGCGGGGGAATGGGCTCGGGGGCCCGAATCGGGCTTCCCGGGCCGCCGCGGCGGCGCGCGCTGGTGCGCCACGTGGCGGGGGTTGATTGGCGCGGGCGGTGGCGGCAATGTGTCCGGCGCTGGCGGACACGTCCGGCGCGCGGAGAGCGGATTTCTAGGGTTTTGAGGAGGGAGAGATCCGAAATTTTCAGGGGAGGTCTATTTATAGAGGTAGAGGGAGCTAGGAAGCTCCAAGAGAGGTGCGGTTTGCGGCCACACGATCGTGATCGAACGGCCTGGGTGATGGGAGAGGTTTAGGTGGGTTTTGGGCCACTTTGGAGGGGTGTTGGGCTGCAACACACACGAGGCCTTTTCGGTCCCTCGGTTAACCGTTGGAGTATCAAACGAAGTCCAAATGACATGAAACTTGACAGGCGGTCTACCGGTAGTAAACCAAGGCCGCATGACAAGTCTCGGTCCAATCCGAAAATATTTAACACACACACACACACACGAAAAGAGGTAGAAAGGGACACCGGAGGACATAGGAGCGCCGGAATGCAAAACGGACAACGAGGAAAATGCTCGGATGCATGAGATGAACACGTATGCAAATGCAATGCACATGATGACATGATATGAGAAGCATGACAAAGACAAAAGCACACGAAGGCAAAAACCCGACAACGAGGAAATGACATAACTTAGTGCCGGAAACGGCAAGAGTTGGAATACAAATAAGGTAAATTACATTCGGGGTGTTACATCCAGCCGCCGGCCTCTCTAGGGTAGTCCCTCCCTCTCTACTGGGCCGGCCCAAGGCCAAAGCCCACCTAACCTAACCTAACCCTAGGCCTGACCACTCCATCTCCATCTCTCCATGCATCCCTCCTCCTAGCGTCGCCAGAAGCCCACGCCCGACGCTCGTTCCTACTCCTCTCGCTCGTCTCCCTCTCCTCATCTCGCACTGCCGCCCACGCGCAGGAGAGTGATCCCGATCCCGCAGCGAAGCCCCTCGAGCACCCAACTCCTACGCCCCTACCTCGCTTCGCCTCTTCTTCCATGAACGTACGTACCATGCCACCACGCCTGAACCATCCTTATGTCGCGATCCCGCCTCGCTGTTCGACGACCGGCGCTGCCATCGGTGCCCCAGGGGCCATCACCATGCCCTGCTCCCGGACATCCTCAACGCTGGCCTCTCCTTCCTCCTGCGCCACCACCGAATGGCCATCTCCACCTGCGCCCTTTGCCGCAAGGCCATGGCCATGCCACCCCGGCCAGTCTCCTACTGCGAGCTCCGCGAGGACCACGTCGCCACTCCGACCAGTCTCCTACCGCCGCCCTGCGCCGTTCATTGTCGTCTTCCCCAGTTCCGGCGAGGCCCTGCGTCCCCGGACTCGTCCCTACCTCCAGGTCGCCGGGATGCCCCGCCACAGAACACCAACACCATCGCAGCCCTGCGCCACCTCGCGAGGGACGGCCTCTTGGCTGCCCGCGGGAACCTTGCTCTGCTCCGGCCCTGACCTCCGCCCGTGACAGTTGCTGCTGCCGCGACTCGAGCTGCTGCTCCCTACTTCTCCAACTACCGTCGCCTCTTTGCCATGACCGTCGCCGAAGACCCGGGTAGCAAAAACCGTCAAGTACCTCCAACCTAAGACCAAGTACCCTTTGGAACGCCAAGTACCACGACGTACGGTGCCCGAACGTCCACCACAACAGCGCCAAGTTCCACCACCGACCATTTTGGATGCGTCAAGACCCGGACCGACAAGTACCGTGGCACCAAAGACCTTTGATGCATCAAGTCCCTTTTCGAAAGTGTACCACTACCGCCGTCTTCGGAATCGCTAAGAACGACAAGTACCTTGATGCCCGATGCATAGAACAACTACCGTCATCGACGACCCGAGTACCACTACCGTCGACCCTCGAAGACCCCGTGGACGTCAAGTTCCATGTCGCGACCCCGAACATCTATGGATGCGTACGACTACCGTTGCCCAAAAGACCATGAGTCACAAGCGCCGTGAACAACTACCGTCGCCGAGATCGCGAGAACCTTTACTTCCTCCTCGAAACGTGAACGACTACCGTCGACCCCAAGTGACTCGGATTCGTCAAGTCCTTCTACGAAAACGTGTACCACTACCGTCGCGAGTACCTCTACCGTCGTCATGTACCCCTTACTTCCACTACCATCACGACAACAACTACTTACTCTACGAACTCGAACCGCTCGAGAATGCTCCCTTGGAAGGTATAACCACTGAGACGACGGTCGTGAATGTTGAGTGATGTATGAGATGCTCGTGGTTGCACCGTGTCCGAGTTGTTCTTTGCGAGCTCCTCGTTGCCTTGCCGTCGACATGTGGAAACCCGGTATTCGGGAGCACCCCATCATCTTGCATGTCACACTCACACCAACTTCCTTTTGCACCGGTATCCCCGTGGGCTACCGGATAACCGATATGTTGCCGTGGCATCATTTTCGGATTCGTCGCCGTGGCACCCTTTCGTTTCCGCCACGATGACAAATGCCTCATATCTTACCATGTCAACGTTTTCATAAATACTGCATAAAACTTGCACATGTCATTCGCATCATGATAATAACATTTAGGTGTTTAAAATTGTTGTTGCACCAAATTGATAATTGCATATGGGGATTTACCGGATTTGTTGTTTGTTATATCCGGCCCCATTTAAATTGTTTAGATAGTATAGTTTTGTTATGTTCCACCTCTTGCCATGTTAACCAACATTTAATATTGTTGAGTACATAAACGAGAGAGAACTAAATAATTGATGTGGTGTTCCGTCAATATGCAACTCCTTGCATATTGAGCTCCACTTAACTTGTAGTGTTGTTTGTGCACTTTGCCATGCCATGCTTCATTAAACCGGACATGCATCATAATTGTTTGTGCATCATGCCATGTCTATGTGGTGGTTGTTTACTATGTAGTTTGCTTCTTTCCGGTGTGCTTCTTCGGGTTAGTTCCGATAACATCGCATTTGTGAGGATCCGTTCGACTACGTCCGTTTATCTTCTTCATGGACTCGTTCTTCTTCCTTGCGGAATCTCAGGCAAGATGACCATATCCTCGAAATCACTTCTATCTTTGCTTGCTAGTTGCTCGCTCTATTGCTATGCCTATGCTACGATACCTACCACATGCTTTACCATGCCTACCATATTGCCATGTCAAACCTCTAACCCACCTTGTCCTAGCAAACCGTTGTTTGGCTATGTTACCGCTTTGCTCAGCCCCTCTTATAGCGTTGCTAGTTGCAGGTGAAGATTGGAGTTTGTTCCTTGTTGGAACATGTTTATTGTTGGGATATCACAATATCTCTTATTTATATTAATGTATCTATACACTTGGTAAAGGGTGAAAGGCTTGGCCTTATGCCTGGTGTTTTGTTCCACTCTTGCTGCCCTAGTTTCCGTCATAGCGGTGTTATGTTCCTTGATTTTGCGTTCCTTACGCGGTTGGGTTACAATGGGAACCCCTTGACAGTTCGCTTTGAATAAAACTCCTCCAGCAAGGCCCAACCTTGGTTTTACCATTTGCCACCTAGCTTTTTTCCCTTGGGTTTCCAGAGCCCGAGGGTCATCTTTATTTTAACCCCCCCGGGCCAGTGCTCCTCTGAGTGTTGGTCCAACCTGTCAGCACCCGGTGGCCACTAGGGGCAACTCTGGGCTGGCCTACCGGAACCTTGGACAATCCGGTGTGCCCTGAGAACGAGATATGTGCGGCTCCTATCGGGATTTGTCGGCACATTCGGGTGTCTTTGCTGGTCTTGTTTTACCATTGTCGAGATGTCTTGTAATCGGGATTCCGAGTCTGATCGGGTCTTCCTGGGAGAAGGAATATCCTTCGTTGACTGTGAGAGCTTGTGATGGGCTAAGTTGGGACACCCCTGCAGGGTTTTGAACTTTCGAAAGCCATGCCCGCGGTAATGGGAAGATGGGAATTTGTTAATGTCCGGTTGTAGAAAACTTGACACTTAACTTAACTAAAATGCATCAACCGCGTGTGTAGCTGTGATGGTCTCTTCTCGGCGGGGTCCGGGAAGTGAACACGGTGTTGGAGTTATGCTTGAACGTAAGTAGTTTTAGGATCACTTCTTGATCACTTCTAGTTCACGACCGTGCCTTGCTTTCTCTTCTCGCTCTCATTTGCGTAAGTTAGCCATCATATATGCTAGTGCTTGCTGCAGCTCCACCTCTCATACCTTTTACCTACCCATAAGCTTAAATAGTCTTAATCGCGAGGGTGTGAGATTGCTGAGTCTCCGTGACTCACAAATTACTTCAAAAACCAGATGCAGGGACCGATGATACCGTTCCAAGAGATGCAACTGAACTCAAGTGGGAGTTCGATGAGGACTCAGGACGATACTACGTTTCCTTTTCAGACGATCAGTTGTGGAGCCCAGTTGGGGCGATCGGGGACATTATGCATTTGGGGTTGTCTTTATTTTGGTTTCGTAGTCGGACCTTGATTGTATCTGGATGATTGTAATGATATATTTATGCTATTGTGTGATGTGGCGATTGTAATCCAACTATGTACTTCTTTTCTTATTCAGTTCATGGGATGTGTAAAGATTACCCCTCTTGCGACATTGCCTACAATGCGGTTATGCCTCTAAGTCGTGCTCCGACACGTGGGAGATATAGCCGCATCGTGGGTGTTACAAGTTGGTATCAGAGCCTTCCCCGACTTAGGAGCCCCCTGCTTGATCGAATCATTGAAGTTGTTGAGTCTAGAAAAAATTTTTGAGTCCTTTAGGATTATATATATCGGAGAGTAGGATTCTTTTACTCCTCGGTCCCTTCGTCGCTCTGGTGAGGCCTCCTGACGTAGAGTTTTGACTCTTCTCTTCTCAAATTTCACTAAAAATATTTTTTAGGATCAGGCGGGTATCTTGGAATCGTTCTGATGGTTTTGTGACGAGAACATTGTTCTTGGTGCCTCCTGACATTTAGGGGTTGTGGCAGTGTCCAGGGGAGTTGAGCTCCGAGGAGTTGTCATCACAATTTTATCGTTACAGTTCTGGAATACCTGAGTTTCGCCGACATCGAAAATCTCTTTTATGCAGTTGTTGGTGAGATAACCTCGACGCCACCCATTATTGGGGCGGGAGTTCGGGAGTATTGCCATAACTCGTATAACGGATGATTTTCGAAGGTTGAGGTAAATGATTTCCGAAGGTTTCTTGGTTATGTGTTGAAGGATGGATACAGCTGGATGTAGGATTTGCTAGTTTTGGGTGAGATATTATGCTTCCCCTGTGTCCCCAACACCTGATTGCATAACCGGAAAGTTTCGGGAGTTTATAAGTGGGAATTCAAGTAGCTCCTAGGATATCTTTCCGACAGATGTATGATATGAAATTGGGGTTCGACGTCTAGTGGTACGCCTATCCACGGTTGGTTTTACAGTGGTCTCGTTGTGTCTTATAGAGTCCTTGGGTATGCTGACTCGGGGACACTTCGTATGTCATGTGCACTGCCTTGTACATGATGGTGTTGTACGATCGAGCCCGTGTGGGCCCCACCACGAAAACTTCGGACGAAATCTCTATCATATGTTTGTTCTGGCTTATTTTGCAAGCCAATCCTTTGTTTTGTTTTGAGTTGTGGTATTCGAGTTGCTTCAATGTCAAGTGTTCATTCCATACCTTTCCTAAGTGGTGTTCTCATACTTCTATGTGGATACTAATCCTTTTCGATCATCGAGATAGTCATGCCAATTCTTTTTCAACCGACGTGTTTCTCTTCAAGTGGATCCGATCATTTTCAACATCCACAAGATCAACTCAAGCCTTCTCAACTGTGTTCGTTTCATCCGTTCCAAATTGCTTTTGTTTTCCCGCCCTCCCACCCTTTTTATTCAAGGACTCATATTTCTTAATCAACTATCATGTTATTGATGAGAAGTCTCTCCATTCTTTTCCGTCTATGTTCTTATCCAGTGATTCTCATGAAGATGCTAAGGAAGCTACAAGTTCATCATTCTTCGTTCTCTTTCTTCTCCAGTGGATCCAATTCAAGCTTTGTAGAGCATATCCTCTCCTCGTTTAAAATGCTTTCTCATGCCGGTACACCTCTTAATCATCCATTTCTCGCTATTCAATTGTTCCGGAGTGTTCAAGATATCTTGAAGACTCATGTTTCCACTCTGCTTTCGTTCAAGCTCTTTCGAGATTGGTATCTCATTCAAGCCATTTAATTCAACCGGTGCAATCTTTCTTTTAAATCGTTCAACGGTGTATCTTTCAGTGGGCCCTAACCCACAAGTCTTTTTCCAGGATCTTACCTGACTCTTCTAATGCTTTCCGGAGTTATTGTCAAATTCATTCAAAGATTGACGTAAGAATGAATTACCATCAGCCAAATGCCTTCTCCAAGATCCTCCATATTCTTTTCATCGTTGGTTCAACCTTTCTATTCGTCATCCCGGAGTATCACAACTGTTCAAGGTGGTGTTTCTCTTTGTCATTCTCAACACTTGAAGACCGAAGAAGAGTTTCTCCTCAATCTTATCCGTCTGTCAAGATTCATGGTTCTAGATTGTTTACCATCCTCTCATAATTGTTTGCGATTGCGAGATTTCTTTTCACCCATCCAGAGCAATTCAAGAGTCTTTTCAGTTTGATTCTCCGAAGGCCATCATTTCGGGATTATTCATTCTCAGCTTTCAGCTATTGTTCTCCAAATCTTACCGGTGCATCATTCAAATATACTCTAATCAGATTGTGATCTCTTTGTTCTCATATATTTTTATTCCCTCAAGTATCTTCAGTCGTTTTCCAATTCTTCCCGGTGAATTGTGTCTTTGCTACGTTCAGTTCCAATTCTTACAGTGGTTCGTTCAAGATCCTTCTTTATACGTTATTATATCAATTCACTCGTTCTTTCCAATCCTACCGGTGGTTCGTTGAAGACCTTCTCAAGTTCGCTCCATATCTATCTTAATCATTTCTACGAGATTAAGTTGTATGCAATCCGTTGCGTGTCATCAATTTAATTGGTGAAGGATAAGAATAATGTAATTCTTATTCTTGTTTCATCAAGTGAAGTCAATCCCTTATTCCGGAGGTTCATCAAAATTCTTGATCTCAATTATTCATCTTTCCTTCCGGAGTGCCAAGTTTTCTCGGTTATATCATTTCAAAGCTTCTTCTTATCACTGCAAGGCTTCTCCTAGAGTCATTTTCAACTTTCCCTTTCGTTTGATCATTCTTTTACCGGAGTTCTTCATGGAGGCTCTACATGATGGTTCATCAAGGATTTAATTCCTTCTCGAAGTGTTCATTGAGATTCTTTTCAGAGGAGCTCAATTTTTCTTCATCTTGCAATCCGGAGTGCAATTGTTCTCTCTTATCTTTTGAGGTGGTAATATATCATTCTTCATTCACAAGAATGAGGTAGTTAAACCCATCACTTTCTTCCATGGAGTTATCTTGGTATAGTTTTCACCTAAAGCCTTCCATTGGGAATGTAGCTCTTTGTGGTGATTATCTATGATCCAAGTTCTTCATCTATCCTCCCGGCGAAATAAGTTTCTCGTCTCCTTGTTCATATCAATCCAATCTATTATTTTTCGTTAGTGGCAGAATTTCACCTCATAGTTTTGAGTTGTTTTCCATAAGCCGACTATAAGTTTATTCGTTTCGTTGTTGGTTTTCCAACAACTTCGTTGTATATTTCTTGGAAGGGTGCTTTCCAAGATCAATTGTGGCACAAGTTGCCATTCCTTCTTCGTTCTCTTATTCCGACGATCTATCTTCTATTCTTTCTTCCGGAGGCTTCGTGATGTTGCTCTCCTCACTCATCATCTCGAATAGTGAGGACTATGTTCTCTTCGTGCTTATCCATTTATCCAGAGTGTTGTGTCCTCTGCTCAAGTCCTTCTCATCCTATCAAGTCTTGCATCTCTTTTCAACTAGAATGTTGCCCGAATTGGTTCTCCCTTGTTCCTCTTTTCTAACGGAGAGTTATCAACTTTGTTCATCTCCGTTGCATTCTTTCTTTCAATTTGTTCAACCTTCCAAGGTTCTTTGGTTTCACTCGGTTGTCAAAGAAGCAACTTAGTTTTACCTCTTCTCTTTCTCTTCCGTTTTTCCCTCCGGTGACATTCCAGATCTCGGGATGAGATCCTCTCGTAGTGGTGGAGTGTTGTGACGCCCCAAGACCGGAGCTTCAGATGCCTTCCAGGGTTTCCGAGATTCGTTGTGTGATTTGTTTCGTCTGTTGCATTCATCTTTGCATCATGTGCATTGCATCATGTCATCATGCAACCCGTTTTAAAACTCAACTAAATAAATTGCATAGATCGTTGATCTATTTAAATCGAGAGAACTCACATGGTGGTTTCTCTTTAAAACATACCCTCCCAATATTTAGGGAGCTATTTTAAAGTATTCCATTAATTTGGAATTATCCGCAACCCACTTGCATGTTAAATCCTTGACCTTTCCTTCTTCCAGTTTTCGACTCTCAAACTTTGTCGATAATTCTTTTATATTTTTTTCGGAGCTATACCAAAATTCTCAACATTTTTGGGCACTCCTAAAACCTACCCTAGTTCAAACCTTTTGAATTAAATTCAAAGAAATTTGAATTTATTCTTTCAATCTTGGTCTTTCCTAATTTCTTCGATCAACACATTTTTGTGTGAGTCCAAGAAATTTAACCTCTTGCTCAAATTCGTTCACTAACCCTCTCTTTATTTTTTTCTTATATCTTTTTTTCTTTTCTCTTCATGGTAAAGAGAAGAGGGAAGGAGAGAGGAGCCCAGCCAAGCCTCTGGCCACTTGGGCCTCCTAGCAGAAGCCCGCCTAAGGTCCAGCCGCTGGCCTCTCTAGGGTAGCCCCTCCCTCTCTACTGGGCCGGCCCAAGGCCAAAGCCCACCTAACCTAACCTAACCCTAGGCCCGACCACTCCCTCTCCATCTCTCCCTGCATCCCTCCTCCTAGCGCCACCAGAAGCCCACGCCCGACGCTCGTTCCTACTCCTCTCGCTCGTCTCCCTCTCCTCATCTCGCGCCGCCGCCCACGCGCAGGAGAGTGATCCCGATCCCGCAGCGAAGCCCCTCGAGCACCCAACTCCTACGCCCCTACCTCGCTTCGCCTCTTCTTCCATCAACGTACGTACCACGCCACCACGCCTGAACCATCCTTATGCCGCGATCCCGCCTCGCTGTTCGACGACCGGCGCTGCCGTCGGCGCCCCAGGGGCCATCACCATGCCCTGCTCCCGGACATCCTCAACGCTGGCCTCTCCTTCCTCCCGCGCCACCACCGAATGGCCATCTCCACCTGCGCCCTTTGCCGCAAGGCCATGGCCAGGCCACCCCGGCCAGTCTCCTACTGCGAGCTCCGCGAGGACCACGTCGCCACTCCGACCAGTCTCCTACCGCCGCCCTGCGCCGTTCATTGTCGTCTTCCCCAGTTCCGGCGAGGCCCTGCGTCCCCGGACTCGTCCCTACCTCCAGGTCGCCGGGATGCCCCGCCACAGAACACCAACACCATCGCAGCCCTGCGCCACCTCGCGAGGGACGGCCTCTTGGCTGCCCGCGGGAACCTTGCTCTGCTCCGGCCCTGACCTCCGCCCGTGACAGTTGCTGCTGCCGCGACTCGAGCTGCTGCTCCCTACTTCTCCAACTACCGTCGCCTCTTTGCCATGAACGTCGCCGAAGACCCGGGTAACAAAAACCGTCAAGTACCTCCGACCTAAGACCAAGTACCCTTTGGAACGCCAAGTACCACGATGTACGGTGCCCGAACGTCCACCACAACAGCGCCAAGTTCCACCACCGACCATTTTGGATGCGTCAAGACCCGGACCGACAAGTACCGTGGCACCGAAGACCTTTGATGCGTCAAGTCCCTTTTCGAAAGTGTACCACTACCGCCGTCTTCGGAATTGCTAAGAACGACAAGTACCTTGATGCCCGATGCATAGAACAACTACCGTCATCGACGACCCGAGTACCACTACCGTCGACCCTCGAAGACCCCGTGGACGTCAAGTTCCATGTCGCGACCCCGAACATCTATGGATGCGTACGACTACCGTTGCCCAAAAGACCATGAGTCACAAGCGCCGTGAACAACTACCGTCGCCGAGATCGCGAGAACCTTTACTTCCTCCTCGAAACGTGAACGACTACCGTCGACCCCAAGTGACTCGGATTCGTCAAGTCCTTCTACGAAAACGTGTACCACTACCGTCGCGAGTACCTCTACCGTCGTCATGTACCCCCTACTTCCACTACCATCACGAGAACAACTACTTCCTCTACGAACTCGAACCGCTCGAGAATGCTCCCTTGGAAGGTATAACCACTGAGACGACGGTCGTGAATGTTGAGTGATGTATGAGATGCTCGTGGTTGCACCGTGTCCGAGTTGTTCTTTGCGAGCTCCTCGTTGCCTTGCCGTCGACATGTGGAAACCCGGTATTCGGGAGCACCCCATCATCTTGCATGTCACACTCACACCAACTTCCTTTTGCACCGGTATCCCCGTGGTCTACCGGATAACCGATATGTTGCCGTGGCATCATTTTCGGATTCGTCGCCGTGGCACCCTTTCGTTTCCGCCACGATGACAAATGCCTCATATCTTACCATGTCAACATTTTCATAAATACTGCATAAAACTTGCACATGTCATTCGCATCATGATAATAACATTTAGGTGTTTAAAATTGTTGTTGCACCAAATTGATAATTGCATATGGGGATTTACCGGATTTGTTGTTTGTTATATCCGGCCCCATTTAAATTGTTTAGATAGTATAGTTTTGTTATGTTCCACCTCTTGCCATGTTAACCAACATTTAATATTGTTGAGTACATAAACGAGAGAGAACTAAATAATTGATGTGGTGTTCCGTCAATATGCAACTCCTTGCATATTGAGCTCCACTTAACTTGTAGTGTTGTTTGTGCACTTTGCCATGCCATGCTTCATTAAACTGGACATGCATCATAATTGTTTGTGCATCATGCCATGTCTATGTGGTGGTTGTTTACTATGTAGTTTGCTTCTTTCCGGTGTGCTTCTTCGGGTTAGTTCCGATAACATCGCATTTGTGAGGATCCGTTCGACTACGTCCGTTTATCTTCTTCATGGACTCGTTCTTCTTCCTTGCGGAATCTCAGGCAAGATGACCATATCCTCGAAATCACTTCTATCTTTGCTTGCTAGTTGCTCGCTCTATTGCTATGCCTATGCTACGATACCTACCACATGCTTTACCATGCCTACCATATTGCCATGTCAAACCTCTAACCCACCTTGTCCTAGCAAACCGTTGTTTGGCTATGTTACCGCTTTGCTCAGCCCCTCTTATAGCGTTGCTAGTTGCAGGTGAAGATTGGAGTTTGTTCCTTGTTGGAACATGTTTATTGTTGGGATATCACAATATCTCTTATTTATATTAATGTATCTATACACTTGGTAAAGGGTGAAAGGCTTGGCCTTATGCCTGGTGTTTTGTTCCACTCTTGCTGCCCTAGTTTCCGTCATAGCGGTGTTATGTTCCTTGATTTTGCGTTTCTTACGCGGTTGGGTTACAATGGGAACCCCTTGACAGTTCGCTTTGAATAAAACTCCTCCAGCAAGGCCCAACCTTGGTTTTACCATTTGCCACCTAGCTTTTTTCCCTTGGGTTTCCAGAGCCCGAGGGTCATCTTTATTTTAACCCCCCCCGGGCCAGTGCTCCTCTGAGTGTTGGTCCAACCTGTCAGCACCCGGTGGCCACTAGGGGCAACTCTGGGCTGGCCTACCGGAACCTTGGACAATCCGGTGTGCCCTGAGAACGAGATATGTGCGGCTCCTATCGGGATTTATTGGCACATTCGGGTGGCTTTGCTGGTCTTGTTTTACCATTGTCGAGATGTCTTGTAACCGGGATTCCGAGTCTGATCGGGTCTTCCTGGGAGAAGGAATATCCTTCGTTGACCATGAGAGCTTGTGATGGGCTAAGTTGGGACACCCCTGCAGGGTTTTGAACTTTCGAAAGTCGTGCCCGTGGTTATGGGCAGATGAGAATTTGTTAATGTCTGGTTGTAGAAAACGTGACACTTAACTTAATTAAAATGCATCAACCGCGTGTGTAGCCGTGATGGTCTCTTCTCGGCGGGGTCCGAGAAGTGAACACGGTGTTGGAGTTATGCTTGAACATAAGTAGTTTCAGGATCACTTCTTGATCACTTCTAGTTCACGACCGTGCCTTGCTTTCTCTTCTCGCTCTCATTTGCGTAAGTTAGCCACCATATATGCTAGTGCTTGTTGCAGCTCCACCTCTCATACCTTTTACCTACCCATAAGCTTAAATAGTCTTGATCGCGAGGGTGTGAGATTGCTGAGTCCCCGTGACTCACAGATTACTTCAAAAACCAGATGCAAGGACCGATGATACCGTTCCAGGAGATGCGACTGAACTCAAGTGGGAGTTCGATGAGGACTCAGGACGATACTACGTTTCCTTTTCAGACAATCAGTAGTGGAGCCCAGTTGGGACGATCGGGGACATTATGCATTTGGGGTTGTCTTTATTTTGGTTCCGTAGTCGGACCTTGATTGTATCTGGATGATTGTAATGATATATTTATGCTATTGAGTGACGTGGTGATTGTAAGCCAACTATGTACCTATTTTCTTATTCAGTACATGGGATGTGTAAAGATTACCCCTCTTGCGACATTGCCTACAATGCGGTTATGCCTCTAAGTCGTGCTCCAACACGTGGGAAATATAGCCGCATCATGGGTGTTACACCATTTGAACTTGTTTAACAAGAATATTATTCAGCTAAAATAATAAGAATGTTATTGCACAATAAATGCATCTAAATTAACACACAATCAAAATAAACATTTTCTTTTACCAACAAGGGACATCATAAGTCATTTAAATAGGTGCATGGATCATTTTAAACTACGACGAGACTTTGAACGAGAAAAGTGAAGGAAAGAGAGCCAAGTATATATTACATTCAATCTTATACTTTATCTCATGCGTCACGTATATACAACCCATCCATGTCTTACATCAACATATCTCATCACCCCCTCCACATATAAATATATAGACCATTGCAAGTGCATAAGGAGACATAAATTTCACAAATTGCAAGTGCATAAAAAGATATACTCACCGTAGTGTTAAAAAGCATCTTATATTTTGATATGAAGGGAGCATATCATATAGGATCCACAGAAACTAGCATGTTTATGAGAATACATATGGAAGCCACATAGTACAACACAAATTGTACATGCAGATACAAATGCTAGCAAATTGACCGCGCTCCCATGCATGCAGTCGTAGAGAAAGGGCCTCCCCCCCCCAGAGCATCTCTAGCAGACCCCTTATATCACGTCGACCGGCAAAATAACCGCTAGTTTACAATTTGCGCAAAAAAATGGCCCGAACAGACACTATAAACGCGTTTGACCCTTAATTTTTTTGAGGGGTGCGGTAAATTTCCCCCTTCGACCCATGAATCAACCATTGTCGAGTCGTCGTCCACCCCGGATCAACCGCCACTGAGTCGCCGTCCACCCCGGATTCGCCGAGTCGAGCCGCCCCCGGGTCGTCGCCGCCCTGGATCGACTGCTGTCGGTGAGTCCTTTTCTGCCCCTTCTAGTTCGACTTAGCGAACTATTTGTAGATGAATTTCCGTTCATGCTAGCTCGGGTGCGATTCGTAAATGGATTTGAGCCCTTGCGAGAAAATTTTGCTCGAGGATTCATCCTCGTCCAACGACTCGGACGTAGAGTCGCTGCTCGAGAGCCATCGGTTAGCAGATGGTGGTGGTGGTCCTCGTCGTGACTATTGTATTATAGCATTCACATTTTACCTTATATTGAATTCATAATTCTGTGTAATATGCAACATATGTGTGAAATTCAAAAAAAACACATGTTTTTTGGACTGGCGCGGGCTGCGGCTATGCGGGGTCTGTTCAGCCGTAGCCCGCGCCAGCCTGCAAAACATGTTTTTCGCGAACCGTAAACACTCTATAAGGGTCCCGCGATATAAGGGGTCTGCTAGAGATGCTCTAACAACTTAGGCCTAATATACATGTGAATAGGTAACTATTTGCTGCTAAAACTTACTTGCCTAAGAGCATCTCTAGCAGACCCCACATCCGGCCCCGACTCGCAAAATAACCGCCAAAATGCAGGTCGGAACGATAAAACCTGCCCGATCAGACACTCATTTGCGGTCGACCCGAATTTTTTTGCGGGGCGCGGCAAAAGATCTCCCCCAACTTCTAGATTCACGAGCTGGGAGGACGACCCAAGCTCAGCCCCTATCCGCAGCGAGATTTGGCAGGAGGGACATTTCCGCGCGGCCGTTCTCGCTCCCCCACCCTCCACCAGCAGTGCCCCGCCACCGCACGCTCCGGTGCATCTTCCCCGGCCGTCCTTCGCCGCCATGGATGACTTCCTGTTGTCCCACGCCACCATCAAGGTCGTGCACGCTCAATCCCCTTGGGCGGATCTCCCCGTCGGCCATGTTGGCCCCGCCATCACCCAAGGTACAGCCCGCCTGCCCGCAAGCGGCAGGGCAACGTGGTCGTGCAGGGCGAGAATCCGGCTGCCCCCGCCGCGAAGGCCTGCGCTCCGGGCACTGATACGTCTCCAACGTATCTATAATTTTTGATTGCTCCATGCTATATTATCTACTGTTTTGGGCAATATTGGGCTTTATTATCCACTTTTATATTATTTTTGGGACTAACCTACTAACCGGAGGCCCAGCCCAAATTTGCTGTTTTATGCCTATTTCAGTGTTTCAAAGAAAAGGAATATCAAACAGAGTCGAAACGGAACGAAATCAACTGGAGAAGTTATTTTTGGAAGGAAAGCCACCAGATAGACTTGGACTCTATGTTAGAAGATACGGGAGCTGGCCACGAGGGTGGGGGCACGCCCACCCCCCTAGGGCGCGCCCCCTGCCTCGTGGGGCCCCCGAAGCTCCACCGATGTACCCCTTGCACCCATATATACCTACGTATCGTAAAACTTCCAGAACAGAGATTAGATCGGGAGTTCCGCCGCCGCAAGCCTCTGTAGCCACCAAAAGTCAATCGGGACCATGTTCCGGCACCCTGCCTGAGGGGGGATCCCTCACCGGTGGCCATCTTCATCATCCTGGCGCTCTCCATGATGAGGAGGGAGTAGTTCACCCTCGGGGCTGAGGGTATGTACCAGTAGCTATGTGTTTGATCTCTCTCTCTCTCTCGTGTTCTTGATTTGGCACGATCTTGATGTATCGCGAGCTTTGCTATTATAGTTGGATCCTATGTTTCTCCTCCCCCTCTTCTCTCTTGTAATGAATTGAGTTTCCCCTTTGGAGCTATCTTATCGGATTGAGTCTTTAAATATTTGAGAACACTTGATGTATGTCTTGCCGTGGATATCTGTGGTGACAATGGGATGTCACGTGATTCACTTGATGTATGTTTTGGTGATCAACTTGCGGGTTCCGCCCATGAACCTATGCATAGGGGTTGGCACATGTTTTTGTCGTGATTCTCCAGTAAAAACTTTAGGGCACTCTTTGAGGTCCTTTGTGTTGGTTGAATAGATGAATTTGAGATTGTGTGACGCATATCGTATAATCATACCCACAAATACTTGAGGTGACATTGGAGTATCTAGGTGACATTAGGGTTTTGGTTGATTTGTGTCTTAAGGTGTTATTCTAGTATGAACTCTAGGGCTGTTTGTGACACTTATAGGAATAGCCCATTGGATTGATTGGAAAGAATAACTTTGAGGTGGTTTCGTACCCTACCATAATCTCTTCGTTCGCTCTCCGCTATTAGTGACTTTGGAGTGACTCTTTGTTGCATGTTGAGGGATAGTTATGTGATCCAATTATGTTAGTATTGTTGAGGGAACTTGCACTAGCGAAAGTATGAACCCTAGGCCTTATTTCCACACACTGCAATACCGTTTACGCTCACTTTTATCACTTGTTACCTTGCTGTTTTTATTATTTCAGATTACAAATACCTTTATCTACTATCCATATACCACTTGTATCACCATCTCTTCGCCGAACTAGTGCACCTATACAATTTACCATTGTATTGGGTGTGTTGAGGACACAAGAGACTCTTTGTTATTTGGTTGCACGGTTGCTTGAGAGAGACCATCTTCATCCTACGCCTCCTACGGATTGATAAACCTTAGGTCATCCACTTGAGGGAAATTTGCTACTGTCCTACAAACCTCTGCACTTGGAGGCCCAACAACGTCTACAAGAAGAAGGTTGTGTAGTAGACATCAGGCACCAACGCCGATGCACGATCCCGGCCGGCAACGAAGAAGGTCGCTAAGGCCACCGGCGTCAAGAGGAAGAGGATTCCGGCTACAAAGAAGCTGCCTCCTTCATCCACTCCCTCCGCCCCGGAAAGAGGTTTCACGATGATGCCTCTCAATGGTGCTGCTCCCCCCGCAAGTGAGGTGTTTGAAGAAATGGTCGGAAGGTATGCGTGTTCGGTCATGGCAATTTTCTTTGCTTTTCGCCATTTTGCGATAGCTTGTGACTTGTTGTCATTCATTATAGCGGTGGTTCGAATAATGCAACTGCCAAGTTCATGAACTTGTTGGACACCAACGCTGTTGATATCGATCAAGCCCCGTTCGCCACATTCGACTACAATGAAACAGAGGGCGGCGTGGATGATCATCGTTGTGAGGAAGAATTGGAGGATATCGATGAGGTAGCATATGAGCAATCGCAAACAAGAACTGGGAAAAGCCAGAGATCGAAGAACTACGCGATCTTGGAAGATCAAATTCTGATCAATGCATGGAGTGCGGTGTCTCTTGATGCATGCACGGGTACTTCTCAAACCGCCAAGAAGTATTAGCAAAGGATCTAAGATCAATACTTCCGCATGATGGCAAAGTACCCCAATAGGACTCCACGCACATTTCGGTCGCTTCAAGGGTGTTGGGAGGTGATCAAGCCTATGTGCAGCCGTTGGGCAGCTTGCTTGGAGCAAGTACGTAATGCACCTCCAAGTGGAACCATGGAATCCGGCTATGTGAGTTTGTTTTCCCTTTGTTCAAGTTGTGCATCATCATATTGCATCATATGAAATGATTGCATCATTTCACTTTGTTCAAATTGTGTAAAAAATTTCCCAACATAGATACAAAGACATGGAAGCTTCGGAAGGCAAATTCTTCAAACTAGAGCATTGTTGGGACTTGCTCAAAAAGTGCGAGAAGTGGAAGTTGATCGACAAAGAATGCCCACCGAAGATAGGTTCACTTAAAAACATGGATGAAGATGAGGATGATGATGGCCCATGAAATTTGAACAAGCCTGATGGTGACAAGAAGAGTAAGGAGAAGATGAAGAGAGAGCACAAAGCATCGAGTTTGAGGGAGAATATTGATGCCATGGTGCAATCAAATGAGTTGATGTTGTTGAATTCGTTGAAAATCAAGAAAGAGTTGGTCGAGAAGAAGGCAAAGGAGAAGCAAGAAAAATGTCAATTGCTCAAGGAAGAGGGGCTGCGCAAAGCGGCCATTGAGGAAAGAAAAGCACGTGCCACTGAAAATAAAGCCATGTCCAAGTTGCTCGCTGAAGAGAATAAGATCATGACAATAAACCGCAAAGACACGAAGGACCTCACCAAAGAATGGCATGATATGGCAAGGAGTGAAATCTTGAAGAGGAGAATGGTTGTGTCGGCCAGTGCGTGTTACAGTGCCGGAGATGTTTTCTCTGGTGCGGGAGTTGGAACAAGCGCCAGAGGTGGATTCGGTGGTGGCGATGAACTTTAAGATGGACTCAATGGCGCGGAGTGAAGATCAACCAAGATGATGCTGGACGTGGTCGTCACTTCTGCAAGACCCTCTTTTGTGTTTGTCCTACTAAACTGAAGCTATTATTTGCGCGTAAACTGTGTTATGTTGTTTGAATTTGAACTTATTTGTGGGAACCTATGTCAAATTCGAGAATTGGCGTTTTCGATTTACGGTTCGACGCGGCGGTGCCCAAGCAGACCCCGCAAAAAGCCGACCCGTAAAAAAATATATTACACGGATATCCTTTTATACGGGTCCGTTTGGGGGGTCTGCATCTGCGGCCGTCCGAGCCAGCCCGCAAAGGCCGTTTTTCGTGAACTGCAAACGCGTTTTACGGGCCGGCCGGATGCGGGGTCTGCTAGAGATGCTCTAAGTATAACTCAGGTATTGTAACAATGAATGATTTATGTTGCTATCTCAAACATTATGTGTATCATAGGTGTCCTCATTTATTTTCATGCATGACACATAGTAGTATAGAATTTATTACGATATTCAATCCTCTCTTTTTTATTTAATTCTACATCACCTTATCAAAATTGTCTAGTTTAAACATAAGTCTTCGTAGAGATTTCACTCTACATACGGAGCAAAATGAGTGAATAAACACTCTAAATTGCGTCTATATACATCTGTATATGTGGTTCGTAGTGGAATCTCTATAAAATTTATATTTTGAAACAAAGAAAGTACTAGTTATGATACTCCTACTATGACCAACCTAAGAGTGAAATAATTATTGATCAGGCAAATAGTATATATCTTTACCTACTAATAAAGCGGCTATCGCTTCTGGTCGTCCGTCATTAAAAGTACCCTTCAAGTTGATAAAATTACCCACCAATACCACCCGTAAGTAGAAAATGATTCAATTTTTCGGACCAAAAATCGTCGCCTCCTTCATTGTTTTATAGGGGAGCGACTGAGTAGAATACACAGAAAAACGAGTGGCAGAGTGGTTGGCTGATCGATCTTATGGCGATCAGACTAGGGTTCGATCCCCAGCTCTCACACTTTTTATCTTTCTTTTCTCAAGCATGTCCTACCCATGTATGCGTTCATGGGCCGGCCCATTTGTGGGGCTTTACTTGCTTGTTTTTTTATTTTACTTTTTTGTCTTTTCTTTTCTCATTATGTTTTCTTTCTTCTTTCTTCTTTAAATTAATTCGTGATTTTAATATTCTAAAAGTTGCGAGTTTTTAAAAATAAAATGTTTGAGAAATCATAAAATATATGTGAATTCAAAAATGTTTAGAAAATCATAAAAAATTGCAGATTCAAAAAATGTTGGTGGTTTTGCTTTTTTTTCTTTTCTTTTCTCATTATGTTTTCTTTCTTCTTTCTTCTTTAAATTAATTCGTGATTTTAATATTCTAAAAGTTGCGAGTTTTCAGAAATAAAATGTTTGAGAAATCATAAAATATATGTGAATTCAAAAATGTTTAGAAAATCATAAAAAAATTGCAGATTCAAAAATGTTGGCGGTTTTGCTTTTTTGTCTTTTCTTTTCTCATTATGTTTTCTTTCTTCTTTCTTCTTTAAATTAATTCGTGATTTTAATATTCTAAAAGTTGCGAGTTTTCAAAAATAAAATGTTTGAGAAATCATACAATATATGTGAATTCAAAAATGTTTAGAAAATCATAAAAAAATTGCAGATTCAAAAAATGTTGGTGGTTTTGCAAAACTGTTCGCAAAATTAAAAAGAATCACAATTTTGAAAAAAATGGTCGGGAAATAAAATCATGTTCATGATTTTGAAAAAATGATCGTGTATTCAAAACATATTCCGGAATATGGAAAAAAATGTACAATACATTTTAGAAAATGTTCACAAAATAAAAATAAATATTTTGTTTTTTAATTTGTTTCCCAATTTTAAAGAAAAGTTCATCGATTCAAAAAATGTTTGGTGAGTAATAAAAATGTTAATGAATTTGAAACCGATTCATACATTTAAATAGTTTTGTAAACAAAAGTAATGTTCATGATTATTTTGAGAAAATCATAAATTTCAAAAAAAAATGTCGGTTCGAAAAACTGTTCACTGGTTCAAAAGTATTTTATGTCTAGGATTTGATTAGTTTTTCGAAAGTCTTTATATGTCTTGGCGTTGGGAATAGTTCGTAGTCAATGAGATTTGTTTTTTAAAGTTTTAAATGTTCCCTTGCGCAACATAATGACAAATGTGGCATACACCGACAAACTCATAGCCTTGGGATTTACCGCATCGAATATATTGTGATCACGTGGACATCGCGATCATCATCGGCTAGGGTGAGAAAAAAATGGCAACATGATGAGCCACTGTGTTAAAATAGAGTACACTCATATACCAGGATATTGGGTCATACTTATTTGGTTAGCCATAATTTTTTGTCTCCCGTTCCAATGCACGGGCATATTTGCTAGTATATAATTATAATAACATCTTATATTGTAGTGTCAAAACGTTTTTATATTATGGTATGAAGGGAGTATATATTAGTCAAGATTCGTCACTTGATTTTTTGAACCTATCATCACTTGATTTGATCTACAGAAGAAGCTATGAATTGAACACAAGCCTGACGGAGCCTCTGGCAGTGATGCTTCTCTGCTAAAGTCAACGTGGTCACCACGGTATTGGCCTCAAGGGTCTTGGAGAGGGCGGTTTCACATATTAGCTTCAACCTTTGAATATCGTACCGGTCCGCAGCCGCAAGCAGATCCATGACAAGCTCCCTCTTACGGTCTCCGTCCACGTCGCGTATGGCGGCAGGGAGCGAATCCATGTAGATGTAGTAGAGGAGAGCGTCGAAGGCCTCAGGCTGCATGTCGTTGATGTCGACGCACCCGCCAGAGAACCCCAGCCCGCCGCCACGCACGACGCCCGCCATGAACGCCGGCGCCCTCATGGCCAGCACGGTGCGGTGGGCGCGGAAGCCCTGCCCTCCGACGAGGAAGCCGACGTCCGCCCCGGCCTGGGACTCGTACATCCTGGCGAGATCGCGCTGCAGGTCCGAGGGCGGGTCCCCCACGTCCGGCGCGGCCGCCCGGGTGACCACGGTCGGGTACATGAAGACGGTGACCACGCACTCGATGACGAGGCGGTCACCGTGGACGAGCCCCCACGACGGCGACTCCAGCTTGCTCCTCTTGACGAACTTGCTGGTGCTGGGCGCGAACCTGCTGAGGTCGGAGGTGAAGAGCATGGGCGGGGTCCGCGAAACCAGGGAGGGCGAGCCGGGGCGCTGGCCGACGACGGTCAGGTCGCAGGACGCGCGCACGCGGGCGCCGGCGCTCAGGAGCTCCAGGTAGACGGACACGTACTTGGGCTTCAGGTACCCGCCGGGGTAGTAGCGGATGTTCCAGTCGAAGCCGCCGACGGCGAAGGCGCCCGAGCTGATGTACACGTTGGGGCCGAGGAGCTTGTGCTGGCTGTACCCGCGGATGTCGAACACGTGCTTGCGCTGCACCGTCTCCGGGGTGCACGTCGACGTCGACGCCGCCGTCTCCAGCACCGCCTTTGCGCTCGACGCCGGCATGATGGATCGGATCTAGTAATAGATAGGCCTACGCGCGTACTCCTGTATAAGGAAGTGCTTAACAGAATTCCGTTATATCGGTCCGTGCTAAACTAAATAAAAGTATGTCGTCAATCACTGGGAGACTCTTGAACCCAGAGTCCTACCTACGTGCCGACTCAAATCACATGAGTCTCTTGGACCCGAGTATTTTGTAATTTCGTCTCCGCCGTGATGAAGTTGAACACAACTTTTTTTTGCGGGGTAAAATCAATTCATTACTTGAGTAATATATAATGTTCTTACAATCATTCATCTGGTCAAAAAAAAATTCATTCATGATGATAGTGCTAATCTTCTGAGGATATTTGCTAACCAACATGCCGTTTTTTGTTGTTGACGTCCAATGGCTGCCATTGCATGCCCGGCCTGGTTCTCTGTTCTCTTGATTTTCCTAATTTCAGTTTGCCTCTACTTCAACAGTTCTGCTATTACAGCCACCTGGTACATGTTCCTCGAACGATCAAGTGACCTTGCATTCACTAAGGACAAGATTTCAACGCAATCAGTCTCCATCAATATTGGTTTTTGTGACCAATGTAGTGCCAACTTAAGTCCCTCCTCACATGCAGCAAACTCAGCCTCTAGAGGTCCGGGGCAATCGAAGAGCCATCTACAAGCCCCAAAGATTACCTGGCCAGCATGGTCACGCAGGATCATGCCTGCTCCTGCGGATCCGTCCGCAGCAACATATGAACCATCAAAATTCAGCTTGACATAATTTTCTGGTGGAGGCTCCCGTGATGCTATAGTACTCGGACAGATTGACTTGCTCGTACACATCAATGCTGGTCTATACATCATGTTCGGAATTTTACCTTTGGTGAGGTCTTGCATGCGGATGGTGCCTGATCAATAGCAACCATTCTACAAGCTTGATAGGAAATGTTTAGAAGCTTCAGCGGGAATCAAAGGCTTCTCATGGGTGAGCTCATTGTGAACATGCCACACACGCCACAACACTATCAGGACAAGCATGCGTTGTATTTCATTCATTTCCTTTTTTTGAACCGGGTTAATCCCCTTTTCATTAACTGAATAACGGAAATACAGATCGAGTTCTAGAACAAAACGAAAGGGAAAGGGAAAAAACGGGTTCAAGCATCCCAGGGAAACCCACCATAGATGCTCGCAATCGAAGCACCTACTGTGGGGCGAAAACCCTGAGACACCATTTAACAAGTAGCTACAGACCAAAGAAACCCCCGACACATAGCAGTCGAGCTCAATCTACGTCAAAGGGACACAAGTAAATGACACATAGGGGAAGAGGGGGAGGGGGGCAAAACAGCCGCCACAGATGACGTCGCGCAAATTCCAACTCCAGAACCCCACGGCATCAGTCTTCAGGCTTCATTCCGAGCTTCTCTCGGTGTGAGCAGATGCGCATAACCTCATCATCCTCATGGCGTTGTCCCTCAGCAGCAGCGCGCCGTGATCCAGTTCTTCCCGCTCCAAGCCTTTCAACAGTCCTGCCCAATATTTCAAATGTACACAAGTTGTGAAGACAATCTCAAAAGGAGACGACATTTTCTTGTGTTCAAAAGTAGCTTGGTTTCTGCGGTTCCAGATAGCCCAGCAAACAGCCGCTAAGCCCACAATGAAGTGTCGTTCCCCTTGGGGAAGAAAAGCATAACACCAGAAGTAGAACTGGCACAGGTTGTTCGGGCATAAGTCAGTGCCAAGCATCGCCCCCACCGTTCGCCAAACTGTTCTAGCGACAGGACACAGAAAAAAAAGTGAAGGTAGGTCTCTCTACAATCACAGAACGAGCAGCGGGGGTCGCCTGCCCAGTTCCTGCGTTTCATAACATCTCTGATTAGTACTACATCTTGAAACAATTGCCACAGAAAGATCTGGATTTTGGTTGGCAGTTTGGCCTTCCAAATCCATCTATAATCGCACCCAGAGATATTTCTCTCAAGGTAAGAGTACATCGCTTTCGTCGTATACTTCTCTTTAGGGCCAAGAACCCATTTGATTTTATCAGGTTCCACGGAAGGAGCAATGCTCTGAACAATACTTTTTAATCCAGCAAACTGGATAGCTAGATCGGGGCTCAATCTTCTTCTGAAGATGTCCCCCCTTTTTCTGCCCCGAAATTGAGCGATCGTATCGTCAGGGTGGTTAGCTATGCTGAACAAGACCGGCTATTTCTCACACAATGGTGGGTGCTCACCAACAGGGTCCTGCCAGATCCTGGCCACATTACTAGAATTAATGATCACATTCCTTCTAGCCATATAATGTTCTTTCACTTTGAGTAAAGCCTTCGAGACAGGTGAATCATTGAACTTCATTTTCACCGTGGCTACAGAACAGTTTCTAAGATACTTGGCTTTAATTACTTCTTGCCATAGGCCTTCACCCGTATCTAGTTTCCACCACCATTTTGCCAGGAGAGATATGTTTTGCTTATGGAGGTCTTTCACTCCAAGCCCACCTTTTTTCTTAGATCGGCACACTCGAGACCACTTAACAAGATGGTAACGTTTTTTCTCCATGCCACCGCACCAGAAAAACTTACGATGATACTTGTCCAGTCTCTCAATGAAGGTCTTAGAGAGAAGGAACATAGACATGTAGTAGTAAGCTATACTGGACAGGGAAGAATTGAGTAAAGTCAATCTTCCACCAGAGGAGGTGGAGTTGCCAATCCAAGCATCGCAACTCAAGAGGTATCTAATAGCAACAAACTCCCAGTCGATGTTCCGCAAAGAGGAATAACTCACACGCACCCCTAAGTATTTCATAGGAAAGTGGCCAATTTTACATCCAAAAAGGTCCGCATACTTATGGAGAGTAGACTCATCACCTCCCACACACAGGACCTCACTTTTCATAAAATGAGAGAAGTGCATATTTCAACCCCGAACTCTTGCCCTGGTCTAATTTACAACCCCAAACTCCGATGCAGTCTAAATTACAACCCCCAACTCTCAAAACCGGCTAGGATTCAACCCTCCCCTCTCCGTTGACCGGTTTTGACCAGTCAACGGGTCCAGTCAGCATGCCACATCAGCATTATTTTTAAAAAGCTGTAAAATAAAAAAATCCAGGAAAAGAAATAAAAAAAATCAAATTTCTTGGAAAATCAGGGAAAATAAATAAAATCGAATTTCTGAAAAACAAAATTATCAACATTTCCATGAAAAACCAAAAATACTTAAAATAAAAAAGTCCAAGGGAAAAAATTCAAATTCCCAAGAAAATTATATTAAACTGTAAAATAGAAAAAAAATTCTAAAAAACTAATTTCCAAAAAAGTTCATTTTTTATTTTTTCTCGAAAATTACAGAAAAGTTTCCGCATTTTTTTTGCAATTTTTTTTCGGAAATTTGTTTTTTTATTTTTCCCTGATTTTGTTCTCGATCTTACAGATTTTTATTTATATTTTTCTTGAATTTTTGAATTTTTTTTCGACGTGGCATGCTGATTGGACCTGTTGGTCAAAACTAGTCACCCCTGGTCAAAACCGGTCAACAAGGAGGGGAGGGTTGAATCCTGACCGTTTTTGAGAGTTGAGGGTTGTAATTTAGATGGTATTGAAGTTCGAGGTTGTAAATTAGACTAGGGCAAGAATTCAGGGTTGAAAAATGCACTTCTCTCTCATAAAATTGATTTTAAATCCAGACATAAGCTTAAAGAGATATAACAACAGCTTAAGGTTAACACCATGCTCGATATTGTCCTTGATACAAAGGATCGTATCGTCAGCATATTGAAGGATAGACACACCCTGGAACGAGGTCAGCCGCGAGCCCTTGAGCAGATTATTCTTTTGAGCATTGAAAACCATTTTGGATAAACATTCAGCTGCTAGATTGAACAAAAAGGGGGACATAGGGTCTCCCTGACGAACCCCCTTAAAGCTTTGGAAATACGGCCCTACCGTGTTGTTAATCTTAACATTCACTGTCTCGTTTCGTAAAACTTGATCAACCCAGGAGCACCACTTATCTCCGAAGCCCCTAAGTCTATGGCATTCAAGAAGGAAGTCCCAATTGACTTTGTCGTACGCTTTCTCGAAATCGAGTTTAAGCACAACCCCGGTTCTCTTTTTTACATGAGTGTGGTGGAGGACCTCATGCAAAGTCAGCATCCCATCCATTATATTTCATTTTTTGATAAACGCATTTTGATGGCGGCTAATGAGTTTATCAGCAAACACTACCGCTCTATTATCTAAAACTTTGGTAATCAGCTTGTAAGGGCAACAGAGGAGGCAGATAGGGCGGAATTCTTGTATCTTCTTCGCTCCACTAATTTTGGGAATGAGAGTGATGATACCGTAGTTTAGCCTCTCTACATCCAAGGTGCCTTCATGGAAGGCCACGAATAGGTTCATGATATCATACTTAACAATCTCCCAACAGAATCTATAGAATTCTGCTGGTATGTTATCCGGGCCTGGAGCACGATTGCTATCCATAGAGAAGAGGGCCGCTTTAACTTCTTCCTCACTAAAAGGACGAGTAAGGAAATCATTGTCTGAATCAGTAAGTTTTTCATCCTCTCCCCAAGAATTAGGATTAAGATGGAAAAGATTACCCGGAGCTGCCCCAAAGAGCTCCTTATAGTAATCTGTAGCATGTTTTAATAAGTTTTCAGTACCCTCGATCATCTCCTCTCCACTGGAGAAAGAGTGAATTGTGTTTTTTCTTTTCCTTCCATTGGCAATCCTATGAAAAAATGAAGTGTTTTGATCCCCTTTTAACAGCCATGTCTCATGGGACTGTTGTAACAAAAAAAGCTCTTCATCAACAAGCATTTGCTGAACCGTAGCATTAGCAACCAGTCCAGCTCTTCGTTTCGGAGAGCTTCAGCCGGCGGCAAATCCCAGACCGTATGCATTATATCCCATAGGTCCCGGGCGTGAGGGCATCTGATTAGAGCATGATGAACTGTTTCATCCTCTTGCCCACATATTGTGCAGGTTCCATCCAATTCCATGTGTCGGCGCTTCTTATTCGCACGAGTAGCCAGTGCCTCTCGAGCAGCTTTCCAAGCGAAGCCACAGACCTTAGGTGGAGCCCCACTTTTCCATAGCAGCTTCCATGCAGGTCTAGACCCATCTGTTCTCGTGCTTGATTCTCCAACTCCTTGTTGTGCCATGATCAGATCGCGGGCCATATTGTATGCCGACCGCACTGAGAATCTCCCTTGCTTGTCGGGCTGCCAGGCAAGAGAGTCTGCTTCGAATCTACGAGAGGCCTTGATTTTTAGAATCTTAGAGACATCAGCTGAAAGGAAATGTTGTGTGAGAAGCAACATATTCCAAGAGCCATCGACATTGAGAAAATCTGCCACCCATTTTAGTCTGCATCGACGTAGAAGTTGAACACAACTGTCATCGATCGGCAAGCTCAAGTGCAATAGAAGAACGAAATCGCTTAGTTTTGGG
>NC_041390.1:176696379-176714300 GCF_002162155.2 Triticum dicoccoides
CCCAAAAAAAATACAAGAACATAATCGGAGATAGTGGCGTCTTCAGTAGACTGGAGACAGGAACGTAATCTTCATCATTCAAGTGAAACAGTTCCAGGAATACAAGAGGGACCAAAAAACAAAAAAAAACTAATCCGAGGCGGTACGGTAGGAACCAAAATGCACACGTGTAGCAATTCATCTCCATCCTATCCCAAGTGACCATAGTTCACTCACCTCCAGCAGAAAACGGAAACAGTAGTTACATGCGCTTTCATCTGTTTATCCAGACATCTCTACTAGCTTCACAAGAGTCTTAAGCAATTAGGTAAGCTATTACCAAGTTCACCAGGAGAAGTTAACCACGAGTGTATCCTGCACAGCATTCTCCTAAAGTTCGATTCACGTTACCAAGCTCAACGATAAGACGGGAAGATCAACCACTGATGTTGCCGAGCCAAAACAGCATCGGGAACTGAACAACCGCCAGGAAGAGCAGAAAGTAGTGGTTTCGACTCGGATGCCGCTCGTAACTCCTTGGTCCACCCAGAAGAACCCTCTTCATGGTCTTCACGAGGAACACGCCAGTGCAGAGACAGAACCATGGCATGATGAAGTAGTATAGGTAGCTCCAGAAGATGCGGGCCAGCATCGCAAGAGATGTGCCAGCAAATCCATACCCAGCATACGCCACAATGTCTAGCAATGGCGCTTCACCACTGCCCAGGGAGTACAGCAAACCTTTGATGAGGACGACTTGCAGAAACCAGCCAACTAGACCTCTTGTGAACTGTAGGGTCAGTGCCTCAGGGGTAAACCTGTATCACCGAACAAATCACATTTAGATGATTCAGTCATGTAAAGTGTGCAGTGGTTCTCCAGATAGAAGATACAGAGTGCTACACGCTGTATTTACCTTCCCAGAACTCCCAATGCGTATCCAGCAATGACAATGTAGGTGCCAAATGCCATCAAAGGGATGTACAGGTCTGGGGCATTGATATCCTGAATTGGAGGTTTGTAGGATAGCCTTCCTCCTACAGGTTCAGTTATTCTCGTCCAATGACCCTTAAGGAAGACAATAAAGCAACATGCATGTTATGAGACTTCACAGCATGCAAATCTTGCAAGGAAAAAAGGAGAGTGAAACAGAGCTCACCCTGTGAAAGAAAGGGAACAAGACGACCTTCAGTTTGTTCCTCACATACTGGCTGTTGACTTGAAAATAGTATTGAGGGTCGGACAAATATTGAGTAATCTGACACAATCAAGTGAGGTTAGCTTGGCAGGTTTCAAAAATATTATCCACAAAAGAGAGTTGAATAAAGTTGAAGACATACATTGCTCTGCATGAACTCAGAACTCGAACCAAGAAATTTCTCTCCATATGCTCCAAGTCCAGTACGGATAAGTCCAGGTCCAGCACCATACATGGCACTTTCAAAAGGATTTGGTGGTGCATTTGCAGGCCTAGGACCTAAGCCACCCAGATCACTATTCATTGCTGCCATGATAATAACTGAGCAGACAGTCAGAAAACAATGTATTCAGAACAGTATAACAAAAGAAAACTGTGCTCGAAAGTATTTTGCGATAAGTTGAAGTCAAGAATCATAAGATGGTCTCAATCCAATTGATGATCAACAAACAGTAATCAAAATTCGAAAGTAATACTAAGTTCATTATGATCCCAACTCCCAAGTCAAGAGAAGGAAAGAACAGCAGAAACGAATCATAGCTCAATGAATTTCATGACATAACACCCATCCTTCCAAGATGAAGTGGTGATGCTAACGACAATGTGTCATAAAACTACTTTGACGGAGATAAAAGGAAAGACAGGTGATCCACATCAGCACATCTCATTTTGGCTGGTGGAGCCTGTTGCCTTAGTTTAACAACTAACATTCCGCAGTAATATGACGGCCTAACAGGAAGTATTGTCCGTTAAGACTTTTCTTGGTCAAAGAAAAACGCATCAGGTTATCATTTCACTGATCTGTGGTCATTCCATAATCTTTGCAACAACAACAAAGTCTTTAGTCCAAACAAGTTGGGGTAGGCCAGAGCTGAAACCCAAAACACCTCAACCAACTCATGGTTCTGGCACATCAAGCTTCCATTAGCTGGATAAATAAATTTTATCCAAGCAAGACAACTCGTACAATACAAGTATCTCAGAACAATCCAAGCAAGATAGGGTTCATCGCAGACAGGTGTGGATCTAATGGTGCGCCGGGGCGTGCACCAGCGCAAACACCCAAAATTTGTGGAGGTTAGTTTGGGTTTACCTCAGGAACCAATGCCGTCCAAGATCGCGGACGGGGTGGGGGGCGGCAGGGGGGGCGATGAGGTGGAACGGGGACGGCGACGGCGGTGACGCGCGTGAGAGGCGGAGTGTTGGGGGTGGCTGGTGAGGCGTCGGTGGTGTCGTAGGATGCGGCACGGCGGAAACTGTAGGGCACGGCGGTGGTAGACTACTCTGGGTCTAGAGCCGCGTTCGCCGTTGGGTCAGATTGGAGCTTGGGGAAAAGGGATCTTTTTTTTTAACGCAGTACAACGCAAATCTGATAGTACATATGCATGTACACTCATCTTATGAACATAAAAACGATAAACACATCTGAGAGACTGAGCCATAACATATTATATTGAGATTAATGAATGGCGACTGCTAGACGCCGGTTGGCCCCCATCCATCCGATGCGATCTCCAGGTATCGTTGGATCTGACTCAACGCATCTTTCCTCCCTAGCGTATCCCTTCCGTACGACAAATCACAGAGGAAACATGGCTGCCGCGCGCTTGCCGGCCACCCCGGGCTCACCGTCGCCATGGAAGAAGACGCCTTGCTGGTTGCAAATGCCTCCATTTGTCGTCGCAGCAGCAAACATCAAGGATGGTTGTAACAAAAATTCTCGCAGACCCTTGGTTGTAGCTCGTCGAACCATGGACGGCGATCGCACCACTGCCAGTTGCAGCACCAAATGGCAGACGACGGCATGGCTGACAGCCAAAAAAGGCGGTGGTAGCATTTTTTGGAGAGGATTCCAGCAAAAACCAAATCCGGTGGAAGCTTTTGGGCGGTTCCTTACAGCAAACCCAAAAAGGCGATGGTAGCAAATTTGGGTGTCGGTTCCAGCAAACTCCAAAACGGTTGTAGCAACGAAAAGGCATCGCCGCCGTCGACCAGCACCGTTGTGCATGTATGTAGCAAAAAAAGTCACCGGTGGCAGTAAAAACAGGCTACGGTTGTAAAAAAAACGTCGCTGGTCCGGCAGGACGAACTCCGGTAGTAGCATTCCTGAACAAAATGCTACAACCAGCGATTTTAAAGGCCGGAACCAGATTTCAGGAAAAAGATGCAAAAGAAATAGATTTTTTGAAGAAAAAGCTTGAACGGAGTGATTTAAAAAAGATGCAACCAGTTGGCATAAAAAGTCGGGCAGGTCTCCCACTGCCATGCCTGCTGCGCGGGGGAGGGGAGGAGGGTCGTCGGAGTTGCAAAATAAGGCCATGCCCAACGTGAGCTCGTGTTTTTTTGGTGGCTTTGGAGGTGCTCGCAGCAGCAGGCTTGGAGTTGTTCCGCGACAGCAAACTCATAGCCGGTGGAGCGGGCAAGGCCATGGCTACTGCGGGGGAAGAGAGATAGAGAGGAGATGTGAGATTGGGAAGGGAGAGAAATAGAGAAGGGAGAGGATAGTTGAGTGCATGAATGGATAAGAAGGGAAGGGGGAAAGTTGCGTGGGTCCCGCGAGACACATCCTGGTGAGAGGAGCAGGGAGTGTTCGATCTCTTCTATGTACATGCCGCATGCGACCGGCCCAATCTTCGGCCAGCGCACCAGCCACAAACGTTTCCCTTGACGAATTCGCCATAAAAGTCTTTCTAATCGACGGGAACGTCTCCTCCCACTGAACGCATATCGCCAGAATGCCTGAAATAAGTTCAGTAGAATGCAAGCATCAATGTTAAGTCTAAGACTTGAACTCTGGTGGATGTGATACTACTGTCCTCATAACCATCCAACTACATGTTGATTCGCAAGGGATCTTTTCTTTTAAGAGGTATAATTATGCTTCTGGTACAAGAACTTGGCGGGTGGGTTCACTTTCATACAAAAGCTTATAAAACCTAGAACAGAGGTACAATAACTTGGCATGGATATGGGCTTGAGATACAAATTGCTTGTGTGCTGACAAATGGACACCAACGAGGCAAAGTGCTAGCTTATCAGATTCTTTGCAAAATAGCCCCTACAAATCTATGAAATTTTGTCCATGGGGCCCTTGAGCACTGTAGACATCTACTTTTGGTTAATGAAGCCGACCTAATCTGAGCCATCTCACGCGCTTAGCATTTATGGCCGTCCATTTTTTTATTTTGGGTGTTTCTGACCATTAGATCTACTGTCCTAAGAGGTTGTTGCTCCATGAGAAAAAACAAAACATTCTGGTTAACTTAGTCACCTCTGTCAGGACATTTATCTAACCGAGCATGGTCCAAGAGAAAAAAAATTGTCCACTCGATCAATGGACGGTCGATATAACCATCAAAAAATTATGCATCTCACGCGATGCATCCACACGTGGCTGATCTTGATCTCCTCCACCTGTTGGAGTCCGACATCAACAGCGGCACTGCTACAAGAGGACCCAACGGCTGAGCCAACTCCACTCCGCCCCTGCGACGCTGCCTCATCGTGCGCCTCGACGAGTGTAGGTCACACTTCCAATGCTCAACTCCCGGGACGTGATACATCCCAAACGTATCTATAATTTTTGATTGTTTCATGCTATTATATTATTATTTTAATATTTTTATAGGACTAAGCTACTAATTTAGTGCCCAGTGTCAGTTCCTATTTTCTGCTTGTTTTTGGTTTCACAAGCGGAGGTCAAAATAAATTGTCTATTTAACAAGACTTTTTTGGGTGACAAGAAACGCATGAAGCTTCGGTAGAGATCAAGACGAGCCTTGAGGGGCCCATAAGGACAGGTGGCGCGGCCAGGGGTTGGTCGCGCCCCTTGAGTTTGTGGGCCCCTCAGTTACCGCCTTAGTCTAATTGCACCGCCATAATTCTCTATAAATAGAAACCATCTGTCGTGCATCCAAAATTTTTATCGCTGCCGCAAGCCTCTGCTCCAAAGAGATCTCATCTGGAGCCCTATTGCAAAATCCCACTAGAGGGGGAAGCCATTGCCGAAGGCCTCTTCATCGACCTTGTTGCCTCCATGACCATGTATTACTAGTTACTTTAGGACCTATGGGTCCATAGTAGTAGCTAGATGGTTCTGTCTCTCTTTTGGATCTTCAATACCATGTTCTCGTTCTTGATTGAGATCAATTTAATGTAAACAGTGATGTTTTGTTGGGACATGATGAATTGTCACTTTGTGATTAGATTGTTCATTAAAATCAACTGAATCTATTTTAGTTTTCATGCTACATAATTAATAGATTTGTATTTCTCTTTGATCTATCTATCTTCTTTGGCCAAGTTCAATCGATTTATCTTCAGTGTAAGAGGTGCTTTGTAGTGGGTTCAATCTTGTGGTGCTCTAACCCAGTCTATACTACTATTAAACAATGAAACGTTTTCTTTTTTAAGGCCACCCCATTATGTGTATCCAGGCTAATTTGTGCCGCCAGATTGTCCCACCTAATGAGATCTAATGACCTAAATACATCTGACCGGGGGTCACAATTGCATGTAGCAATTACTGTTGGCTGACCATGCTTCACCGAGCGGACGAAATTTCCCACGCCTGATCTGGATCAGGCCCCCACACAGCCACCGCTCCGCTAATCTCGCCCGTATATTCCGTAATCTCTCCCATATCCGTTCGCCCTCCAAGAAAACGTTGCCGTCGCTCCCACGCGTAGCACCTGTCCTCCTTCCACCTTCCCCTCCACCCATCTGGCCTTCCCGCTCGCCTCTTCCCCGCTCCCCACGCGTCTCCTCTGGTGGCCGCCTTCGGCGAGTGGAGTCTGTTCCTCACTGGCTCGCTGCATTCTTCCTCTGCGAGGTGTTAGTGTGGGGATGGGATCTGACAGGATCGGGACGAGGAGGCGGCTGTGAAGTACACGTTCTGGAGCTGCGCGTGGATGCGCTCATTGCCGAGGCCGATGCCGCTCTTTCTGGAGGCCGACGCCGCTCTTTCTAGAAGAAATCCCTCGGTGTCAAGCGGGGTGACGTGGACACCTACGTCCTTCATGTTTGGGCGCTGGAGGGCGACGGGAGGCATCGATTCGCCGTTTGGCTCCTGCACTAGGGGACTGCGGCTGCTACAAAAGATGCAGCAATTGGAAGATGCACAGGTCAGCAACGCCTCCTCCCCCTCGCACAGTTCCTCTGGACCTGTAGGTAACTGCTTGCACGCTTTGTAATATGGCATCGTGTATGTGAATATGTGATATACTGATGTTGCAAGTGAGACTATTCCAATTAACTTGTAGATTTCATGCATCCCATAAAGCCATAACTCTTGCCTGCAATCTAGCTCACAGTAGCAAATTTCTGACTTCGCTTCTAACCTAATTGCCTTGAATTCGTGTACATAATTATATTATGACAGAAATTTAAGTATTGTCTCGATTAGATTTGCCGCATGGGTACCTGTTTTTCTCCATTAAAATACCTCATGTAATGCTACGTTCCACATTTTCTGCATAACGGTAAGTTCATATATATTTCTACTGAAGCGTGCAGCCATATCTTCCAATTTTGCTTCAATATGTTCTCCCATATGCACGACAATTGGGCCTCTTTTTGTCAATGTGGGGAGCAGGCTTTCATAATGAACTGTGTGATTAATGATAGTCCTCACCCTACAGGTACTTGGTGAGATGCCACTAAGTCAATCTGCTATCTCAGGTTATATTGGATGCTAATTTATTTTACAATACTACTACATCTTTCTTGAATCAGATTCGGACTGTTTCTGTGCAATTTTGTTCTATAGCTATTTTTGGGTGGCTTTCTTTGTTTTGCTTTATGTTCTATATAATCAGTAGAAAACTCAAGCCCCATCATCTGACATTTCTGTAGTAACGACTGAAACTATTCGAGGACAAATCTTGGATTGTTGTTGTCGTTGGAATTTAGAGTTGCATGGTTGGCATGGTCAACATGGCAAAGAAAGTATAGAAGATTTGCCAAACCAAGTATGGGCTTGTAGAGTACCTCAGGTAATCAGATTCTGCACCCAAATTTAATTTTACTTGCTTTTAAATGCTTCTAGGGCAGATGATGTCGATATGCTAGATTGTGTTGTAGTTTATGCTTGTCTGGTTATGTATATTTTCTTCCAGAGTGTCACATTTCCTTTTTGAGAAATTCTAATGGTGTAGGCTGAGCATGGACGTTTGTGCTGTTGTGTGTGTTGAGGTCAATCTTAGTTTGGAACACAATAGAGCAATGGTGATCAGCTCATTCTAGCTTTAAATGAAAACAATTTAAAAATTAGTTTGTCAATAGTCACTAGATACAAATATAGTCCCTCTGTTTCTAAATATGAGTATGGACTACATACGGATATCAATAGTCACTAGATACAAATATACTCGCTAAATTCACTCATTTCGCTTCGTATGTAGTTCATATTGAAATCTCTAAAAAGACTTATATTAAGGAACATAGGGAGTACTACATTGGGCCCTTTGTTTCAAAAGTTGTTTCTTATCACGTATAGAGGTTCAGTACAGTTTGAAGCTGACAAGATCCATATAACTTGCACTGCTTGATGTTCATGTCAAGCCACACTTACTGTTATCACTAAACTGAAAAAATGTCAACTTCCTAATTAAATTTGCTAAAATGTTGTAAAACTGAAGCTCTCTGCAGGTATTATATTTCCTGCTCAATATGCTCCTGTATAAAACATTTTTCTCGGCGTGTGAGCAAACTCTGACGGACAATATGCTGATTAACTTTGTTCTAAACTGTTGAATCGCCATAAGGGAGATAGTAGTGTAGTACGGAGGAAATAATCCTCGAATTTTGTTTGCAAGGCATGTACTGATGTCATTAATTTGGCATGCAAAGTGTTGCTAAAAATTAATGCAACTATTATTTTCTTGCAGTAAAAGATTATTGTTTGTAACATAATTTATATATTTTTCAATTAGAAAATATCATATAGCCAATTATTTTTGTCCTTCGTAAACACAAAGAATGATGATTTATAGCATTAGTAGAGTGTGTAGGCAATTTTGACTGTGGTACATGAGGTCATGTACTTTGTTATCACTAGAAAATTTATGTACCTGTGCTGCTGGCCACTTTTTTTAGACGCGGTAATTAACCTTTGAAGTGTATACATGGTATCAAATATATCGAGATTAACATTAGTTTCCCCTGTTGAAGCTTGTGCAATTGGATTTATGTTGGTCAAGAACTGGTCAACGATAAAGGAGAACAAGCATTGTATTTTGTATTACTATTCTATACAAACTTTCTTCCCACACCATTATGTAATCTTTCCCTTTTGAGGTTGCAATATGATCTCTGCTAACCAGATTTTATATATGATCACTGCTAAATTACAACATAACGCCAAATGTACAAGTATCCTTTGCAGAATTTGAATGCCCATCGATATCTTATTACATATATGAGTACCGGCGTTGTGAATCTATTTGTTTCTGTTGCATATGTAAATGTGAATGGTAACATGTGAGATTTGCGATCAGCTAATCCTAGAAAAAATAGCAAGCAGATCAGAGATATTGAGTACCGTATTTAATTTGTCAAACTATCAACTTTGATCTATCCTAGGAGAAAGTAGCAAGCAGATCAGACATATTGACATGGGACATCAGGATCCCATAAGTAAAATGGTATCACAAACTTCACTTACTAGCTCGTCCAACAATGCCCATCTCGTGCCGGCACAACAAAGGGAACGTTAACACCATGACACGCTCCATAACTTTAGCCTCATTGTGAGAAAGCTGACGTACTGGCATGGTGCCCTAAGCGTGGAATGCTTATACTCCATCTACTAATGCCGCTCTTGCATCAAATCCATCATCAGCCACCACTTGTGGAAAATGCACCGGACGTCAAGAGATGGTCTTTTCCCTTTTCCTGCCTCCTGAATATCAATGGTCGCCTCTCTTCCTTTCATCATCTATTGGTTTTTGCTCTCCTCTCTTCTCTTCCTTCTGCTCTGGATCCGTAGATTTCATTCAACATTGCCATCACTTTGGATCGTGACTTACTCGAGCGAGCTTAGTGACTTGCCCAAGAGTGCCTTGAGCCCGACTTTAATCTGACAATCCACTTGGAAAATGTGATATGTGATGCTAATAATTGAAATTAGTGAGTTTCTTTCCCGATTTGGTGATTACATGAACAGGATTCAGGTCAAACTACCCCTACAAGTGCAGGGATTAAGGCAAAATTTACAAAAAAGAAACATGGTATCATACGTGCGTTGCACGTGCACACTTACTAGTGACAATAAGGGTCAGGACATGTATTGTATTGTTGCCACTAAGGAATAAACGACGGGGTTTAGTCGTATTGATTGACTTCTTGTTGTCTACATTATGCCATCTTGCTTATTGCAATACTCTGTTTCTCATAAACTTAATACCTTGAGATGCATGCTGGATAACGGGTTTGGGTGATGTATAAGTAGTAGACTCAGTAGGTTTAACGGTCTACTTATCACGGACGTATGTCTCTATGAGATTATGTCATGAATGATCATAGTCATAAATATTACAATCTTTTTAATTGCTTGCAACACCCCAATAAACATGCTACAGTAATTCCAACCTAATGATGCCATGTCACCATGTTTGCTAAGCTAAATTTCCGGTCGATAAAAATAAAAGTCAAATTATTATTTCTTCAAACTGTAGAACTAAATTGTTCGCATTATTATATAAATTCCCTTGATCATTTGTCATGTTTATCATTTGACTCACCAATAAATCCCTAGTAAATATAAAGTGGTCCAACAATAACAACAAAAATAACCATTTCAAAATAAATAAATGTTTATGTATTTCCAATTGACTTGAAATGTTGTGGGATTCTTCAATATGCAGCCTAGTATTTATGTGACAAGTTTTGTAATCAACAAAATTTATTTTGGTATTAAATTAGAAATGCAAAAACTGAGACAAAAAATAGAAAGCAGAAAAGAAAGAAAAAGACAGAGACAACACTGTGCACTTATGGCTACAGTACATGGCCCAGCCCACCCCGTGTCCATCTCCTACCTCCTATACACGAGAGGGGATCGTGGCACACATCCACGGTGTTGGGGAACACGGTAATTTCAAAATTTTCCTACAGACACGCAAGATCCATCTAGGTGATGCATAGAAACGAGCGGGGGAGTGTGTCCACGTACCCTCGTAGACCGAAAGCGGAAGCGTTTAGCAACGCGGTTGATGTAGTCGATTGTCTTCGTGATCCAACCGATCCAAGTACTGAACACATGGCACCTCCGCGATCTGCACACGTTCAGCTCGGTGACGTCCCTTGTACTCTTGATCCAGCTGAGGCCGAGGGAGAGTTTCGTCAGCACGACGGCGTAATGATGGTGATGATGAAGTTACCGACGCAGGGCTTCGCCTAAGCACTACAACGATATGACCGAGGTGGAAATCCGTGGAGGGGGCACCGCACACGACTAAGGCAACTGTCAACTTGTGTGTCTATGGGGTGCCCCCTCCCTCGTATATAAAGGAGGGGAGGAGGGGAGGGTCGGCCCTCTCTATGGCGCGCCCAAGGGGGAGTCCTACTCCTAGTAGGAGTAGGTTTCCCCCTTCCCTAGTTGGAGTAGGAGAAGAAGGAAGAGGAAGAGAAAGGGAAGGAAAGGGGGGGGGGGCGGCCCCCACCCAATTCGGATTGGGCTTGGGGGCACCCTCCACCTGGCCGCCTCCTCCTCTCTCCCACTAAGGCCCAATAAGGCCCATTGACTCCTCGGGGGGTTCCGGTAACCCCCCGGTACTCCGGTAAATGCCCGAACTCATCCGGAACCATTCCGATGTCCAAACATAGCCTTCCAATATATCGATCTTTATGTCTCGACCATTTTGAGACTCCTCATCATGTCCGTGATCACATCCGGGACTCCGAACTACCTTCGGTACATCAAAACACATAAACTCATAATACCGATCGTCATCGAACGTTAATCGTGCGGACCGTACGGGTTCGAGAACTATGTAGACATGATCGAGATTCACTTCCGGTGAATAACCAATAGCGGAACCTAGATGCTCATATTGGTTCCTACATATTCTACGAAGATCTTTATCGGTCAAACCGCATAACAACATACGTTGTTCCCTTTGTCATCGGTATGTTACTTGCCCGAGATTCGACCGTCAGTATCTCAATACCTAGTTCAATCTCGTTACCGGTAAGTCTCTTTACTCGTTTCGTAATGCATCATCCCGCAACTAACTCATTAGTCACATTGCTTGTAAGGCTTATAGTGATGTGCATTACCGAGAGGGCCCAGAGATACCTCTCCGACAATCGGAGTGACAAATCCTAATCTCAATCTATGCCAACTCAACAAACACCATCGGAGACACCTGTAGAGCATCTTTATAATCACCCAGTTACGTTGTGACATTTGATAGCACACTAAGTGTTCCTCCGGTATCCAGGAGTTGCATAATCTCATAGTCATAGGAACATGTATAAGTTATGAAGAAAGCAATAGCAATAAACTAAACGATCATAGTGCTAAGCTAACGGATGGGTCAAGTCAATCACATCACTCTCTAATAATGTGATTCTGTTCATCAAATGACAACTCTTGTCCATGGCTAGGAAACTAAACCATCTTTGATTAACGAGCTAGTCAAGTAGAGGCATACTAGTGGCACTCTGTTTGTCTATGTATTCACACATGTACTAAGTTTCCGGTTAATACAATTCTAGCATGAATAATAAAAATTTATCATGATATAAGGAAATATAAATAACAACTTTATTATTGCCTCTAGGGCATATTTCCTTCAGTCTCCCACTTGCACTAGAGTCAATAATCCAGATTACACTGTAATGATTCTAACACCCATGGAGTCTTGGTGTTGATCATGTTTTGCTCATGAGAGAGAGGCTTAGTCAACGGGTCTGGAACATTCAGATCCGTATGTATCTTGCAAATCTCTATGTCTCCCTCCTTGACTTGGTCGCGGATGGAATTGAAGCGTCTCTTGATGTGCTTGGTTCTCTTGTGAAATCCGGATTCCTTTGGCAGGGAAATTGCACCAGTATTGTCACAAAAGATTTTCATTGGACCCGATGCACTAGGTATGACACCTAGATCTGATATGAACTCCTTCATCCAGACTCCTTCATTTGCTGCTTCCGAACCAGCTATGTACTCCGCTTCACACGTAGATCCCGCCACGGCGCTCTGCTTGGAACTGCACCAACTGACAGCTCCACCATCAATAAAAATACGTATCCGTTTTGTGACTTAGAGTCATCCGGATCAGTGTCAAAGCTTGCATCGTCGTAACTGTTTATGACGAGCTCTTTGTCACCTCCATAAATGAGAAGCATATCCTTAGTCCTTTTTAGGTATTTCATGATGTTCTTGACCGCTGTCCAGTGATCCACTCTTGGATTACTTTGGTACCTCCCTGCTAAACTAATAGCAAGGCACACATCAGGTCTGGTACATAGCATTGCATACATGATAGAACCTATGGCTGAAGCATAGGGAATGACTTTCATTTTCTCTCTATCTTCTGCAGTGGTCGGGCATTGAGTCTAACTCAACTTCACACCTTGTAACATAGGCAAGAACCCTTTCTTTGCTTGATCCATTTTGAACTTCTTCAAAACTTTATCAAGGTATGTGCTTTGTGAAAGTCCAATTAAGCGTCTTGATCTATCTCGATAGATCTTGATGCCCAATATATAAGCAGCTTCACCGAGGTCTTTCATTGAAAAATTCTTATTCAAGTATCCTTTTATGCTATTCAGAAATTCAGTATCATTTTCGATCGCCAATATGTCATCCATATATAATATCAGAAATGCTACAGAGCTCCCACTCACTTTCTTGTAAATACATGCCTCTCCAAAAGTCTGTATAAAACCATATGCTTTGATCACACTATCAAAGCATATATTCCAACTCCGAGAGGCTTGCACCAGTCCATAAATGGATCGCTAGAGCTTGCACACTTTGTTAACACCTTTTGGATCAACAAAACCTTCCGGTTGCATCATATACAACTCTTCTTTAAGATATCCATTAAGGAATACAATTTTGACATCCATTTGCCAAATTTCATAATTATAAAATGCGGCAATTGCTAACATGATTCGGACGGACTTAAGCATCGCTACGGGTGAGAAGGTCTCATCGTAGTCAACTCCTTGAACTTGTCAAAAACCTTTCACAAGAAGTCAAACTTTGTAGACAGTAATATTACCGTCAGCGTCAGTCTTCTTCCTGAAGATCCATTTATTCTCTATGGCTTGCCGATCATCGGGCAAGTCAACCAAAGTCCACACTTTGTTCTCATACATGGATCCCATCTCATATTTCATGGCCTCAAGACATTTTGCGGAATCTGGGCTCATCATCGCTTCCTCATAGTTCATAGGTTCGTCATGGTCAAGTAACATAACTTCCAGAACAGGATTACCATACCACTCTGGTGCGGATCTTACTCTGGTTGACCTATGAGGTTCGGTAGTAACTTGATTAGAAGTTTCATGATCATCATCATTATGTTCCTCACTTACTGGTGTAGGAATCACTAGAACTGATTTCTGTGATGAACTACTTTCCAATAAGGGAGCAGGTACAGTTACCTCATCAAGTTCTACTTTCCTCCCACTCACTTCTTTCGAGAGAAACTCCTTCTCTAGAAAGGATCCATTCTTAGCAATGAATATCTTGCCTTCGGATCTATGATAGAAGGTATACCCAATAGTCTCTTTTGGGTATCCTATGAAGACACATTTCTCTGATTTGGGTTTGAACTTATCAGGTTGAAGCTTTTTCACATAAGCATCGCAGCCCCAAACTTTAAGAAACAACAACTTGGGTTTCTTGCCAAACCATAGTTCATAAGGTGTCGACTCAACGGATTTCGATGGTGCCCTATTTAACGTGAATGCAACCATATCTAAAGCATAACCCCAAAACGGTAGCAGTAAATCAGTAAGAGACATCATAGATCGCACCATATCTAATAAAGTGTGGTTACGACGTTCGGACACACCATTACGCTGTGGTGTTCCAGGGGGCGTGAGTTGCGAAACTACTCCGCATTGTTTCAAATGAATACCAAACTCATAACTCAAATATTCTCCTCCACGATCATATCATAGAAACTTTATTTTCTTGTTACGATGATTTTCCACTTCACTCTGGAATTCTTTGAACTTTTCAAATGTTTCAGACTTATGTTTCATCAAGTAGATATACCCATATCTGCTCAAATCATCTGTGAAGGTCAGAAAATAACGATACCTGCCGCGAGCATCAGCACTCATCGGACCACATACATCAGTATGTATTATTTGCAACAAGTCTGTTGCTCGCTCCACAGTTCCGGAGAATGGAGTCTTAGTCATCTTGCCCATGAGGCATGGTTCACAAGCATCAAGTGATTCCAAAAGACCGTCAGCGTGGAGTTTCTTCATGCGCTTTACACCAATATGACCTAAACGGCAGTGCCACAAATAAGTTGCACTATCATTATTAAACTTATATCTTTTGGCTTCAATACTATGAACATGTGTATCACTACTATCAAGATTTAGTAAAAATAGACCACTCATCAAGGGTGCATGACCATAAAAGACATTATTCATATAAATAGAACAACCATTATTCTCTGATTTAAATGAATAACCGTCTCGCATCAAACAAGATCCAGATATAATGTTCATGCTTAACGCTGGCACCAAATAACAATTATTTAGGTCTAAAACTAATCCCAAAGGTAGATGTAGAGGTAGCATGCCGACAGCGATCACATCGACTTTGGAACCATTTCCCACGTGCATCGTCACCTCGTCCTTAGCCAATGTTCGCTTAATCCGTAGCCCATGTTTCGAGTTGCAAATATTAGCAACAGAACCAGTATCAAATACCCAGGCGCTACTGCGAGCATTAGTAAGGTACACATTAATAACATGTATATCAAATATACCTTTCACTTTGCCATCCTTCTTCTCTGCCAAATACTTGGGGAAGTTCCGCTTCCAGTGACCAGTCCCTTTGCAGTAGAAGGACTCAGTCTCAGGCTTAGGTCCATACTTGGGCTTCTTCACTTGAGCAGCAACTTGTTTGCCGTTCTTCTTGAAGTTCCCCTTCTTCCCTTTACCCTTTTTCTTCAAACTGGTGGTCTTGTTGACCATCAACATTTGATGCTCCTTCTTGATTTCTATCTCCGCAGCCTTTAGCATTGTGAAGAGCTCGGGAATTGTCTTATCCATCCCTTGCATATTATAGTTCATCACGAAGCTCTTGTAGCTTGGTGGCAGTGATTGAAGAACTCTGTCAATAACACTATCAACTAGAAGATTAACTCCCAGCTGAGTCAAGTGATTGTGGTACCCCAGACATTCTGAATATATGCTCACTAATAGAACTATTCTCCTCCATTTTGCAGCTATAGAACTTATTGGAGACTTCATATCTCTCAATCCGGGCATTTGCTTGAAATATTAACTTCAACTCTTGGAACATCTCATATGCTCCATGACGTTCAAAATGTCGTTGAAGTCCCGGTTCTAAGCCGTAAAGCATGGCACACTGAACTATCGAGTAGTCATCAGCTTTGTTGTGCCAGGTGTTCATAACATCTGGCATTGCGAGGATAACCATAGATCATTTGGCTGAGGATGGCTCCTCTCTCCTCCTCCCCACCTATCCACCTGCCCTCCCACCCTAACAATGGCGATCTCTAGCTTTGGACCATCATGGAGGGCCTCCTACCCTGGGATTTCAAGCCTGGCCTCTCCATTGCTGATCAGGTGCGTCGAAGATTCGGTTCTACAGTCCATTTTTCACCTTCTTTGGGTACCAAGGAGTTTTTCTTGGTCGTCTAATTCTCCTCGGCTTCATTCCGTTTATCTGAAGAATCTGTGGGTATAGCTTTGCAATGTTGCATCGAAGGTTTACCATCGGGACTAAATGTCAAATCCATTGGTGAAAGAAGATTTCGTTTCTCTTTGGCCTCCAATAAGGTTGGACATTTCATATATCGTCTCAAGGATCGAATCTGGCCAGACTTTGTTTGTCATTTTCAACTTTTTAGATCTTCCATGGCCCCTATTCTTTGGAATGATCGCCATTGGCATTCAGATGAGGTTATTCAGGCAGTTTCCACTCGATCTCCCATGGCCATCAGAGCAAATTTGAACTTTCTACATCAAAGGGATAATGGTGATGGTGATAACTTGATAATCCCTACTTCTGAGGTTCCACCGCCGACGTGCTCCCCGGGGAGAGTCGCTGGTGAGACCTCTTTGCGTAATCAAATTCATTGCATTAATTCTCTTAATGGCATTCATGACAATAATTCGATGATCGGCCTTCATTTTGGGAGTTTCCAACATGTCAATACTCCCTCGAGCAATCATAGCAATCAGGACAATCAGCATTCATTACCTCAGGATTTATGTCTCGGTGCTTTCAATTTTGAATTATCCACCAACTCGGAGAATACACGACATATTTTTGAAGGTCAGTCTTTTCAGAAGCGTTATTGTTGGAAATATGCCCTAGAGGCAATAATAAAATGCTTATTATTGTATTTCCTTGTTCATGATAATTGTCTATTGTTCATGCTATAATTGTATTAACTGGAAACCATAATACATGTGTGAATACATAGACCACAACATGTCCCTAGTAAGCATCTAGTTGACTAGCTCGTTGATCAATAGATGGTTATGGTTTCCTGACCATGGACATTGGATGTCGTTGATAACGGGATCACATCATTAGGAGAATGATGTGATGGACAAGACCCAATCCTAAGCATAGCACAAGATCGTATAGTTCGTCTGCTAAAGCTTTTCTAATGTCAAGTATCATTTCCTTAGACCATGAGATCGTGCAACTCCCGGATACTGTAGGAATGCTTTGGGTGTGCCAAACGTCACAACATAACTGGGTGGCTATAAAGGCACACTACGGGTATCTCCAAAAGTGTCTGTTGAGTTGGCACGAATCGAGACTGGGATTTGTCACTCCGTGTGACGGAGAGGTATCTCTGGGCCCACTCGGTAATGCATCATCATAATGAGCTCAATGTGGCTAATGAGTTAGCCATGGTATCATGCATTACGGAACGAGTAAAGAGACTTGCCGGTAACGAGATTGAACAAGGTATAGGGATACCGACGATCGAATCTCGGGCAAGTAACATACCGATAGACAAAGGGAATTGTATACGGGATTGATTGAATCCCCGACATTGTGGTTCATCCGATGAGATCATCGTGGAACATGTGGGAGCCAATATGGGTATCCAGATCCCGCTATTGGTTATTGGTCGGGGAGATGTCTCGGTCATGTCTGCATGGTTCTAGAACCCGTAGGGTCTACACACTTAAGGTTCGGTGACACTAGAGTTGTAATGGGAATTGTATGTGGTTACCAAAAGTTATTCGGAGTCCCGGATGAGATCCCGGATGTCACGAGGAGTTCTGGAATGGTCCGGAGGTGAAGATTTATATATGGGAAGTCCAGTTTCAGTCACCGGAAAGGTTTCGGGGTTTATCGGTATTGTACCGGGACCACCGAAGGGGTTCCGGGGGTCCACCGGAAGGGTCCACCTGCCCTGAAGGACCTAATGGGCTGTAGTTGGGTGGGAACCAGCCCCTTAGTGGGCTGGTGTGCCCCCCCAAGGGCCCAAGGCACCTAGGGTTGGAAACCCTAGGGGGCCGCTGCCCCCCCGGGGGCGCACCCCCTAGTTGGAAC
>NC_041390.1:176714586-176813884 GCF_002162155.2 Triticum dicoccoides
CCCCCTCTAGATGGATCTAGGGAGCCAGCCCCCTCCCCCCTTTCCCCAATAAATAGTGGGGGGAGGGCAACCAAACCCCTTCTCCTGGCACAACCCTTCCCCCTTCCTACACCTTCTCCTCCTCCGTAGCGCTTAGCGAAGCTCTACCGGAGAACCACGAGCTCCACCGCCACCACGCCCTCGTGCTGCCGGAGCTCTCCCTGAACTTCTCCTCCCCCCTTGCTGGATCAAGAAGGAGGAGACGTCCCTGGGCTATACATGTGTTGAACGTGAAGGCGCCGTCGTTCGACGCTTAGATCAGAATCAACCGCGATCTGAATCGCTATGAGTATGACTCCTTCATCCGCGTTCTTGTAATGCTTCCGCATCGCGATCTTCAAGGGTATGAAGATGCACCCCCTCTCTCTTGTTGCTACTCTCTCCATAGATTGATCTTGGTGATGCATAGAGTTTTTTAAATTTCTGCAATGATCCCCAACAGTGGCATCATGAGCTAGGTTTATGCGTAGTTTCTATTCACGAGTAGAACACAAGTTATTGTGGGCGTCGATTTTGTCAATTTACTTGCCGTCACTAGTCTTATCTTGATTCGGTGGCATCGTGGGATGAAGCGACCCGGACCGACCTTACACGTACACTTACGTGAGACAGGTTCCACCGACTGACATGCACTAGTTGCATAAGGTGGCTAGCGGGTGTCTGTCTCTCCCACTTTAGTCGGATCGGATTCGATGAAAAGGGTCCTTATGAAGGGTTAGGGATGCCTATGAAGGGTAAATAGAAATTGGCATATCACGTTGTGGTTTTCGCGTAGGTAAGAAACGTTCTTGCTAAGAAACCTATAGTAGCCACGTAAAAAAATTTGCAACAACAATTAGAGGATGTCTAACTTGTTTTTGCAGCATATGTCATGTGATGTGATATGGCCAAAAGGATGTGATGAATGATATATGTGATGTATGAGATTGATCATGTTCTTGTAATAGGAATCACGACTTGCATGTCGATAAGTATGACAACTGGCAGGAGCCATAGGAGTTGTCTTAATTTATTTATGACCTGCGTGTCAACATAAACATCATGTAATTACTTTACTTTATTGCTAAACCGTTAGCCATAGTAGTAGTAGTAATAGTTGACAAGACAACTTCATGAAGACACGATGATGGAGATCATGGTGTCATGCCGGTGACGATGATGATCATGGCGCCTCGAAGATGGAGATCAAAAGGAGCAAAATGATATTGGCCATATCATGTCACTATTTGATTGCATGTGATGTTTATCATGTTTTTACATCTTATTTGCTTAGAACGACGGTAGCATAAATAAGATGATCCCTCATTAAAATATCAAGAATTGTGTTCCCCCTAACTGTGCACCCTTGCTCCTAACTGTGCACCCTTGCTAAGGTCTGTTGTTCCGAAGCACCACGTGATGATCGGGTGTGATAGGTTCTAACGTTCACATACAACGGGTGTAAGCCAGATTTACACACGCAATACACTTAGGTTGACTTGACGAGCCTAGCATGTACAGACATGGCCTCAGAACACAGAAGACTGAAAGGTCGAACATGAGTCATACAGAAGATACGATCAACATGAAGATGTTCACCGATGATGACTAGTCCGTCTCACGTGATGATCGGACACGGCCTAGTTGACTCGGATCATGTATCACTTAGATGACTAGAGGGATGTCTATCTAAGTGGGAGTTCATTAAATAATCAGATGAACTTAATTATCATGAACATAGGTAAAAGGTCTTTGCAAATTATGTCGTAGCTTACACTTTAGTTCTGCTGTTTAAGATATGTTCCTAGAGAAAATTTAGTTGAAAGTTGATAGTAGAAATTATGCGAACTGGGTCCGTCAACTGAGGAATATCCTCATTGCTACGCAGAAGGCTTATGTCCTTAATGCACCGCTCGGTGTGCTGAACCTCGAGAGTTGTCTGTAGATGTTGGAAAACATCTGACATACACGTTTTTGATGACTACATGATAGTTCAGTGCGTAATGCTAACGGTTTATAATTGTGGCACCAAAGACGTTTTTGAAACATCACAGAACATACGAGATGTTCCAAAGACTGAAATTGGGATTTCAGACTAGTGCCGACATCAAGAGGTATGAGACATCTGACAAGTTTCTTAAGCCCGCAGACTAAGGGAGAAAAGCTCAATCGTTGAGCATGTGCTCAGATTATCTGAGTACTACAATCACTTGAATCGAGTGGGAGTTAATCTTCCAGATGAGATAGTGATGGTTCTCCATAGTCACTGCCACCAAGCTATTAGAGCTTCGTGATGAACTATAACATATTAGGGATAGACATGATGATCCTTGAGAAACTCGCGATGTTTGACACCACGAAAGTAGAAATCAAGTAGGAGCATCAATTGTTGATGGTTAAACCACTAGTTTCAAGAAGGGCAAGGGAAAGAAGGGATACTTCATGAAACGGCAAATCAGTTGCTGCTCTAGTGAAGAAACCCAAGGTTGAACCCAAACCCGAGACTAAGTGCTTCTGTAATGAGGGGAATGGTCACTGAAGCAGAACTACCCTAGATACTTGGTAGATGAGAAGGCTGGCAAGGTCGACAGAAGTATTTTGAATATACGTTATATTATTGTGTACTTTACTAGTACTCCTAGTAGCACCAGGGTAATAAATACTAGTTCGGTTGTTAAGTGTTAGTAACTCGAAATAAAAGGCTGCGGAGACTAGCTAAAGGTGAGATGACGATATGTGTTGGAAGTGTTTCCAAGGTTGATGTGATCAAACATCGCACGCTCCCTCTACCATCGGGATTGGTGTTAAACCTATATAATTGTTATTTGGTGTTTACGTTGAGCATAGACATGATTGGATTATGTTTATCGCAATACGGCTACTCATTTAAGGAGAATAATGGTTACTATGTTTATTTGAATAATACCTTCAATGGTCTTGCACCTAAAATGAATGGTTTATTGAATCTCGATCGTAGTGATACACATGTTCATGTCAAAAGATAGTAATGATAGTACCACATACTTGTGGCACTGCCATTTGAGTCATGTTGGTATAAAACGCATGAAGAAGCTCCATGTTGATGGATCTTTGGACTCACTCATTTTTGAAAAGATTGAGACATGCGAACCATGTCTATTGGTAGATATGCATGAAGAAACTCCATACAGATGGATCGTTTGGACTCACTTGATTTTGAATCACTTGAGACATGCAAATCATACCACATGGGCAAGATGACTGAAAGGCCTCGTTTTCAGTAAGATGGAACATAAAGCAACTTGTTGGAAGTAATACATTTTGATGTGTGCAGTCCAATGAGTGCTGAGGCACACAGTTGATATCGTTATGTTCTTACTTCACAGATGATTTGAGTAGATGTTGAGTATATTTACTTGATGAAACACAAGTCTGAATTATTGAAAGGTTTAAGTAATTTCAGAGTGAAGTTGAAGATCGTCGTGACAAGAGGATAAAATTTCTATGATATGATCATAGAGATGAATATCTGAGTTACGAGTTTGGCACACAATTAAGACATTGTGGAAATTGTTTCACAACTAATACCACCTAGAACACCATAGTGTGATGGTGTGTCCGAACATCATAACCGCACCCTATTGGATATGGTGCATACCATGATGTCTCTTATCGAATTACCACTATCGTTTATGGGTTAGGCATTAGAGACAACCGCATTCACTTTAAATAGGGCACCACACAATTCCGTTGAGACGACACCATGTGAACTATGGTTTAGAAAAACCTAAGATATCGTTTCTTAAAAGTTTGGGGCTGCGACGCTTATGTGAAAAAGTTTTAGGCTGATAAGCTCGAACCCAAAGCGGATTAATGCATCTTCATAGAATACCCAAAATAGTTGGGTATACCTCCTATTTCAGATCCGGAAGCAAAAGTGATTGTTTCTAGAAATGGGTCCTTTCTCGAGGAAAAGTTTCTCTCGAAATAATTGAGTGGGAGGATGATGGAGACTTGATGAGGTTATTGAACCATCACTTCAACTAGTGTGTAGCAGGGCATAGGAAGTTGTTCCTGTGGCACCTACACCAATTGAAGTGGAAGCTTATGATAGTGATCATGAAACTTCGTATCAAGTCACTACGAAACCTCATAGGTCAACAAGGATGCGTACTACTTAAGAGTGGTACGTAATCCTATCTTGGAAGTCATGTTGCTAGACAACAATGAACCTACGAGCTATGGAGAAGCGATGGTGGGCTCGGATTCCGGCGAATGGCTCGAGGCCATAAAATATGAGAGAGGATCCATGTATAAAAACAAAGTATAGACTTTGTAAGAACTACTTGATGGTCGTAAGGCTGTTGGGTGCAGATGGATTTTAAATGGAAGACGGACAATGATGGTAAGTGTCACCATTAAGAAAGCTCGACTTGTCGTTAAGATGTTTTCCGACAAGTTCAAGGAGTTGACTATGATGAGACTTTCTCACTCGTAGCGATGCTAAGAGTCTGTTGGAATTATGTTAGCAGTCACTACATTATTTATGAAATCTTGCAGATAGGATGTCAAAACATTGTTTCCTCGACGATTTTCTTGAGGAAAGGTTGTATGTGATACAACCAGAAGGTTTTGTCAATCCTGAAAGATGCTAACAAGTATGCAAAGCTCCAGCAATCCTTCTAAGGACTGGAGTAAGCATCTCGGAGTTGGAATGTACGCTTTGATGAGATGATCAAAGATTTTGGGTTTATACAAAGTTTATGAGAAACTTGTATTTCCAAAGAAGTGAGTGGGAGCACTATAGAATTTTTGATGAGTATATGTTGTTAACATATTGTTGATTAGAAATGATGTAGAATTTCTGGAAAGCATACAGGGTTATTTGAAAATTGCTTTTCAATTGAAAACCTGGATTAAGCTACTTGAACATTGAGCATCAAGATCTATAAGGATAGATCAAAAACGCTTAATAGTACTTTCAAATGAATACATACCGTGACAAGATTTTGAAGGAGTTCAAAATAGATCAGCAAAGAAGGAGTTCTTGGCTGTGTTACAAGGTGTGAGTATTAAGTAAGACTCAAGACCTGACCACGGCAGAAGAGAGAGAAAGGACGAAGGTCGTCCCCTATGCTTTAGACGTAGGCTCTACAGTATGCTATGTTGTGTACTGCACCTGAAGTGTGCCTTGCCATGAGTCAGTTAAGGGGTACAAGAGTGATCCAAGAACGGATCACATGACAGCGGTTGAACTTATCCTTAGTAACTAGTGGACTAAGTAATTTTCTCGATTATGGAGGTGGTAAAAGAGTTCGTTGTAAAGGGTTACATCGATGCAAACTTTGACACTAATCCGGATGACTCTGAGTAGTAAACTAGATTCGTATAGTAGAGCAGTTATTTGGAATAGCTCCAAGTAGCGCGTGGTAGCTGCATCTACAAGATGACATTGATATTTGTAAAGCACACATGGATCTGAAAGGTTCAGACCATTGACTAATAAACCTCTCTCACAAGCGAGATATGAACAAACCCCATGGGTGTTGGATTCATTACAATCACATAGTGATGTGAACTAGATTATTGACTCTAGTGCAAGTGGGAGACTGTTGGAAATATGCCCTAGAGGCAATAATAAAATGCTTATTATTGTATTTCCTTGTTCATGATAATTGTCTATTGTTCATGCTATAAATGTATTAACTGGAAACCGTAATACATGTGTGAATACATAGACCACAACATGTCCCTAGTAAGCATCTAGTTGACTAGCTCGTTGATCAATAGATGGTTATGGTTTCCTGACCATGGACATTGGATGTCGTTGATAACGGGATCACATCATTAGGAGAATGATGTGATGGACAAGACCCAATCCTAAGCATAGCACAAGATCGTATAGTTCATCTGCTAAAGCTTTTCTAATGTCAAGTATCATTTCCTTAGACCATGAGATCGTGCAACTCCCGGATACCGTAGGAATGCTTTGGGTGTGCCAAACGTCACAACATAACTGGGTGGCTATAAAGGCACACTACGGGTATCTCCGAAAGTGTCTGTTGAGTTGGCACGAATCGAGACTGGGATTTGTCACTCCGTGTGACGGAGAGGTATATCTGGGCCCACTCTATGCATCATCATAATGAGCTCAATGTGACTAATGAGTTAGCCACGGGATCATGCATTACGGAACGAGTAAATAGACTTGCCGATAACGAGATTGAACAAGGTATAGGGATACCGACGATCGAATCTCGGGCAAGTAACATACCGATAGACAAAGGGAATTGTATACGGGATTGATTGAATCCCCGACATCGTGGTTCATCCGATGAGATCATCGTGGAACATGTGGGAGCCAATATGGGTATCCAGATACCTCTATTGGTTATTGGTCGGAGAGATGTCTCGGTCATGTCTGCATGGTTCTCGAACCCGTAGGGTCTATACACTTAAGGTTCGGTGACACTAGAGTTGTAATGGGAATTGTATGTGGTTACCAAAAGTTGTTCGGAGTCCCGGATGAGAACCCGGATGTCACGAGGAGTTCTGGAATGGTCCGGAGGTGAAGATTTATATATGGGAAGTCCAGTTTCAGTCACCGGAAAGGTTTCGGGGTTTATCGGTACTGTACCGGGACCACCGAAGGGGTTCCGGGGGTCCACCGGAAGGGTCCACCTGCCCCGAAGGACCTAATGGGTTGTAGTTGGGTGGGAACTAGCCCCTTAGTGGGCTGGTGCGCCCCCCCAAGGGCCCAAGGCGCCTAGGGCTGGAAACCCTAGGGGGCCGCTGCCCCCCGGGGGCGGGCGCCCCCTAGTTGGAAACCCTAAGGGGGCCGCTGCCCTCCCGAGGAGCCGCCGCCCCCCTCTAGATGGATCTAGGGAGCCAGCCCCCTCTCCCCTTTCCCTTATAAATAGTGGGGGGAGGGCAACCAAACCCCTTCTCCCGGCGCAACCCTTCCCCCTTCCTACAACTTCTCCTCCTCCGTAGCGCTTAGCGAAGCTCTATCGGAGAACCACGAGCTCCACCGCCACCACGCCGTCGTGCTGCCGGAGCTCTCCCTCAACTTCTCCTCCCCCCTTGCTGGATCAAGAAGGAGGAGACGTCCCCGGGCTGTACGTGTGTTGAACGCAGAGGCGCCGTCGTTCGGCGCTTAGATTGGAATCAACTGCGATCTGAATCTATATGAGTACGACTCCTTCATCTGCGTTCTTGTAACGCTTCCGCATCGCGATCTTCAAGGGTATGAAGATGCACTCCCCTCTCTGTCGTTGCTAGTCTCTCCATAGATTGATCTTGGTGATGCGTAGAATTTTTTTAATTTTTGCAACGATCCCCAACAGGGATACTTTACCAACTTTGGTGTTCCATATACTTGATCAATTGAAGTTTGGTTATTCACGAAGTCACACTGCCACGATATGGTCACTGTCATCTATACCTACACTGGATTACATCTATACACGGCTTAATATCTATTCCAAGTGTACACTTTTGGGCCATCTTGTTGAGTCCTGCCCGGGTGTTGACTGTGCCACTTGCTTGCATGCACCTTGCCAATGTGATCCACACGAGTCACACCAAAGTACTTCGATCACACATGTTGCAGGCTCCATAGACATTGAGCATACTATCTCCTCGGATCATGCTAATACTTCTTTAACTCCGAAGAATGGGCCTTTTTCATGTCACACCTGTGGATCCAAAAAAACATTATTTTTATGACTGCCCTGCTCTGATCCTCTGCCCTCGTTGTGGTTGGCTGGGCTACAATACACGCCAATGTGGGCTACTCAATACACGTGCTATGTTTTGGAAGCCCAAATCTCGGCCCACTGCTCCTATGATTGCCTATATACCAGGTACCCATGATGGCCCAACTACTGTGGATTCGATTAATACTGGGAAGGACCGCGACTCCAGGGATGTTTTGCCAAATATTATCGCGGATAATCTTTCTACAAAATCTCAGAGTATCAATAATAATTCTCCTTCTCATCCTGCACCTACCTTGGCACCTCCGCACCGGCAAGAAACCATTTTGACAGATAATAGTGATACACTTCCCGCAAAATGACATACTGACACCCGTGGAAGAGCGATCGTCCGCTATGAATCGTGTGGTGCTCCGGGACACGTGGTGACCTCCTGCTGGGCTACTCGGCGGCCAGCACAGGGAATTTGGGTCCCAAAACACAGAATCAGCCCCGCCAATACGCATTCCTCCTCTGCTCTCCCCTCCTCAAGTGCCGCTCCTCTGGTTCCTCGCCCGCACTCGCCCATGGCAAACTACCCTGTCAATGTCGTTCCTTACCTGTCGCAAGGGATGACCATCAAGCTGGGCCCTGAGGACCGCATCGTCAGGGATGAGATGGTCGTCAGCCCCACTCCGCCGCTGCGCCATGACTTCCTAGCGGTGGCGGAAGTCTGTCGCTTCGTCCCGTTCCATCAGAAAGCTGCGCTGCATCACACCATCGAAGGTTTTCTACATGAGTCCCATTTCTTTCCCGCCGAGGTGGATGATTACCCGCTAGGCATTGCGATATTTGGATTTCCAGATTTAGTTATTAGAGATGTTGTGGTTGGTACTACCTTCGAGCTTGATGAAGATGAGGAAAACCTGAATACTATAGTATCTTTTGTTCCTCATGATGCTGCTATTAATATGATGTTGACCACTTATGGTCCTCAAGTGTGGCTCTTATACATTGGTTTCCCCCCACAATTACCAGACTTCGCATTATATTCACAAATCAGTTGATAAGTTTGGCGAGCTGATCACTTGGAATAACCATAGAGGGGATAGAAAGGTTGTGTTGATTAAAGCCAGAGTGCCCAGTCTCAGTAGGGTGCCTAAAAGCTTTGTTATGCACCAACTTGGCGGTGCACGACTGTCAGGACCCCGATTCCAAGTCACATCGATCTAGCCGGTAACACCTCATATCACATTGCGGCCTCACGCACGGTATCCCCACGGGTGTCGCCTTACCATGGCCCGGGACCGTTTGCGCCTTTTGGCTCACGTATATGATAGTATCGCTAGCATCCATATGACAGAGAACCTGGGCCGACATGGCTAGTCATGAACCCAAAGCGGCACAGACCTACGGAGACAGGCATACATGAATCACATCGAGCATGTCGGTCAACAGCGTGTGAATCCGGGCTATAGCACTGGGCTAACAGGACTCCGGGAACCCGGGCTGTAGCAGGCTAGGCAGGACTCCGGATGTCACCGCGTGACATTTCCCCGAAGGGACAGACACAGGAACAAAGTGAAACACATGCTGGCCAGTCAAGTGTCCTGAGCAGTAGTGCTGGGCTAACAGGACTCCGGTGAACCGGGCTGTAGCGGACTACTATGGCTCATGGAAGCACTAGACTACATTTCCCCATAAGAGAGGCTGCCAAGGATAAACAACTAGATTGTCGGATCCCACACATACCTAGCATTTCAATCATACACAAAATATGCTCGATATGTGTAAATACAACATGGCATCACAACATAACTCTACAACTCAAGTATTTATTCATTAGGCTCTGAGGAGCGAGATATTACAAACATGGGTCTCATGACCCAACAATCATAGCATACAAATCAAGCACATGCGGAAGCTTAACATGTCTGAGTACAGACATCTACAAATGAAAAAGGCTAAGGAGCCTGACTATCTACCAGATCCTGCCGAGGGCACAAGATCGTAGCTGAGGTATCAAGCTAAACATCGAAGTCCACGCGGAACTACTAGCGAGACTGAAGTCTCTCTGCAAAACATAAATTAAGCAAACGTGAGTACAAAGGTACTCAACAAGACTTACATCAGAACTAGCTACATATGCATCGGTATCAACAAGGGGGGGGGGTGGAGTTTAACTGCAGCAAGCCAACTTTGACTCAGTGGCAACCTGAACTATGACTACAAGCAACTCTTTTGAGGTGGCGCACACGAGTCCACATATTCACCATTCAGTACACCACTACGGATCCGCTCCCATCTCCCTACGAGAAGGCCATCCATAGCACTCACACTTATCTTGTGAGTTTTAGAGTATCCACTTTCACTTGTCGATGAACTATGCAAGGGGTCCAAGTTTCCATATCTGAGGAATCCGGCTATTCGAATAGATAATGATAACCCTGCAGGGGTGTACTTCTTCACACATGCTCCCACCACTTACCGTCGTTTACACGACATGTACTCGACAACCTTCAAGCGGAAGCCCAACGAGGGTGTCGGCCACGGCCTACCTAAACACTCAAGTCTCTAGTCCAGGTTTATCGCCTATCTAGGTTCCATCCGCAGGGAGTCCGGCCGAGGTTTCCACATACGGCCCCGAATGATGTGAACAGGGTTCTCGAGACATCAAACAGGCGCCCGGTACACCGTGCCACGGTGTATCTACCACATCATAGCCCACCCCTAGGGTCAGTGCTACGCACGGCCGCCAACACATAACCTACAAACACCAGAAACTAGTTGCAACTCCTGAACAGAGTACTAGGGTGATTAAGAAGCCGAGAGGGTCAATTAAGGATCCCAATGAGTGGTAGTAGCTGTTCATGGATCACAGACACAGAACTCAGTTCCTGAGGATGGTTTCAGTGAGACAACCCACCATGTACTCCTACATGGCCTCTCACTGCTACCTTTACCAAAACGTGTTCACACACTTAGCTCACACACAGTAGGACATGTTCACACACCTCTGATTCATTCCCGATGAATCAGACCTGACACAACTCTATGCAATAGCGGGCATGACAAACAAGCATGAATGAGTAGGCACATCAGGGCTCAAACAACTCCTGCTCATGCTAGTGGGATTCATCTATTTACTGTGGCAATGACAGGTCATGCAGAGGATAAGGGGTTCAACTACCGCAGCAAGTAACAGATGAATCGTTGTTGTCCTAATGCAGTAAAAGAGAGCAGGAGCGAGAGAGTGGGATTGTATCGGAATGAACAAGGGGGTTTTGCTTGCCTAGCACTTCTTAAGATATTATAGCTCTTCATCGGTGTCATCGAACTCATCGTCGAAACCACGTCTATCGAGAGGGGACAAATACTGGCAACAGAGAAAGAAACACAATCAATGCAATGCACAATATGATGCATGATCATGACATGGTAAAATGAGTGTGTTGGGCTAATGTAACTACAACCAGATGGGTTTGAGCTATTTTGAACCAAAGATTCAAAGTTCAAACTCATTTGTGATCTTAAATAGTGCTTATCATGTTTTTGCACTAAACAGCAAGTTAACTTGTTTAAACATGCATGAAACCAGTACAGATGGATAGATTGGATTTTTCTGATCATTTTTCATATATAATTTATTTTATTTGGAGTTACGGTTGAATTTCTATGATTTTTCAAAGTTTTAACTATTTTCTGGAATTTCCTATATAAGAATAAATCCAAAAAATAATTAACTGCGTCAGCATTAGGTCATGCTGACGTCAGCAGGTCAACAGGGGCTGGTCCGGGTCAATCCTGATGCATGGGACCCACCATTCAGTGGCCCAAAGCCATTAGTGTCACGGACATGTGGGCCAGGTCAACACCCACGTCAGCACAGTCAACTCTGACGCGTGGGTCAACAGGGATTAACTTAAGTCTAACTAATTTATTAGGGGTTTAAATGATTCGGTGGGGCCCGGCTGTCAGTGGCTTAGATGCTTAGTTAGCGGGGTGATTAACCCCAAACAATGGCTATCACCGGTGGCTAATCGCTGGCGTAACCAGGATGCGGCGGCGTTTCCCGTCCGGCCAAGTCCGGCTACGGGAGCAAGCGAGGCTGGTCTCGTTGGAACGGCAGCGATGCGGCGCGTCCAATAGTGGTGGTTGCATGGGCTGGGGCGACCGGAGACGACGGCGAGGAGCTCGCCCACGGCGGCCGGCGTTCGGGTGCACGCGGCGATGCGGTTGCGGTGGCCGTAGAGGCGCGAGCGTGGCACCTACGGGCTCTGCGCAGCACGGCGAGCAGGTTGGGCACGACGGCCGGTCCATTGGTTGGCCGGAAGCACGTCGGCGACGAGAGCAGGCGGCGTCGCGTGCGGGTTGACGCGGTGCGGCAGCTACGGCGTGCGAGAGAGGGAGCAGAGAGGGGGAGCAGGGGCAGGAGCTCACGGCGGTTGCGACGAGGCGAACGGCGAGCTCGGGGAGGGGCTGGAGCGGTCGGGGCGGCGAGTGGGGATCTCCAGCGACGGCAGTCGGGGACGAGCTCGATGAGGCCAGAGGAGCGCGCCCGGCGACGAGTTGCGGAGCGAGGAGGTCAAGGACGTCGTGGCGGAGCTCATGGACCGGTCGGGGAAGCAAGGGGGAGGCGGTGGCTGCGGCAGCAGCGAACGGCGGCGACGGCAGCGCTCGACTGCGCGCAAGGAAGTGAGATAGGGGAGGGGTAAGAGCACGGGGAGAGTGGGGAGAGGTGCAGGGGAAGCAGGAGACCGCGTGGCGCTCGGGGCTGGCTCCAGAAGCGGCGGAAGCAGGAGGTGGAGCTCGGCGAGCGCGCGTCGACACGCCTCTGCCTACTGGCAGAGGTTGAAGACGGTGGGGCTCCTGGTGGGCTGGCCAACAGTGCCAGGCCAGTGGGCTGGGCCGGCCACTTGGGCCGCCAGGTGGGCTACGCAGGTAAGCCAGTAAGTCTCTCTCTCTCTCTCTCTCTTATTTCTATTTTTGTTTCTGTTTTCTAATTTGCAGTTCGTTTTTGATCTAGTTTTAAAAAAAAACCAAATCGATTTTATAACTCCTGAAAATATTCATGAGCACTTTCTGAATTATTTCAGTGGCCCACAAATAGTTCCAACATTATTTGAGCATTTAAATTATTTATAGTGTTTAAATGCCCAAAGTCAAATAGTTTAAGATTTAATTCAAAAATCCAGGAATGACCTATAAATATGTTCATCATTTTTGGAAGAGGTTTTCACCTTTAACAGAAATCATGAACATTTCCAAAGGCATTTTGGGTCATTGAAAAATATTTTATTTGAACCTATTTGAATTTAATTTGGTGCTAGGGTTTACCAATCCCCATTTCAAATAAAGAAGTAATTTAGACAAGATGCATGGATGCTTGTGCCACTAATTGCAAACAATTCTAGGGCTGTGACAACTCACCCCCACTAAACAAGAATCTCGTCCAGAGATTCAAGTCGTGAGGTAAGAAGACAGAGGGGACACACGACTAACACAATCTTCATGATCCGATTTGCCCTTCTCGAAGATGTTGATTCATTTCTCCAATTGATCTTGACGTCTTTGCTTTCAAGATCTTCATCCAACATGATGACGACAAAAGGAAACTCTATAGAAAACGATCTCCTCGAAGATCGAGCACTCAAGATCAACTCACGGAATGAGATGTTGAAACATCTCGAGTTGAGACGCAAAACACATCGAGAGGGATGGAAGGACAAACAACGAGGTTTGATTTGGTGGGCAACAATTCCACGCTTAGAGAGATGGTGGATGGTGTCAAGGTGGCGCGGAAATAATTGCCATGAAACCATAACGAGCACCTTGGGGAAGGTGACTTGTAGAACTATTCCCTTAAGTGGCAAAAATAATTACTTTTGACCCAAAGATCATTGAGACTCTTTATACCAGCCTAAGGCAATCACAATCGATCTTTTGAAGGAGTTCGAAAGAATGACATACTCGGACTAGAATGGATGATGTGGACTACCTTGTTGAAGACAACACAATGGATGATTTTTGCTAATCACCGGAAATGGATGGGACCCATGATAGGGCCACTTTGAGGATGATCCTGGACAACAATTGCTGAGAAGGGCAGTCCATGGGAGATTGACAGAAGGCAGTGCAAGCTGGGAACAAAATGCAAATGTCAGGAATGTTCCAACCATCATATCTGCCTGAGATTCAGATCTGGTTAGAAACAGGATACTTCAGACTCACATGTCTGAAAAGAAGAGTTTCAACACAAGTCGATGAGATGGCGTTGCGAGATTCTCGAGGAATGAACTAAGATAGCAAGCTCTAAAACATGATCTGGTTCTGCTACAAACCTGTGAACACGCTATCCAAGACGAGCATGACCACGTAGTAGTCTTATAATAAAACACTATCGAGTTCAGGTGGGGAACCATCATCAAGGATTTTGAAGTCTTACGCAAATCCATGGATTAGATCCCAAGCATAGACTCCTTTTCCTTAAACAAGTCAATCAGTGGCTTGGTGTGCTAGGAACACATATGGAGTGGAGGTAATTAATCTACCAAACCATAAAATACTTCGCACGTATGCATGACTGATTTGGGATGATTCCAAGGGGAACAAAACAATCTTTCTCAAACTCACGGCGGCAACTTGACCAAGTGCACATGAATTCGAGGAAGTCACTTCTTCCATCCAAACATAAGCTTCATGAACGGAACACAAGGCATTGCTTACAAAGTTTCCAACACTAGGTTGATGTTCAACATGAATCATGGGGGAGACAAAATGCTGCTGATGGGCTCAACAACAACTCATCGGAATTTCCATACCACTGGACTTCCACCATCATGTGAACAATGTGATAGTATTGGTCAGACCAAAAGATGTAATGGTGTATGCTCGAGGAGTCAACCAGGAGTAGACAACATTACGAATATCATTGGTTCTGATTTGATTTGAGGATAGCCCACACTCAAATCAAGGTTGGATAAGACGATAGATTCAATAACTGATCACGAGGATCAATCGATGAAGATATCATCTTTCTTCAACACACACACACACAACACAAGGATATCCCTTCCGAAATGAACTAAATGGGAAAAGCTTTCATCTTCCAACTCTGCAAGTTGTTGTTTAGCTCAACCGACTAGTTCAGGGTACCCAACACAGAATCTTGGAGAATGGGTGGTTTGGGGGAAACCAATATGATCACGGACTTAACATAGCGGTTAGGTGCCAACCTGGTTATACTTCCGAGAAGACTTTCGGCAAATCACGAACCACCGATATGTTACTAGGCTTGAGAACAATCTTGCTTTTCAGGGCAAGATGATATGACCGAAAGAGTGAGGGATTGACACAATCCCAACTCATGGATCAAAGAGTGCACCAGAAATAAGGACTAGGTAGCACGATCAACCTTAGGATGATGATTTAATAACCAGCACGCTAAGAATGAGAATATTGTCCATTTACTACAAAGCAACTAGTTGCTCGGAGTATTGAATTCACACATCACAATTCACTTGTCGGCATTCCGGTTACAACAACACGGAACCGAGGAATGAACAATGATGGCAAGAAGTTCACTAAATCAAGAATTCATAAGAAATGGTGCAATTCTCATGACAATCCTAACATAAAGGGGGTAATACTCCGAGGTAGAATAGAACAAAGCTGGATTGGCATTTGATCTGCGAAATACAACCACTTTGACCAGTCCAAGAAATGGATGAGGTACTGGAGTTTGTTTTTCCTAGTCATTCTGAAATAGAACCGGCTCGACGGACCACAAGAATAATAGGCACGATGAACGAATGCTCACATACTCTCGACTATCAATTGATAGATGAAGGTCGGAATATAAGGGAAGGGGGACAACTCAAAGGAACATATAACTTTCTGAGTTGTGGATGCATAGATTAGTATGTTGAACGAGTTCAACATATTTCTTCCGGATAACCCATGCAGGAAGGTAGGGTTGGCAGAGTCACAACATGGAATGGAGGACTCATCAGGAGCACTCTGTCGTGACCTTTTGGTTCAAAAGAACTCCTGCCAAGAATGGTCCATGATAATTGGAAGAAGGATGTACCACGAACCTCGAGGACTATCGCAAAGGTTACTAATATCCTAAAGGAACTAGCAACACTATCAACATGAGTTAAGTAGGGTGAATCTCGGGTTCAAGAACCCATGAATAGAATACCTACCACTACATGGCATCACGGGATGCTTTCGAGAATGCTGGCCAGAATCATCACACCGGAACACAAAACATGGCTAGATTACTAGGTGACTCCCTAAAACACCTAGGGTCATAGTAATAGCTCCAACATATATGTGGAGGCAACAGAGTACCTCAACTCACCGATTAGTGTGATTAATCTAGCCCAAATGGACATCAGGAACAGGAGGAAGGGGTTTGCAAATGCATTAGACTACTTAGAAACCTGGGATGACTCGGACAGCATAACGGCTGTAAATGCTCAAAAAGATTTGAGACATCCTGCAAAATGGTGGCATAACCACTCAACATCACAATATCAAGGTTCCGAGACCAATTATGAACACACGGAAGTAATAGAAACTGAACTAAGACTTGAATCCAACAATCCTACAAGTCTACGGATTAGTAACACGTGATCCTGATAGAAAGATGAGAAGCCTAGTTCTTAATCCCCGTAGGAGAGAAGAGAGTGACTCAGATCAGAAGGGCATAAGGTAAAGAAGTAAAAAAAGCCTTACGTTCCCTTCCACAATCAATTCCCTTATATAGCTAAAGCATTTCTAGACTCAACTTCGACCAGTTTGGCTTGGTAATCCTACAGGCAGTCAGGCTCTGATACCAACACTGTCAGGACCCCGATTCCAAGTCACATCGATCTAGCCGGTAATACCTCATATCACATTGCGGCCTCACGCATGGTATCCCCACGGGTGTCGCCTTACCATGGCCCGGGACCATTTGCGCCTTTTGGCTCACGTATATGATAGTGTCGCTAGCATCCATATGACAGAGAACCCGGGCCGACATGGCTAGTCGTGAACCCAAAGCGGCACAGACCTATGGAGACAGGCATACATGAATCACATCGAGCATGTCGGTCAACAACGTGTGAATCCGGGCTGTAGCACTAGGCTAACAGGACTCCGAGAACCCGGGCTGTAGCAGGCTAGGTTGGACTCCGGATGTCACCGCGTGACATTTCCTCGAAGGGACAGACACATGAACGAAGTGAAACACATGCCGGCCAGTCAAGTGTCCTGAGCAGTAGTGCTGGGCTAACAGGACTCCGGTGAACCGGGCTGTAGCGGACTACTATGGCTCATGGAAGCACTAGACTACATTTCCCCATAAGAGAGGCTGCCAAGGATAAACAACTAGATTGTCGGATCCCACACATACCTAGCATTTCAATCATACACACAATATGCTCGCTATGTGTAAATACAACATGGCATCACAACATAACTCTACAACTCAAGTATTTATTCATTAGGCTCCGAGGAGCGAGATATTACAAACATGGGTCTCATGACCCAACAATCATAGCATACAAATCAAGCACATGCGGAAGCTTAACATGTCTGAGTACAGACATCTACAAATGAAAAATGCTAAGGAGCCTGACTATCTACCAGATCCTGCCGAGGGCACAAGATCGTAGCTGAGGTATCAAGCTAAATGTCGAAGTCCATGCAGAACTACTAGCGAGACTGAAGTCTCTCTGTAAAACATAAATTAAGCAAACGTGAGTACAAAGGTACTCAGCAAGACTTACATCAGAACTAGCTACATATGCATCAGTATCAACAAGGGGGGGTGGTGGAGTTTAACTTCAGCAAGCCAGCTTTGACTCAGTGGCTAACCTGAACTACGACTGCAAGCAACTCTTTTGAGGTGGCGCACACGAGTCCACATATTCACCATTCAATACACCACTATGGATCCACTCCCGTCTCCCTACGAGAAGGCCATCCATAGCACTCACACTTATCTTGCGAGTTTTAGAGTATCCACTTTCACTTGTCTATGAACTATGCAAGGGGTCCAAGTTTCCATATCTGAGGAATCCGGCTATTCGAATAGATAATGATAACCATGCAGGGGTGTACTTCTTCACACATGCTCCCACCACTTACCGTCGTTTACACGACATGTACTCGACAACCTTCAAGCGGAAGCCCAACGAGGGTGTCGGCCACGGCCTACCTAAACACTCAAGTCTCTAGTCCAGGTTTATCGCCTATCCAGGTTCCATCCGCAGGGAGTCCGGCCGAGGTTTCCACATACGGCCCCGAACGATGTGAACAGGGTTCCCGAGAGACCAAACGGGCGCCCGGTACACCGTGCCATGGTGTATCTACCGCATCATAGCCCACCCCTAGGGTCAGCGCTACGCACGGCTGCCAACACATAACCTACAAACACCAGAAACTAGTTGCAACTCCTGGACAGAGTACTAGGGTGATTAAGAAGCCGAGAGGGTCAATTAAGTATCCCAATGAGTGGTAGTAGCTGTTCATGGATCACAGACACAGAACTCAGTTCCTGAGGACGGTTTCAATGAGACAACCCACCATGTACTCCTACATGGCCTCTCACCGCTACCTTTACCAAAACGTGTTCACACACTTAGCTCACACACAGTAGGACATGTTCACACACCTCCGATTCATTCCCGATGAATCAGACCTGACACAACTCTATGCAATAGCAGGCATGACAAACAAGCATGAATGAGTAGGCACATCAGGGCTCAAACAACTCCTGCTCATGCTAGTGGGTTTCATCTATTTACTGTGGCAATGACAGGTCATGCAGAGGATAAGGGGTTCAACTACCGCAGCAAGTAACAGATGAATCGTTGTTGTCCTAATGTAGTAAAAGAGAGCAGCAGCGAGAGAGTGGGATTGTATCGGAATGAACAAGGGGGTTTTGCTTTCCTGGCACTTCTGAAGATATTATAGCTCTTCATCGGTGTCATCGAACTCATCATCAAAACCACGTCTATCGAGAGGGGACAAATACCGGCAACAGAGAAAGAAACACAATCAATGCAATGCACAATATGATGCATGATCATGACATGGTAAAATGAGTGTGTTGGGCTAACATAACTACAACCAGATGGGTTTGAGCTATTTTGAACCAAAGATTCAAAGTTCAAACTCATTTGTGATCTTAAATAGTGCTTATCATGTTTTTGCACTAAACAGCAAGTTAACTTGTTTAAATATGCATGAAACTAGTACAGATGGATAGATTGGATTTTTCTGATCATTTTTCATATATAATTTATTTTATTTGGAGTTACGGTTGAATTTCTATGATTTTTCAAAATTTTAACTATTTTCTGGAATTTCCTATATAAGAATAAATCCAGAAAATAATTAACTGTGCCAGCATTAGGTCATGCTGATGTCAGCAGGTCAACAGGGGCTGGTCTGGGTCAAACCTGACGCATGGGACCCACCGGTCAGTGGCCCAAAGCCATTAGTGTCACGGACATGTGGACCAGGTCAACACCCACGTCAGCACAGTCAACTCTGACGCGTGGGTCCACCGGGATTAACTTAAGTCTAACTAATTTGTTAGGCGTTTAAATAATTCGGTGGGGCCCGATTGTCAGTGGCTTAGAGGCTTAGTTAGCGGGGTGATTAACCCCAAACAGTGGCTATCACCGGCGGCTAATCGCCGGCGTAACCAGGACGCGGCGGCGTTGCCCGTCCGGCCAACTCCGGCAACGGGAGCAAGCGGGGCTGGTCTCGTTGGAACGGCCGCAATGCGGTGCGTCCAACGGTGGTGGTTGCAGGGGCTGGGGCGGCCGAAGACGACAGCGAGGAGCTCACCCGCGGCGGCCGGCGTTCGGGTGCGCGCGGCGATGTGGTTGCGGTGGCCGTAGCAGCGCGAGCTTGGCACCTACGGGCTCTGCGCAGCACGGCGAGCAGGTTGGGCACGACGGCCGGTCCATTGGTTGGCCGGAAGCACGTCGGCGACGAGAGCAGGCGGCGGCGCGTGCGGGTGGACGCGGTGCGGCAGCTACGGCATGCAGAGAGGGAGCAGAGAGAGGGAGCAGGGGCAGGAGCTCAGGGCGGTTGCGACGAGGCGAACGGCGAGCTCGGGGAGGGGCTGGAGCGGTCGGGGCGGCGAGGGGGATCTCCAGCGACGGCAGTTGGGGACGAGCTCGATGAGGCCAGAGGAGCCTGCCCGGTAACGAGTGGCGGAGCGAGGAGGTCGAGGACGTCGTGGCGGAGCTCATGGACCGGTCGGGGAAGCAAGGGGGAGGCGGTGGCTGCGGCAGCAGCGAACGGCGGCGACGGCAGCGCTCGGACTGCGCGCGAGGAAGAGAGACAGGGGAGGGGAAAGAGCACGGGGAGTGTGGGGAGAGGTGCAGGGGAAGCAGGAGACCGCGTGGCGCTCGGGGCTGGCTCCAGAAGCGGCGGAAGCAGGAGGTGGAGCTCGGCGCGCGCGCATCGACACGCCTATGCCTACTGGCAGAGGTTGAAGACGGTGGGGCTCCTGGTGGGCTGGCCAACAGTGCCAGGCCAGTGGGCTGGGCTGGCCACTTGGGCTGCCAGGTGGGCTACGCAGGTAAGCCAGTAAGTCTCTCTCTCTCTCTCTCTCTCTCTCTCTTATTTCTATTTTTGTTTCTGTTTTCTAATTTGCAGTTTGTTTTTGATCTAATTTAAAAAAACCAAATCAATTTTATAACTCCTGAAAATATTCATGAGCACTTTCTGAATTATTTCAGTGGCCCACAAATAGTTCCAACATTATTTGAGCATTTAAATTATTTATAGTGTTTAAATTCCCAAAGTCAAATAGTTTAAGATTTAATTCAAAAATCCAAGAATGACCTATAAATATGTTCATCATTTTTGGAAGAGGTTTTCACCTTTAACAGAAATCATGAACATTTCCAAAGGCATTCTGGGTCATTGAAAAATATTTTATTTGAACCTATTTGAATTTCATTTGGTGCTAGGGTTTACCAATCGCCATTTCAAATTAAAGAAGTAATTTAGACAAGATGCATGGATGCTTGTGCCACTAATTGCAAACAATTCTAGGGCTATGACAACGACATTGCTGGACTGTTTGTGTCACGATCTTGAGAAGTAGTGACTAGAATGCGCACATCCCGGATGTCCCTCCTGCGGGCATTGACCCTCCACCAGCTAACGGAATCCCGCATCCTCTGTTTGGAGAAGGTCTGACGGCAGAACAGATGTATCAAGCGCAGCTACATAGTTGGTTAGCTCAGAATGCAGCTCCTAATCAGAATAATGAGGAAGGCAGCAAGGTAATGATATCCATTTCCAGCACAATTGGGGAGTTTGGCCGCCTTCACCACCACCTGCTGTATATAATTATCAGGCTTGGCTTGCTGCTAAGGGTTTACAAGTGCAAGATGGCATCTTACCAGCCAACAACTTGCAGGACAGCCCAGGCATGGCCTGGAACGATTCGATCTCTGCTTTTGGATCTTCAGACTCTAGTGCCACAGTCTCTGATACTTATGTTCTAGTGCCTCGCAACATTTTCAACAACATTGTAGCTCATTATGAAGAAGGGGAGAGTTCAGCTATCAGGGCACCTCCGACTAGTTCTCTGGATGTTCAGATCTCCATTTCTGCTGTTGGGTTACATTTTGAGATGACAACTAATGGTGATATCATGTCTTCCATGCTGATCAACCAAGGTATTCCTGTCAGAAACCTCAATACCTTCCTTTCTACTGCAATTATGCCTATCATTGCTGCCTATGGACCTTGGAGTACTGGTTATGGATTCAGATATGAAAGAGTTGATTTGAGGCTGACCATTATTGAGCAAGATGGTGTTCTACAAATGTCCGAAACTACTCAGCTTGTGACTGCATTTGACAGTGATCTTCCTAATGCACTCTCTGCTCCACCCACCCTGACCTTAACTGAACTACCTGAGCCACTGTCTGATCCGTCAACATTTAATGAAGTTCTTCTTGAGGACAACTCTGACACTGTTGCACAAGATATCACTAGTATTGATTCTGGGGCGGATGTGAATGCAGTTCAGCATATGGAAGTTTCTCATCTGGAGGGCTCTGCTGCGGACATGGAGCACTCTGCTGTGGACATGGCCATGGTCGATATTCCCACATCTGATCCACCTACGTTTGTTGTCACTACTTCAGCAAGTCGACGTGGAAAAGCACCTGCACCTGAGTCTGTCATTCCTCTTCGTCGTAGCAGCCAATCCAACAAACATGACGGATTCAAAGTTCCACCCCTCTCTGACACCAAGATCAAAGCCTCAAAGGTAAAACCTAGGGTGATTCCCTCTGCTGCTTCTGCCACGGTCGCTTCGGAACCATCTGTAGCTTCAGAAGTACCACCACCCACTGCAATACCAACTATTCAGCACACTGGCACTGTCATGTGTGGAATCCCAGCTGAAGAACTCACTGATGAGCAGCTTCTGGCATCCCCTGAGGATGGCCAGCCATCGACCCATGCTTAATCCTTCTGTTCAGGGCTCTTCCTTTTGGCTTTTATCTATTCGTACTTTCATATTATCCTATCTTTATTATGGTCCTTCATGTTAATTGGAACATTCTATGCTAGAATGTCCAGGGATTGAATTCTGATGCAAAACAATTAGCACTCTCAAATGTAATCAACTTGTGTGTTTGTGCTGTCATCTGTTTGCAAGAGACTAAGAAACCATCTTTTGATCATACTTTCATTAAGTCTTGCTGTCCTAAACGTTTTGATCAATTTGATCATGTGCCCTCCCGGGGGGCTTCGGGGGGCCTAGCCAGGATCTGGAATAGTGCCATTTTCACAGCCACTACCGTAGCTCAGGAAGATTTCGCCTTAGTTACACGATTTCAATCAACCCAATCTGCTCATTATTGGACTCTGGTTAATGTATATGGCCCATGTCAAGGGGAAAACCGAGTTAATTTCATTAATTGGCTCATGGCACTTAATATCCCCGCTCATGAAGATTGTCTATTGGTCGGAGACTTTAATTTCATTCAAAGCCCTGATAATAGAAACAAGCCTGGAGGGAGTTATAGTGACATGATTACTTTCAATGACTTTATTTGAACACAAGCCTTAATTGAACTACCCATAAAAGGCTGTGAATACACCTGGAGTAACATGCAACTTGATCCGTTACTTGAACAAATTGATTGGTTCTTCACAAGCAACAATTGGACAAGCTCCTACCCTCACACAATGGTTAAGCCCCTCGGTAGACCAGTATCTGATCACATCCCATGTGTATTTAACATTGAAACTTCCATCCCTCGCTCCAAGCTCTTCAGGTTTGAATCATTCTGGCTACAACACCCAGGTTTCATGCAAACTATTCAGAATGCTTGGTCAAAACCTGTGCATTCTCAAAATATGGTGACTGTGCTCTGCAGAAAGTTCAAAACACTTAGGCACGATCTCAAATATTGGAGCAAAAGCATTTCAAATCTCTCCATTGCCATAGACAATTCGAATAGGGCTTTATTGGAAATTGATGGGCTGGAAAAGAAAAGACAATTGTCCATACCTGAGGCCAACTTCAGAAAAATTCTCAAGGCCCACCTCATCAGACTGCTTACCTACCAAAAATTGTATTGGAAAAAAGGTGCACCATTCGATGGGTGCAATTCTGAGATGAGAGCTCCAAGTTTTTTCAGGCAATGGCCTCTGAGAGGTACAGAAGGAATAATATTGCAACACTGTCCACAAATGATGGTATTTCTATGGACGATCACACGGGGAAAGAAGCTCTTCTTTTCCACTCCTTTAAGCAGAGACTTGGCACTTCCTCTCATAATGCTATGAAATTTGACCTCCAAAGAATTATTAAAAGGATTGAGGGTCTTGATGAGTTAACAGTTCCATTTACTCAAGCTGAGATAGATCATGTCATAAAAACAATGCCCGTTGATCGTGTACCTGGCCCGGATGGATTCAATGGAGCATTTCTTAAATCTTGTTGGCCCATAATAAAAGAGGATTTCTATAAACTTTGCAACCAATTCTTTGAGGGCAATCTCAATCTTGAAAGCATTAATGATGGTTTTGTCACCCTGATCCCAAAAACTAATGCTCCCAGCATTGTGAACGATTTCAGGCCAATTACTCTATTAAACTGTTGTCTAAAAGTGATCACAAAAATACTGGCCAACCGATTGCAGAAGGTTATTCTCAAAATCATTCACCGTAACCAGTACGGCTTCCTTAAAGGCCGTACCATTCAAGACTGCCTCGCGTGGGCTTTTGAATATATTTATCAATGACAAAGCTCCAAGAAAGAAATTGTGCTTCTCAAACTTGATTTTGCCAAGGCATTTGATACAATAGATCATGAGGCAATGCTGGTTATCATGAAGAATATGGGATTTAATGACAAATGGCTGGGCTGGATCCAATGCATCTTCTCATCAGGCAAGTCTGTAGTTCTACTCAACGGTGTACCTGGTAGGCAGTTTCACTGCAAATGTGGTGTACGACAAGGTGACCCTCTGTCTCCCCTAATTTTTGTACTAGCTACTGACCTTTTACAAGCGGCGATCAATGATGCATTTTCACGAGGGGAAATTAGCTTGCCCTTTCCTTGCAATAGCTAGAAGGACTACCCAATGATCCAATACGCGGATGACACTATTCTTGCTATGCCTGCTTGCCCTTCCCAAGCCACAACCATCAAAAATATACTCTTTGACTATGCTACTTCAGTGGGCTTGAAGATAAATTTCCACAAATCTACTCTCATACCCCTGAACTGTGATCAAAAGACTACGACCGCATTGGCTGATATCTTTGGTTGTGTCGTTGGAAAATTACCATTTACTTATCGTGGACTCCCAATGGGCACAACTAAACCTACCATTTTGTACCTCATGCCCCTTGTTTGTTGTGTGGAGAGAAGACTGTCTGCCACCCTTAATATGATTTCTTATGGAGGGAAACTCACTCTTCTGAACTTAGTCATAACATCTCTCGTAATTTTCGCTCTTTGCACACTCAAGCTTCCGATTGGCATTATTGAACTTATAGACAAAATCCAAAGAAAGTGCTTATGGACAAAGAAAACAGACCAGGGTGACAAGTGCAACTCGTTAGATTCATGGGACATGATTTGCAAACCTAAAGAGTGTGGAGGACTTGACATTCTTAATCTATAAGTGCAGAGCGACGCGTTGCTCCTCAAATTTCTTCACAGGTTCTATAACCATTGGGACTTACCTTGGGTGGAGCTAATTTGGAACACATACTATACCACCAAAACCCCACATGCAGCAGACCCATGCGGCTCTTTTTGGTGGCGTGACGTCTCAAAACTTATGCCAGTATATAGAGGAATCACCAATGTGACCATTCGCAATGGATCTTTTGCTCTCTTCTAGAAAGACGTCTGGATTGGTGAAGTTTTGGCTGAGACCCACCCCCGAGCCTTCTCGTTCACGCAAAATGAGGATATATCTGTGAGGGATTTCTTGGGCAGCACGTCTCTTCGTGAAACGTTCCATCCGCCACTCTCCATGCAAGCTCATGAGGAGACACGAGACTTACAACAGAAAACCATGCATGTTCAACTCCTAAACCCCTCGATCAATGATGAATGGACATGTGTTTGGGGGACCAACTATTACTCAGCCAACATATTCTACACTTTCTACTTCAAAGATGTCCATGCACACCGAGCATACAAATGGATCTGCAAATCTAAAGCAACGATGAAGATTAAAGTGTTGGGCTGGTTGCTTCTTTCGGATAGGCTCAACACCAGAGACATGCTCAAACGGAGACATTATAACATTGGCAATGACTTTGGATGCCTTCTTTGCACAAATTGCAACAATGAGACTGTGGAGCACCTCTTCCTGGAATGCACCTTTAGCCTTGACTGTTGGGATAAACTTCATATCATGGGCTGCTCAGCGCATACACGTTTGGATTGGGTGGAACAGGCTAAAACCTCTTGGAATAAACCACCGTTCATGGAAATTTTTATGCTTGTAGCCTGGAGCATCTGGAAGGAACGAAATAATAAGCATTTCAGAGGTGTGCTCCCTTCGCAAGCCTCCTAGCTTGCAAGACTCAAGGAAGATCTTTCCCTCCTTACTTATAAAGTAGGAGATAAACACAAACCCTTCCTCTTTTCCTTCCTTAACTCCCTGTAAAATTCTTCCCGCCAACCCTCATTCCCAAAGGGGATGACCTTTAATTAATCTCATGTAACATACTATGCATTCTTTAATTTAATTGCAGTAGGAGACTCTCCTTCTGTTTCAGGTGTCAAAAAAAAACATCTGGCGTTGCTCCTGTAGCGGGTTTGGCACCTAGCGGTGCTTCCAGGACGTAATTCTTCCGTGCAGCAATGAGAATAATCCTCAAGTTACGGACCCAGTACGTGTAATTGCTACCATCATATTTCAACTTAGCTTTCTCTAGGAACGCATTAAAATTCAATGGAAACAGCACATGCCATTTATCTACAACAACATAGACATGCAAAATACTATTAGGTACTAAGTTCATGATAAATTAAAGTTCAATTAATCATATTACTTAAGAACTCCCACTTAGATAGACATCCCTCTAATCATCTAAGTGATCACATGATCCATATCAACTAAACCATGTCCGATTATCATGTGAGATGGAGTAGTTTTCAATGGTGAACATCACTATGTTGATCATATCTACTATATGATTCACGCTCGACCTTTCGGCCGCAGTCTTTCGAGGCCATATCTGCATATGCTAGGCTTGTCAAGTTTAACCCGAGTATTCTGCGTGTGCAAAACTGGCTTGCACCCGTTGTATGTGAACATAGAGCTTATCATACCCGATCATCACGTGGTGTTCGGCACGACGAACTGTAGCAACGGTGCATACTCAGGGAGAACACTTATACCTTGAAATTTAGTGAAAGATCATCTTATAATGCTAAACTAAGCAAAATAAGATGCATAAAGGATAAACATCACATGCAATTAATATAAGTGATATGATATGGCCGTCATCATCTTGTGCCTTTGATCTCCATCTCCAAAGCACTGTCATGATCAGCATTGGCACCGGCTTGACACCTTGATCTCCATCGAAGCATCGTTGTCGTCTCACCAACTATTGCTTCTACGACTATCGCTCCCGCTTAGTGATAAAGTAAAGCAATTACATGGCGATTGCATTTCATATAATAAATCGACAACCATATGGCTCCTGCCAGTTGCCGATAACTGTGTTACAAAACATGATCATCTCATACAACAACTTATATAATCACGTCTTGACCATATCACATCACAACATGCCCTGCAAAAACAAGTTAGACGTCCTCTACTTTGTTGTTGCAAGTTTTACGTGGCTGCTACGGGCTTAGCAAGAACCGTTCTTACCTACGCATCAAAGCCACAATGATTTTTCATCAAGTTTGCTGTTTTAACCTTCAACAAGGACCGGGCGTAGTCACAATCGATTCAACTAAAGTTGGAGAAACAAACACCCACTAGTCACCTGTGTGCGAAGTACGTCAGTAGAACCAGTCTCGCGTAAGCGTACGCGTAATGTCGGTCTGAGCCGCTTCGTCCAACAATACCGCCAAATCAAAGTATGACATGCTGGTAAGCAGTATGACTATTATCCCCACAACTCTTTGTGTTCTACTCGTTCATATAACATCTACGCATAGACCTCGCTCGAATGCCACTGTTGGGCAATGCAGTAATTTCAAAATTTTCCTACGCACACGCAAGAACCATCTAGGTGATGCATAGCAACGAGCGGGAGAGTGTGTCCATGTACCCTTGTAGACCGAAAGCGGAAGCGTTTAGCAACGCAGTTGATGTAGTCGAACGTCTTCGCGATCAAACCGATCCAAGTACCGAACGCACGGCACCTCCGCGATCTGCACACGTTCAGCTCGGTGACGTCCCTCATATTCTTTATCTAGCTGAGGCTGAGGGAGAGTTTCGTCAGCATGACGGCGTGATGATGAAGTTACTGACACAGGGCTTTGCCTAAGCACTACAACGATATGACCGAGCTGGAAATCTGTGGAGGGGGGCACCGCACATGGCTAAGGCAACTGTCAACTTGTGTGTCTATGGGGTGCCCCCTCCCCCATATATAAAGGAGGGGAGGAGGGGAGGGCCGACCCTCTCTATGTCGTGCCCAAGGGGGAGTCCTACTCCCAGTAGGAGTAGGTTTCCCCCTTCCCTAGTTGGGGTAGGAGAAGAAGGAAGAGGAAGAGAGAGGGAAGGAAAGGGGGCTGGCTGTTAGTGTCAAAACCGACGGATCTCGGGTAGGGGGTCCCGAACTGTGCGCCTGAGGTTGATGGTAACAGGAGACGGGGAACACAATGTTTACCCAGGTTCGGGCCCTCTCGATGGAGGTAAAACCCTACGTCCTGCTAGATTAATATTGATGAGTATGGGGGTTACAAGAGTTGATCTACCACGAGATCGTAATGGTTAAAACCCTAGAAGTCTATCCTATCTGATTATGATTGTCCCCATGGAACAAACCCTCTGGTTTATATAGACACCAGAGGGGACTAGGGTTGTACAAAGTCAGTTACATAGAAAGGAAATAGTACATCCAGACGCCTAGCTTGCCATCCACGCAAAGGAGAGTCCTATCCGGCCACGGGAGAAAGTATTCTATCTTGTACCTTCATGGCCCAATAGTCCGGCCCATGTCCAACATGCCGGACGCCCGAGGATCCCTTAGTCTAGGACTCCCTCAGTAGCCCCTGAACCTGGCTTCAATGACGAGGTGTCCAGCATGCAGATTGTCTTCGGCATTGCAAGGCGGGTTCCTTCTCCGAATACTCCGACACAGTCTTCAAGCAACGAACATGTCTAGATCTGCAAAACAAGTACCACACACCACCGCAGAGAGTATAATATTTCACGAGTCCCATCCGCTAACAACTTTTTGTAACGTGACATCACGTCCCTGCCCAGTCATTATTTCGAACCGTTTCTTGGCCTACCACTCCATATTTTGTGATGTGGCTTTATTGGCACGTCTCGTCAAAGCAGAGATCATGTCCCCTTATTGCGGGATTCTCATCAATACGGGTATGGGTAATCCAACCGTGCCACCCGCACGACCCCTGGGGAATAGGCGAGTTTCATGGCGAGTGGGGAGGCGTTTGATATTCACTACCTTTATAAGAAGATAAGGATTCATCTCTTCCACCCACACCTTCTCTCTTTCCGCCTACCCACTCTCAAGCTCCAGCACCTAAGTTCTCATCTTTCCTACCCCAAGAAAGCACTCCAACCATGTCCGGAGCGCAGGGTAAGTGGATGGCCTCCACCGTCAAGGAGAAGGACACCACCCAACTTCGGGAGGCTAGATATTTGGCCAGGGAGATCGCCCATCGGCTTCCTGCTAAGGGAAAGATCGTACCCACTCCGGAGCCCCATGAGAGGGTCGTGTTCATCCCTCACTTCATCCGTGGGCTGGGATTTCCTCTCCACCCATTCGTCCGCGGACTCATGTTCTACTATGGGCTGGATTTCCATGATCTGGCCCCTAATTACTTCCTCACCATCTCGGCATTTATCGTCGTGTGTGAGGCCTTCCTCCGCATCCCCCACTTTGGACTATGGTTGAAGACCTTCAATGTGAAGACGAAGGTGGTGGGCGGCGAACACGCAGAATGCTGAGGCGCCATGGTGAGCAAAATGTCCAACGTCCCGTGGCCCAAAGGCACCTTCGTGGAGACCGTCAAGGGGTGGGAGAAGCTGTGGTTCTACGCCACTGAGCCCTGCGACGCTGCCTAGGCCGCGACTCCCGAATTCAAGTCCGGGGCCCCAATGCGGCTTACCTCCTGGCAGGAGAAGGGCCTGGATTGGTCTTTGTCGAAAGAGTTGACTGCGCTTCAGACGCGCATCAGGAGCATGATGGACAAGAATGTCAAGCTCGTTGATGTGATTCAGGTGATGCTAATTCGCCGGATCCTTCCATGCAAGAACCGGGCTTGCCATCTATGGGAGTTCAATCTAGCCAAGCACAAGACCGTGCGACAATTCTTCAGAACTATGCATGAATACATCTGGAAGGTGCTCTTCAAGGCCAACGAGACGTGGCCAGAGACAACCGAGACTGCGGACACGATCTGGCCCATCCCGCCAATTCGGTAAGTTCTCCATGATTCAAGGCGTATCCCTTTCTGGCTTGCTCTAGGAGGATGTCCCAACTTCCCTATTTTGCCTTTTCAGGGTTGGACAAAGGCGGAGGGGATTCGGTGTTCGGCTCCGCTGCCCGAGGAACCAGCCATCCCACTTTTGACGAAGATGCTGGTAGATGCTGGTTCCGGTGCCCTACGTGGCACCGAAGAAGAAGGCCAAGGGGACCAGAGGAGGCCTCCGTCCCAAGGGTACTTCGGACGTGGCGTCCGAAGACACCGAAACTCACTCCACCGCTGAAGACGACGAGGAGGAGGAAGAGGAGGAAGTAAGAAACTTCCCCCTCCCCGAGGGGGGAAAGAAGAGGGTGGCCTCCATAGATCTGGAAGCGGAGGCGTCCAAGGAGGGAAAGGCTTCCTTCGCGGATAGCTCCACGAGGGACGTCGATAGCAGCCCAGAGCGGCGCCCTCGAAACAAGTCCCTGGCCGAATCGTGAGTATCCGAAGACCCTAATGCATTCATATATCCTCCTCTTTCACTTCATAATTCTATCATGTTGAATCATACATTTGCAGTCCGGCTCGTTTCGCCCTCGAGCGATCCTCGTCTTCGGGGAACTCGCTGAATCCGAAGGTGATGGACAGTGGGCCCGTCCAACGGCCTCCTCTCCCAAGGCCATGGACGACGCCGAGGTGTTGTCCCAAAGGACCCCCGGCCAGGGAGAGACGTAGGAGGCCATTAGGACGGCACCAGAGGGCGAGACCTCGGCCGCCGGACACATGGGGGGAGCAGAACCCCATGGAGACTGGCGATGGGGGCCATGTCCAACTCGGCCCCCAGCCAAATACGGTCCCGGAGACCCACACGGCTCCGAAATCCGGCAAGCAGCCTCCTTCATCGGAAGGAGGTGTGCCCATTCCGCCGGTGACCTACTGGATGTCCTTAGCAATGTGCTAAGGACATTATTTTTGAATGAATACATTCATGTAATCCCGTCCTATATGATGAAAACAACGCTTGATATGTAATATAATGCTTTGCTGTTTTGTTTATTTAAAATTTTACCTCCTGTGCGTCCATTTCATCAAATCTAAGAGTTGGCCAGTCATCGGCTTCAACCCCCACGTAGGTAGTACGGGGGTGTTCGGGATGAATCTAAACACTCTTTATCCAAGAGTTTGGTCCTTAAAGGAGGTGTTTAGCGCAACAAACCAGACAAACGGACTATGTGGCTTTATTACCCTCACTTAGCCATAGGAGTTTGACAATGAAAATATAGGTGCAACCCCTAGTATCCAGACTAGGGTGTTGTAAACACCTGATCGGATAAGAACCGATTCGTCGCATAATGCGGGTAAAATAGCTAAAGATTTGAAACCTCCGAAGAGCTGACCGGCTCACGCCGCATCATGACAGTCAGTTTTCAGCTTTCTCTACTGAGGTGCTCATCCGGATAAACCAGGACACAATCGCAGTAGTTCTCCCTTTACTACCCTAGTCGATATAGCGGAACGTAAGGTAGTAAGCACAGGAGCCGGGCAACCCAACTATTGACCAAAGACATGATTCGGAGCCAATGCATATAATGCTAAATTCGGGGTGCCGAACTATACTGTAAAAGTGTTCGGACTTGTTGCCATAGTGTGGGGCGCAATAAAGCCCCTGGCGGATTACGGCGTACCAAGGTGTACGGATGAAAATTAAAATAGCGAAAATAAAAATAAAGAGGAAGCTAGTGCCACATATGTTGGGCCGCAAACTGTTTCCATTATAATTTTAATTAATACGTCAGAGCGTACTTGAACAAAAAGTGCGAGAAGCAACAATGGCTATTTAACATGCCAAGACCAAGGAGGAGCTGCGTACGGGTCCTGAAAACAGGTAGAGTGATCGCCAAGAAGGACATCTAGAGATTCCCCCGCACGTCTGTGCTACTTGCCACCTTGGTGTGTCCGTCCTTCGAAAGGACCAATTATGAGGCCAGCAAGAGGGGCGTGCGGAAAGGAAACCTGAAGAGGAAAAAAGAAAAAGTGAAAGTATGTGTGTCCAGGGGAGGTCGAGCCTTATTATGGATCACCGACCCCCACCCAATTCGAATTGGGCTTCGGAGGGGGGGCGCCCTCCACGTGGCCACCTCCTTTTCTCTCCCACCAAGGCCCAATAAGGCCCATTGACTCCCCGGGGGGTTCCGGTAACCCGTCGGTACTCCGGTAAATGCCCGAACTCATCCGAAACCATTCCGATGTCAAAACATAGCCTTCCAATATATCGATCTTTATGTATCGACCATTTCGAGACTCCTCGTCATTTCCGTGATCACATCCGGGACTCTGAACTACCTTCGGTACATCAAAACACATAAACTCATAATACCGATCATCGTCGAACGTTAAGCGTGCGGACCCTACGGGTTTGAGAACTATGTAGACATGACCGAGATTCACTTTCGGTCAATAACCAATAGGGAAGATGGATGCTCATATTGGTTCCTACATATTCAACGAAGATCTTTATCGGTCAAACCGCATAACAACATACGTTGTTCCCTTTGTCATCGGTATGTTACTTGCCCGAGATTCGATCGTCGGTATCTCAATACCTAGTTCAATCTCATTACCAGAAAGTCTCTTTACTCGTTCTGTAATGCATCATCCCGCAACTAACTCATTAGTCACATTTCTTGCAAGGCTTATAATGATGTGCATTACCGAGAGGGCCCAGAGATACCTCTCCGACAATCGGAGTGACAAATCCTAATCTCGATCTATGCCAACTCAACAAACACCATCGGAGACACCTGTAAAGCATCTTTATAATCACCCAGTTACGTTGTGATGTTTGATAGCCCACTAAGTGTTCCATCGGTATTCGGGAGTTGCATAATCTCATAGTCATAGGAACATGTATAACTTATGAAGAAGGTAATAGCAATAAACTAAACGATCATAGTGCTAAGCTAACGGATGGGTCAAGTCAATCACATCATTCTCTAATGATATGATCCCGTTCATCAAGTGACAATTCTTGTCCATGGCTAGGAAACTTAACCATCTTTGATTAACGAGCTAGTCAAGTAGAGGCATACTAGTGACACTCTGTTTGTCTATGTATTCACACATGTACTAAGTTTCCGGTTAATACAATTCTAGCATGAATAATAAACATTTATCATGATATAAGGAAATATAAATAACAACTTTATTATTGCCTCTAGGGCATATTTCCTTCACACGGCCAATGCCACGCCTTGGTGTGCGTGGCGGCCATCCGACCCCCCTGGCTGCCTACAAGACGACCCGACGACATCTTCAACTGAAACCCTAGCTTTCCCTCCCCACTCCCTCACTCTCTCATTCTAGATTGGGCCATCACCGAGGTCCGCAATTGTCGCCGCCTCATCATCTTAGTGGCCATTAGATGCCTCTCGACGCCTCACTTCGCCAGGCGAACCTCCTCGACGAGTCACACGTCCATGTGTGAAGGAGCTGGACTGCGGAGCCCCCACGACGTCGCCCTCGACCACCTTCCCGGATTCCGACCGCCGTCAAGCTCCAGTCGATTTGCCTGCTCCAGCCCTTCCCAAACTCCCTCGCACTCTCCAATGGAATCCTCGGTTAGCCCCTCGCCGGTTCCCCCTTTCCCCTTCCGTTTCCCCCACCGTACATTGCAAGCACCGCGCCTGAGCTTCCGGTGAGCTCGCGGCCGCTGCCCATGTGCCCTCGCGTCCACAGCCGTGCCATGGCCTCGCACCCGCTGCTGCCCGCGCACGCCCGCAGCCCCCGCGCACACCCACGCATGCCAGCAACCGCACCTGCTACCGCTCGTTGCTCCTAACGCACACGCGCCCGCCGCGCTCCCTGGCCTCTGGCTGCGTCCGGCCTGCCCTTGGGCGCCCTGCGCACGCTCGCCCATGCGTGCCCGCGCGCCCTGCCTGCACTGGCCGCGCCCGGTTCGCTCGCTGCCGCTCACGCCGCTCGCCTTTGTTGCCCTGCTGCTCACCCTGCTCGCTGCCTCTCCTGCTGCTAGCGCCGCCGCCGCTACCTCCTATGTTGTTGCCGCCCGATGCTGCCTGCCGGTGAGTGCCGCCACCGCCGACACTCCTTTGTGCGTGCGCATGTGCAGCTCACCCCCATGGCGGCCTATGCCTCTACCAGTGGGGCTGCCCAGATTAGTGGGAGGCTAATCCCCTATTAGCCTTTAAATTTGTTTTGTTTATTTTAGTTGTTAACCAGTGACCTTATGACATGTGGGTCCCCCTTAAGTAGATTAAAGAAAAAAAATCATTAAAACACTGACATGTGGGACCCCAATACGCCCAGTCAAATGTTGACTGGGTCAATAGGGCCCTATGTCCCACCTGTCATACACTTAGGGTAGTGTTCCCCGGTTACACTTAGCAATTTTAGTCTATTTTTGAATTAAAAAGAATTCCAGAAAATCATTAAAACTTTGGAAAATCATATAAAATAAATTGTAACTCAGATGAAAATAATTTATATATGAAAAACAATCAAACAAATATATTGAATCTAAATATGCCACCCACACCCATGTCAAACACCTATAACATAGCAAACATTGAACGTTTCCACCTGGATCAATATACCGATAAATAACTTGAGCTGGGAAAATCAGATATTTTCCGTCTTCTTTTAAAATGCTTAGTAATGCATTAGAGCATATCAACACATTTTGCCATGACATACATCCGTGATGCATTTGATTGTTCTGTTATTTATTGTTTCCCCCTCCGTTACTTCCTTTCCGATAGACTCAGAGACCGCTGATGATCTGGTAATCGACTACATCGTGAAGATCCATTTTTGTCTGTAGAGAAACCAGGCAAGAAAAAACCCCTTGATCATCCAAATATCGCCCACCTTTGTAACCTACTGTTGATACAATACCTGTTATCCTAGCATGCCTAGACTAGTTATGTTAGTGTCCACTAGTACAACGAGGTGCTATACAAACTGTTTTTAACCCCTTTCCGCGATGACATTTGGAACCGTCGCCTAGTGAGTGACGGCGATAGGGGGGGGGTCCTTCCACACGACCCAGAAACCGTCGGGGATATGGCCCTCCTGGCACACACGCTCGACAAAATGAGTTCGTGTGTGACCGGCGAGCGCTCAAATACAGAAATTTGTACAGTAGAGCTAAAAATACAATTATACAGGCAAAATTGTTTCCGGTCGCAAGTACATCCCACACAGTCAGTCCCCGCTAAACATTTCCGTTCGTATGTACATCCCACACATTTGCTCCAAGGAAAACATTTCCGTTCACAGGTACATCACACACAATTTTTCCCGTGAAATCGTTTGTGGTAGCGTTGCCATTGCACACGATATTAACAATTTTATCGTTTGCGTTATTGAATGCATCACACACGGTGCGTAGAAGAAACTGTGTGGCAAAGGCTGTCCATCACACATAGTTTTTATGTCGTAAACGTTTCCGCAAGGTGGCCTAACGCAAACAGTTTTCAAGAGAAGGTCGTGTGTGACTATTCATTAATCCAACATGGTTTATTCCTAGAAACTGTGTGTGTTATTGAAAGCATCACACACGGTGTTTTCTCAATAACCGTCTGCAATAGAAAAACCCAATTAGTAGAATAATTATCCGATTATTAATTATCCATTTGTTAATCTAATTGACATTTCATATTAAGCACACAATATATTTCATTTTCATAATTGAAATACATCAGAGTACAACATCATAAGCTTCAGCACTCAGCTACCCCATTACACAACTACACCAGCACCAAGTTTGACATGCAACATCTATAACCTTTCGAAATTAGCATCATAGACGGTACATAGACAGATGTATCTCATCTAAAAATTGCTGAAGCAGAAGGCGAATATTGAGCCTTCATTGATGTTGAAGGTCTTTGTAACTTTAGGACAGTGCCTATGGATGATTGACCGTCCATCCTTCGTCCTCTTCAGGAACACTTCAATATTGAACCATGGGTGTTGTATGAATACCTTCCTCGCCTCCTGACCATACAGGTGGTTTGAGAGGTAATCATTAGTGAACTGCTCTGGAAAGGCGTGAAAACAAGGATGTGCATAAATACCTTCCCTATATTGGAAATGGCACAAAGGAATAAAAAAGGCAAGGTATAATAGTTAGTACCATCCTGTAGTGAACTGATGTCTTCTACATTGTGCAGACAAAGATCTTGTTGTTTTTTGTCGCTAATTTCTTTATCCTAACAATCTTTTTGAGTTTCTTGACTTGACTGATATTCATGGACAACTCATTTCCCCATATGCAAAAAGGGTCGAAAAGTGGGTCAAAACCTCTGACAGCAGGACCTACATGTGCAAGACCAAATTGTTAAAAACCTAAAAATTAGAATGGCTCCTGCAATTGCACAGTAATGTGCTATTAGACAATGGACCATGCACGTGCTAACGTCGATTGTAAACCTCAATGCTTCCCATTGTTTCCCTGCAACACATATAAGGTAGTTAGTCATCAGGTTAAGTAAGGGTTCACATGCTATCAGTAAAATACGTTGATGAAAAATAAGCACACTGCAGATTCATCAGATTAATTCAAGCCACATGGAAAACCCATTTATCCAAACCAAGCATGATTAAGAACTAGGAAATATAGCACTTGTATATGTTTCTCATGTATTAAGCGCAGCCAAATTTGATTTATTCCTCACATGCACAACAATACAAAATTCTACCCATGACAATTGGACATCGCATTGCAGAATTGAACCAAGCAGTTAACTAAACACCACAACAAATGAACCAAACATTAACTAAGAACCACATAGCACAATATAACATAATCCTAATAGAAGATCAGACAGTTAACCAAATAGTTAACTACATCCAATTGTAGCAATTGTATCTGTTTATCATGTATTTACTACAGCCAAATTCAATTTATTCCTCACATGGTATGCAATAACAGAATGCACCCACAACTATTGAACATCGCATTGCAGAATTGAACCAACCAGTTAACTAAACACCACAACACAAATGAACCAAGCGTTAATTGAGCACCACATTGCACATTGCACAATGTATAACCAAACCAAGCATGGTTGACAACTTGGAAATATAGCAATTGTATTCGTTTCTCATGTATTTTGTAAATATAAATTTAATTTATTTCTCACATGGAAGACAATACAAAATTGCAGCCTCAAGAATTGAACATCACATTTGCAGAATTGAACCAAATAGTTAACTGAAGACGACAACTAATTAACAAAACAGTTAATAAGTGAGCACCACACTGCACGACATATAGAACATATATACTAGAGCAACATATTGCATGGTAAAATTAGATAGCACAATTCACTAGAATTTGTGAAGGAAAGGCAGGAGTAGCACACGCAACGGGTAAACTGAGCATGCTTAACCGGCGTAGCTAGCAAATGGCAAGGTGCTCCTCCAAGATCTGGGGGTCGGCATGAATGTCAGCCATCGCGACCTCATCCGCGCATGCGGCCGCGATTTGCTTCTCCGCTACCAAATGCTCCTTGAGATCCTGGCTATACTGTGTGCACCATGGCTTAGGGCGGCGCTTATTTGGTGGAGGGGTTGGTGACTTGGGTGGAAGGTGTCGCGCTCGCGCCGGTGGTCGGGGCATGTGGTATGTGGAAGGAGGAGGAGGATGGGGGTCAGGTGTGAATTACCTGCCTGGATAGGCGAGGCCGAGCAGCATGAAGGAGGGTCGTCGGCGAGGAGGCAGCACTGCAAGCAAGGAGTGAATGTTTCAACTTGGAAAGGAAGGCGGAAATAGGGGAAATGTGGATTTTGGTAAGGGGGAGGGGGCGGGGAGGTAGATATTTCCACGGAAGCCGAAAATTTGGAATCGCTTCAGCGAAAAAAGTGGCGTGCAAAGTGTCATCAGACACGGTCCCTTATTCAGAACTGTGTACGATATGTGAACATCACAAACAATTCAGATAGCTTAACCCGTGTGTGATGAGTTTGAACGTAAAAAATTTTGGTTCAAATTTCCATGGTTACAATGGTCATCCACGTCATTGCATAATTTGGGTACACAAAGGAGACTACAACACACCCACACTTCTTAATCGAGCAAGTTCAGCAATCAAACAGAGCTAGCTGACCTAAACATTACTCTAACAAATTAAGACCGGTGCTCTTAATTAAACAAAACAAAGAGTACTACTACGGCTGGTGCTCGTCGATCTCCGCCGCCGCCTCCATGTCCAACTCACGCCCGACGGTCTCCTGGGGAAGGGGCTCCATGGCATCAATTGCACCATACTCTGCAAGCTTCTCGTCATCCATGTCCGCCATATCTTTGGAGTAGGCCGCCACGAGCTGGGTGTGGGTGGCCGTGGTATTTTTTTGTCCCATTTGGGGCAGGGTTGGGTATAAGTGTCTCACAAACCAGAGATTCTCACAACAAGCGTGATGGTTTCAGTAGGGAACGTGCCACCTTTGGGGACGAAACGATATCCGTTGCCTCTTATTTGTTTCAAAAAATTCTAGTGTCAACATAGAATAATAGGAGTGTTGTGTTTAAATTTTTTCAGGGTTCGTTTGGACATTTTTATACATTAACTTGGTTTTGTAGGCATTTCAGGTGCATAATTCAAATTTGAACTACATGCACATGCTCCAGTGCATATAAACTGGTTGAAAAATCAAATCTGTGTCCTTGGTTCCATGCTTAGGTCCCATGCAAGAAATGGGACTGAATTTCAAACACCCTGCCACTGTCACTCGGCCGCAAACATTGAGATACATGGTTTTTAAATTCTAGTAAATCCAAAACTCATCTGAAATTCATGAAACTTGGCATGCTATCATGGAGCGGCATCAACATGCCATGGTAAATTTTTTGTCCCATTTGGGGCAGGTTTGGGTATAAGCGTCTCACAAACCAGAGCTTCTCACAACAAGCATTATGGTTTTGGTAGGGAACGTGCCACCTTTGGGGATGAAACGATATCCGTTGCCTCTTATTGCTTTCAAATTGTTTCTAGTGTCAACATAGAACAACATGAGTGTTTTGTTTAATTTTGGAATTTTTTGGGGTCCGTGTGGACATTTTTATACATTAACTGGGTTTTCTAGGCATTTTATGTGCATAATTCAAATTTGAACTACTTGCACATGTTCTAGTGCATATAAATTGTGTGCATTATGTTAACCATTCACGTGATGCCACGCCTCAATCTTTTAATGGCTAGGAGGTGCCGTGCGGACAGGTGCTTGAGAGCTTGACTAAACGGGAGGCGTGCGAGCCGTACTCCAATGTGGAGGCTCACCGGGAAGCGTGCGAGCGGTACCCGCGCAGGATTTGTGTAGCTCTTGATCACAAACATTTTAGTTAGAACACCCATATGCAAACCGGCAGCTTCCCCGCGAAGCCAAGAGAAAATGTGCCAAACAGGATTTCTGCATCTCTTGATCGCAAACGTTTTAGATAGAACACTCGTATGCAAAGTGAGAGCTATGGTCTTCCCCCTTAAGTTGAGGGAAAATTCGCAACACAGGATTTGTGCATCCCTTCAACGCAAACGGTTGTTTTGGATGACCTGTGTGCAACCACGTACAGACAATTTGGTAAGATTTGCATTTGTCATATTGGGTATGTTGCCATTTGTCAAACTAGAAAGATTGACATTTGTTGATCTTGTAACATTGCCATTTGTCAATCCTTGTAACACTGCGATTTGTCAAAATATGCAGCTAAAAATCACTAGCACTATCTAATTTTTGCAACTAAAATTCAGTAATCAAGCATAGATTTCATTCATAGATTAAGCAGGCGTTCTTAATTTATACAAACAGTTCAACTCGACAGCTGAACCGACCAAACTTTTACCCAATTGTAGCCAACCACGTACTGAAATAGCTAGTTCAACTATATATACTAGCTAATTTTAAGTATGTTGTGTAGTTCCACCACACATCTATAGTCAGATGAACTGAACAAAATAGCCCCTAAATACTACTACTACTACTACTACTACTACTACTACTACTACTACTACTACTACTACTACTACTACTACTACGGAGGGGCTTTGTGCTACTTCCGGTAGCCTCTCCTTTGCCGAGCGCGCTCAGTAAGAGGCAGAGGAGGAGGAGCCTACCGACGAGCTGGACAAATGCAATATGGTGCCTGCCGCTGCTGCACGTTCAGCGACGCTCGCCAGCTCGAACGTCCACTACCGCTCCAGACGATCCCTCTTGAAGTGGCTGGACTGCTCATAGATCTCCTGATTCCTTACCTCCGTGTCGGCGTGTGCTGTGGCCACGGCTGCGGTAAGGCTCTTTGTGTGCTCGACGAGGCGATCCTCCTCCTCCTGCAGGAACTCGTTGTAGCGCGCAAGGTCGCTGACGCACGTGCGCGCCTCCACCTCTGCCTCCCGCCTTCGGGCCGCGGCGGTGGAGCGGGTGATGATCCCAGCAGTCAACTGTGGGCTGGCGGCCATGGCGGTCGACGATGGGGTGGCGGCCACGACTACCACCTCCCGCCTTCGGGCCGCGGTGGCGGAGCGGGTGATGGCCATGGTGGCCGGTAGTGGGGTGGCGGCCACGACGGCCACCTGCCGCCATCGGGCCGCGGCGGCGAAGCGGGAGATGGCCCTGGCTTTCAACGGTGGTGTGGCAGCAACGACGGCCGGCAACAGCTGCCGATGGGCAGCGGCGGCAGAGCGTGTGGTGGGTGTTCCGAACACACCCAACAGGGACGTCACGCGCACTACACTACACCGGGGACTGCGCCATCGCCGCGGTGTAGCCTCCCAGCTGGAGCTGTCCTCTGGTGACGGCGGAGTGGCTGAGCGACGATGATGGACCAGTGCCATTGACGATTGTGGGAGAAGCAGACGAGATAAGCTACAGGGAGAAAAAGCGATGCAGGACTCACCGGCCGTGAGGGTTTATATAGCAGGCCGGTAAGCATTGGGATTTTGTGGGATTTCACCGAGTCGGGTGGGAAGCTTGCGCAGGAACCAGCGAGGTTGCGCGGGAATGGGCTCACCGATGATTCATTGGCGCCACTGTTTGGCCAAAAGAACGCCCCCGCGCGCTGCGCAAGCTTGCGCTATAATCCGTCTGTGGCAACGGGGTGACAAGACGTCCGAGAGGAGGACGAAAGGCCACATACACATACGGTTAATAAAAAATGTTTGCAATTTAATTACCTACTATACCCCCGTCCTGGTTTATAAGTCGGATTTAACTAATAAAATACGAATGCATGTCGCCAAAGATTATATCGTTGGAGTCGTATTGAACATAGTTTCCAGCTATAAAATTTTTGTAACATGCATTAACACTTTTTTGGTTAAATTTAAGGTTATATACCAGCAAGCGTTTGCCGGCAACACACACAGCTTATTCCATCACAAACAACTCAGATGGATCAAATGTATGCCACGTATCACACACGCAACTCTAATCTGATTCGTGCTTGATGTCTCCGACATCGCTCGCACAGTTCGTCTTATTTGCCACCTATCACTGTGCTGGCCTCTGCTCGCGTCCCTCGGCAAGCTCTGCTCGCCTTTAGGCGCCGCGACACGCTCTGCTCACATCCGTCGGCGCGCTGGGCTTGTGGACACCTTTTCCTTGCGTGTTCAACTGCTATATGCATATATATGGTTGCTCGCCGTTAAGGCGACCGCGGAGCGCTCTGCTCGCGTCCCTCCGCGCATGCTATGCCAGCGGTTGGGCGTGCGCACGATCATGTCGGGGGCCCCATATGCATGCGGTTGCGCTGCATGCGTTGCCACGTGATGCAGTTACGTGCGACATGATGGAGTTACGCACTGCAAATTAGAACTGCCATCAGGGCCTTCCGATATTGCTGGCCGTCCGGCTTCCCCTTTAATCCCCGCGACCATTATAACCTTAGTCTCTTCAACCTTTTGATTGCACCCCACAATACAACAAGCACACCCATGATGACACATAGAGAGGGGATGTCTAGCGGCGCTCCAATGGAGTTCGGCGAGCATAGAGTGGAGACCCACGCGAGGGAGACGGATCTCTCGGTGGTGTACACCATCGAACCGACCATGGTGGACGACTACATCAACAACGTTGAGCAGTTGCTTGCTCGAGACAAGTACAAGGTGGTCGGCATCGACCTCCAGTACACCGTCGGTCGTCCCAGCATAGATCAAAAGGTTGTTGTCGCCCAGTTGTGCGTGCGCAATCATGTCCTCATCTACCACTACTGCATGGCCACAGAGCCTTGTGACCGTTTCAACAGGTTTTTCAACAGCACCGACTACAAGTTCGCCACGGTGGAAACCATCGACGATGTAAAAGCGCCTAGTGTTACGGGCATGGCCTGCAAGAACCTTGTCGAAATCCATGACCACTATAGGGTCTGGGGCAGCATGAAGAAGGACTCCCTGGTCGAACTCGCCTCGGCCATCATCGACCCCTACTAGGAAAAGATGAAGCAGGATGCCCAGAGAACAAGTCCCCTATCCTGGCACAGGGCCTGGATGCGGAAACTAGATGAACCTCACCTCAGGTTCGTGGCCAAGAGCGTGTACACATGACACGAGATGCACAGGCGGATCGTTGACATGAGGAAGTGCCTCGTTACCCAAATCGACGAGTCCGGATCGAGCCATAAGCAAAGCAAGCGTCACAAGAAGTACATGATGATCAGATGATCGTTTATACTAGTTAATCATGCATGTAATATATAGTTTACTTTATTGGTGTGTGGAAATGTCATGTGTGTAGTAGCCACCTATGTAATTATGCATGTAATAGTTTACTTTGGTGTGTGCAAATGCCATGGTTGTAGTAGCCACCTATGTAAGTGGATGTTTAATTTGATTATGCAACCATGTCCTTATAAGTGTGTATATAATGTTGTTGTTCTGTATGCAATCCCATCGCACAACACACACGTCTTATTAGCAGCAACCGTCTGTCTTATTATCGATCTTCGCACACATTTCTGATTACAGACATGTTTGCCGCGTATCACACACATCTTGTTATATTGAACCGTTTCTGTTCTCTTGTCTCAACACAAATAGTTCATCCGAGTGAACGGCATGCCGTATATCGCACACACCTTTGATTTGGCTGACCGTTTCTTTTGCGTTGCCTAATCACATATAGTTCATCCGAGCGAATCGTATGTTGTATATCGCACACACCTTCATCTGGCTGCCCGTTTCTTTTGTTCCTCCTCATCGCAAACAGTTAATTGAACTGAACCATGTGCCCTGCATCGCACACGCAACTAAAATCTGAACCATGTTTGATGCATCCTCCATTGCAAACATTTTGCATCTTTTTTATGGTTTTTTACACCACCGTTTGCAATTATTGCATCACACACAGTTTCGATGAAGGGTCTCTGATCGTAGTGTCGCGTTAGCAGCATCCTGCAGTAGTGGTCCCATCAGTGACCCTATACCCTTGTCTATGTTGCCATGTTGTACTATCTGTGTTATCCGAGACAATGGATCACTGTACTGAGACCAGAACACCCCTAAAGGCCCTTACAATTGTACGCCTCTACCGAGCCGTATGAAGTGTGATCTACCAAGGGTGATTCCTTGTATTTCACTCTCGATGACGACTCTGTAGAGCACATATAGTGTGATCTACTAAGGGCGATTCCTCGTATTTCACTCTAGGTGATGACTCTGTCATAGTATATGAAGGTAAACCTACCGATGGTGATTCCTCCGATTTCACCTTGATGGTATGGACCTAAACCCCGACTGTTACAATGATAAAGACGGGTCATCCCTAATACGTCTCCAACATATCAATAATTTTTTATTGTTCCATGTTGTTATATTATTATTCTTGGATGTTTTATAATCATTTTATATCATTTTTTGGTACTAACCTATTGACGTAGTGCCAAGTGCCAGTTGATGTTTTTTTGCATGTTTTTTACATCACGGGAAATCAATACCAAATGGAGTCCAAACGTAGCGAATTTTTTTGTGGATTTTCTTTGGACTAGAAGGTATCTAATGGGTCGGAGAAGCGCCTGGGGGTGCTTCGAGGGGAGCACAACCCACCAGGGCACGCCTGGAGGCCCAGGCGCGCCCTGGTGGGTTGTGCCCACCTCGGGCGCCCCCCGAACCGACTCTTTGCTCTATATATACCCCAATATTCCAAAAACCGCAGGGGAGTCGACGAAAATCAATTCCAGCCGCCGTAGAGTCTAGAACCACCAGATCCAATCTAGACACCATCACGGAGGGGTGCATCATGTCCATTGGTGCCTCTCCGATGATGCGTGAGTAGTTCTTTGTAGACCTTCAGGTCTGTAGTTAGTAGCTAGATGGCTTCCTCTCCCTCGTTTGATTCTCAATACAATGGTCTCTTGGAGATCCATATGATGTAACTCTTTTTGCGGTGTGTTTGTTGGGATCCGATGAACTTTGAGTTTATGATCATATCTATCTCTTTTTATCCATGGAAGTTATTTGAGTCTTCTTTGATCTCTTATATGCATGATTTATTATATCCTCGTATTTCTTCTCCGATATTTGGGTTTTGTTTGGCCAACTTGATCTATTTATCTTGCAATGGGAAGATGTGCTTTGTGATGGGTTCGATCTTACGGTGCTTCATCCCAGTGACAGAAGGGGAACCGACACGTATGTATCGTTGCCATTAAGGATAACAAGATGGGGTCCATTTCTACATAAATAGATCTTGTCTACATCATGTCATCATTCTTATTGCATTACTCCATTTCTCCATGAACTTAATACACTAGATGGATGCTGGATAGTGGTCGATGTGTGGAGTAATAGTAGTAGATGCAGGCAGGAGTCGGTCTACTAATCTTGGACGTGATGCCTATATAATGATCATTGTCTAGATATCGTCATGATTATTTGAAGTTCTATCAATTGCCCAACAGTAATTTGTTCACCCACCGTTTGCTATTTTTCTCGAGAGAAGCCACTAGTGAAAACTACGGCCCCGGGGTCTCTTCTTTAATATATTTTCCTTTGCGATCTATTTTCCTTTGCTTTTATTTTCAGATCTATTAAACCAAAAATACAAAAATACCTTGCTGCAATTTATTTTATCCGAGATCTATTTATCCGATCTATCATATTTTTATCACGTCCGTTTGCCAATTTTTCGCGGCGTTACCCGAAAGGGATTGACAACCCCTTTAACACGACGGGTTGCGAGTATTTGTTATTTGTGTGCAGGTGCTGTTTACGTAGTGTTGCTTGGTTCTCCTACTGGTTCGATAACCTTGGTCTCATCACTGAGGGAAATACCTACCGTTGTTGTGCTGCATCATCCCTTCCTCTTTGGGGAAATACCGACGTAGATCTAGCAGACATCAAAAGGAATTTCCGGCGCCGTTGCCGGGGAGACATCATCAACATCTACGAGGTTCCTAATCACAAATCTCATCTCCTCGCAATTTACATTATTTTCCATTTGCCTCTTGTTTTCCTCTCCCCCATTTCACAAAAAATTGTCGTTTTATTCGCCCCCTCTTTTTCGTTCGCCGTTTTCTTGCCGGATCTGTTGTGTGTGCAATCTTGTTTGCTACTTCTGTCATTATGGATAGTTCCTCCTCTATCATGTGCACTCCCGAGAACGAGGTTCTCAACTTTTAACAAAGGGGAGGAGAAAATTTAAAAGATGTGTGGTATAGGATTTGCAATGCTCATAATAGATCTATCCGTAAGCAATCTACCATTGTTCTTCTTCACTATTTTTATGTGGGCATCACCACTTGGTATAGATTCGTCCTTGATATGGTTACTGGTGGAAATTTCTTGATATGTCCCTATCTTGATGCTTTTAATGCTATGGTAAATTTAGTAGGCTCACCACCTCTTATGATTAATGAAACAACTTTGACTCTTGAGCATGTTATGGAAAGATTAGATGCTATTGAAAAGAAAATGCTTACCAAAGAGCATATTGAAAACTTGGATAAAAAGATGCACAATTTTTCTACTAAAATTAGGTCAAAGGTGGGCGAAGTTTTTAAGTTGCTAAAAGAAAAAGGGACCGTAATTCATGAAAGAATTGAAGAAAGCCCGTCTCGGATCGATAAACTGGAAGAAATCTTTAGTAATCTAAGTATGGCTTTTGCTTCTGCTAAAACTATGGAAAAAACTCCCGTAAAAGTTGGCAAGATTACTCAAGTTACTAGGAATAAGGGTGCAACTTCTAGTAATAATAGTATATTAGTATTCACCCGGATTTTGTTGAAGTTATAAGGGATCCTTTGTGCAAGAATGAATTCTTTAGACTTGTTCCCAGGAGTATTGTCATTGAAAATTTATATCTAAAGCTCTGAAAAGTTCTAAGTGCTTGATTGAAGAGTTGGAAAATAAAGATGACAAAACTTAGATCTTTTCTTTATGCCTAGCTAGGGGCGTAAAACAATAGCGCTTGTTGGGAGGCAACCCAATGAATAAAATTTATTTTGATTTTTGCTTCCTGTTCTTGAGTGTTAGCACAATTTTGCTACTTTTATGATTGTGTTTTTTGAGTTTTAATTAGTGTTTGTGCCAAGTAAAGCCTTTAGGATCTTCTTGGGTGATAGTTGTTTGATCTTGCAGAAAAACAGAAACTTTTGCGCTCACAAAAATAATTTTAATTTTTTACCAGAGCGATATAAATACCAATTCTTTTTGAAGATTATTAATATACAAATTTCTCAGGCCTTCCTATTTTTTTAGAATTTTTGGAGTTACAGAAGTATTGGAAACATCCAGATTGCTACAGACTGTTCTGTTTTTGACAGATTCTGTTTTCTTTGCGTTGTTTTGACGATTCTATGATTTTCTTTGAAGAGTTTTTGCCATAGAAAAGTTGTAATATAGTAGATATAATGCAAGAATAAAATATGAATATGTTGCAACCGTACTTATAGTAGTGATTTGTTTTTGTTATACTTACGGATCTCACGAAGGTTTTGTTGAGTTTTGTGTGATTGAAGTTTCCAAGTTTTCAATTATCGTACGACTGATGAAGGAATAAGGAGTAAGAAGAGCCTAATATGGCATCCCAAGATATTATCCAAAGAGAAGCAAGTAACTAAACTTGGGGATGCCCCGAGTGGCATCCCCTCTTTCTTCTAACGACCATCGGTATTTTACTCGAAGCTATATTTTTATTCGTCACATACTATGAGTTTTGCTTGGAGTGTCTTGTATGATATGAGTCTTTGCTTGTTTTGATTTGTGTTTTAAGTCTTGAATCCTTGTTGGACACACCTATTTGAGAGAGTTAAAATTATGCCATGACTTGTTAGAATTTCTCTCTATGCTTCACTTAAATTTTTATGAGCTATGGAATTGCTCTAGTGCTTCACTTATATCTTTCTGAGCACGGTGTGCTTTAGTATTTTCGAATAAATGCTCTCTTGCTTCACTTAGATTTATTTGATAGTTAGTAATTTTTTAAGAAATTCTCTCTTGCCTCACTTAAATTAATTTGAGAGAAAGAAATTTTATGCTCATGATCTTCACTTATATTTGTTTGAGCTTATCAAAAGCAACACATGAAAATTAGTTCCAAAGTGATAGATATCCAAGAAGGATATAATAAAAACTTTCATGAAGATCATTGGACAAAATAAACTTGATTCTTCGTAATAGTTTTGAGATATGATGATGTGATATGTGAGTCATGTTGATGAGTAATTATGATTTAGTAAGAATATTGGTCTTAAGGTTTGTGATTCCCTATGCAAGCACGAAAGTCAATAGTCGTGCAATTAAATTACATCCTACTTGTGGTGCATTATTCGGTGTTAATTATGCTCAATGCTCGCTTATGAGATTATTCGTTTCTTGATTGGTCGCTTCTGTCGGCGTCCTAGGAACAGGGATACCCAAGCTTGCCTGCCCGCGGCCCGCGACGTGGCCTCATCGACGGCCTAGTACGACCCAGCTTCAGCAACAACAACTCAAGACCCTCGTGAGGGGCCAAGCCTCGCGAGGCAGAGGACACCAAGACCTCCCTGGGGGAAGCCTCGCTAGGCTGTCTCCCGAGGAGCAGAGATATCAAGGCAAGGTGCATCTCACGAGGTTCACATGACGTGAGCCATGACGACCAAGGCCAGGCGGGCATCGGCGGGAGCAGTGTACCAGTTTCCTTTTTGGTGCCAAGGAGGCAAACGCAGGCACGGACTCCCGAGGAATCAAGCAAATGTTTCCATATAGGTGCAATAAGACCAAGACCGCCAAGACGATAGGACGGAGGTCATCGCGGAGCCCACCATAACGTCACCACCAGAGCCTTTTGCAGGAGAAGACTACTTTTGTCAGGATAGCTTGTACTAGTTGTCCCCCTTCAAATTTCCCTACAAAAAATAAACTTCCGTGATGATACGTGTTTGTCACAGTAGGTCATGTTTTCTATCATGCATGTACATCGATGACGATTTTATGACAGAATCAAGATAGTCATACCCGTGCTGTCGTAGAAGTGTTCCATGACATTACCAAAATTATTATCATAGAAGTGTTCACTTCCATGACGATAAATGCCGCGTCATGGAAGTGCTTTCGTCAAGGGTGACCGACACGTGGCATCCACCATAACGGGTCGCCGTTAAGCTATCGGGTTTGGTTTTGGATCCGATAACCCGCTAACAGCCACAACCAATTACGATTTTCCACTTGTAAAATTCTCATTGGCTGACGGAACCACGTGTCAGCTCTGCATTGGCACAGGTGTCACTCATCCAATGGACGAGATGAGCCTATGATATGTCAGCATGTGGACCGGCCCAACAGTGGCCCATTCATGTTAAAAGGCCGGGCCTGTCAAAATAAGTGGGCCCGCCCATTAGCGGCCTACTTGAGTGAGGCCCATTTACAAGCACGGCCCATACAAGTTACACAGAATCAGCCCATCAAAGGCCCATTCTACATTTGACAATTTCCAGCCCATCGTCAGTTTTAGCCCGTTAACGGCCCGCTACATCTTTGGGCCCAATTGCGGCTCGAGCTTCTTTCGGCCTCTTAGCGGCCCATCGTCAGTTCCAGCCTGTTAACGGCCCAGAACGTCTTTCGGCCTTTTCTTGGCCCATTCTGCAGTTGGGCCAATTCTAGCCCGCCATGACATTAGGCCTGTAATCGACCCATTCGGTAAATGAGCCAATTCCTAGCCCATTTTGTCTCTCAGTCTGTTAACAGCCTGCACAACAGTTGGGCCTTTGACTTTAGGTCCATTAGGGGCCCACGTTCCATAGGGCATCATTCCAGCCCAGCGCGACATTCGGCCTGTTAAAAGCCTAGTTTGCAAATTGGGCCTCCTCTGCCCCATAACACTTTCGGCCTCTTACTGGCCCGTAAAGTAAAAGAGCTGAGACAAAATTTACATCTATTTCGGCCTTCTAGAGGCCCGCATGACATTTCCATTTATACAACCCTATCGAGCTTTTGGCCTGTTAACGGCCTGCTAAGAGCCGTTGTTATGGTGGGCCACATCATTTGGGATCCACTTAATATTATTTTGACCGGCCCAATTAAGGCCCGCTTTGACTACACATGTTTGTTCATTTGTATGGCATCCAGGAAATGTTTGGGCGTGTGGGCCCCCGTTTCAACGATATAGCATATTCAAGAATTATCCTACTCTATACTATCGCCTCTAAAAACATACACTATACAATAAAAAGACTAAGGCATAGAAACGTATGATAACCCACAAGTATAGGGGATCAATTGTAGCCTCTTTCGATAAGTAAGAGTGTCGAACCCAACGAGGAGCTAAAGGTAGAACAAATATTCCCTCAAGTTCTATCGACCACCGATACAACTCTACGCACGCTTGACGTTCGCTTTACCTAGAACAAGTATGAAACTAGAAGTACTTTCTAGGTGTTTTTGGGTAAGCTTGCAAGAAAGTAAAGAACACGAAAATAAAAGCTAGGGGCTGTTTAGATAAAGACACAACTAAATTAGTTTTAGTAGAGAGATTTTGTGAACAAGAAAGTTATTTGTCCCTAGGCAATCGATAACTAGACCAGTAATCATTATTGCAATTTTATTTGAGGGAGAGGCATAAGATAACATACTTTCTCTACTTGGATCATATGCACTTATGATTGGAACTCTAGCAAGCATCTGCAACTACTAAAGATTCATTAAGGTAAAACCCAACCATAGCATTAAAGTATCAAGTCCCCTTTATCCCATACGCAAACAACCTACTTACTCGGGTTTGTGCTTCTGTCACTCACGCCACCCACCATAAGCAAATCATAAGCATATTGCAAACCCTACAGCGGGAATCCCTCATGCTTGCGCGACACGGAGAGAACCATAGGACAACACCAATAATAAAACATACAACTCAAACCAATCACGATCATCAAATAGCCATTAGGACAAAACAGATCTAGTCAAACATCATAGGATAGCCATACATCATTGGGAAATAATATATAGCGTTGAGCACCATGTTTAAGTAGAGATTACAGCGGGTAAGAGAGAGGTTACACCGCTGCATAGAGGGGGGAAGAGTTGGTGATGATGGCGGTGAAGTTGTTGGTGAAGATGGCGGTGATGATGATGGCCCCGGCAGCGCTCCGGCGCCACCGGAAGCGAGGGGGAGAGAGCCCCCCTCCTTCTTCTTCTTCCTTGACCTCCTCCCTAGATGGGAGGAGGGTTTCCCCTCTGGTCCTTGGCTCCCATGGCGTGGGAGGGGCGAGAGCCCTCCGAGATTGGATCTATCTCTCTGTTTCTCTCTGTTTCTGCGTTCTCTTCTGGCTCTGTTTCACCGTTTCGTATATATATGGAGATCCGTAACTCCGATTGGCCTGAAACCTTCGCCGTGAATTTTTTCCGAATATTAGCTTTCTTGCGGCAAAAGAAGAGCGTCAACCGCCTTACGGTGGGCTCATGAGGGTAGGGGGCATGCCCAGGGGGGCAGGCGCGCCCCCCTGCCTCGTGACCACCTCGGGCACTGGTTCGCATTGATTTTCCTTCCAAATTTTCCATATTTTCCAAAAATAAGCTCCGTCCATTTTTATCACGTTTGGACTTTGTTTGATATGGATATTCTGCGAAACCAAAAACATGCAACAGACATGAACTGAAACTGGGCACTGGATCAATATGTTAGTCCCAAAAATAATATAAAAAGTTGCCAAAAAGTATATGAAAGTTGAATAATATTGGCATGGAACAATCAAAAATTATAGATACGACGGAGACGTATCAACATACAATAATCCTACACTATACAATAAAGAAATTACAGCCGAATATACCCACTAGGCATTATAGTTCGGCACCAGTGATAATAAAGCGTACACAAACAGCAAATTAGATACACTGGACAAATAAAGCTCATACATCATGGACACACATCAACGGAACTTACCGTTGAACTATAATCTCTTCAGAAAATAGGATTGGCCGGATTCAGATAGCACAAATTTTAGTCTGCAAAACTCCAATTCTGTTGTGGTTACCTCAATGTCTTGTTTCATTTTTTGACTCCTGCATCCAATACCTGCATGTCCAGTCTCAACTTGTTGATTGTACGTTGAGAATCATGTACACGTTGTCTTGTCACCTCTAGTTGATGCTCGAGAACATCAGGACATTGCAATTCCAATCCATAATCATTCGGTAACGGCCATGCCGCACTGCTCGCAGATCTTTGTGTTGATGTCACTTCATCCTGAAATGTTTCTGTAAGTACAGATGACTAGGCCAAAAATATAGTTACAACAGTGAAGCGAGCAAGACAGACTATTTTGTACATGGAAAAACATGACTAACAATAATGTTACATGTCATGAAGCATAAGCAGGTGATATTTTAAAAATTATAAAAATGGTAGTCTGTGCAGCCTGCATACAAAAATCTCTCTTAGCTCACCAGAGGAGCATGATGTTGGGGCCAAATCCAAAACACAGACAGGTTACAAATTTAGACAGCACGTTGCGTATAAGTAAGCAAGCAGTTGGCCATTCTGTAGCTCAATTAAAGTCTTAGGGAGCATAATGAACATCAGAGGGATTCATACAAACCTACTACAGTAAGAAAATCTATGCAATCATTAGCCTAGTATAAACTAGATTGTGAGCCTCATGCAGTAATAGTTGGTTAATAGACTTCAAAGCTTCAGGCACACTTCGCCAGAGTAATTAAATGGTAAGGCCTTTAATTATGTCAACTAATAGTTATACAAGTACCCAACATCAGGCATCATTCTTTGGGCATCTCATTAACTGAGGACAAATAAAGCAATTGAAAAGAGCAAATTAACTATGAGTGAAACAAACAAGGAATTTAACTATTGAGTTGGATACACTGACTTACCTTAACTGGTTGAACAGGCTCAGCGCTGCTCCTACCTCTCTTGCAAGGCTCCTTCCTAACATCTTGTACATGGAAATCCTCAATCTTATCTTCATTGAACCCCCTCTGCAAGGTGACACAAACTAGTTACTCATCTCATTGGAAGATAAATATGCATACTTTCCAGTCTGTGAACAACACAAAAGGATGAGATTATAACAAAGCAACACCACATAATGAAACATGCCATCTATTGCACTTGCACACAATGAAATGAGCATTTACTATGTGTGCACTATGTAAAAATGAGGCATACCTTCGAACTGGATCTCCAGGTACTCTTGGAGAGCCTACTTTAGTGTACATCCAAATCTTGATGTCACCTATGAGTTAGACAAGACCCCACTATGGCAGCCCTTAGTGTTTAAATAGTTGACAAGCTCTGTTAGAGTGTTAGGTCAAGAACAACAAGTAATCAAAGCAAACAGTTTTGGTATGGCTGGCTGATGCAAACAAGCAATTGAACAGATGTGTCAAGAAAAGAAGCAAAGAAGGAGGCTTAAAGACCATCACTTGATTGTCCAGATTTAAGGGTTATTTAAACATCATGTGCAACATATGAACTAACATAAACATTGCATATTCCAGATTCTACAATGGAATGCACATGTATTAGGTTATGCCATGTATGATGATGCCTAAATGTACACTATAGCAGGCAGGAGTGATTCATTATTGCACACACAATTGAATTGCAGGTTAAGGGCCACTTCTATTCCACCTTTTGAGAGCTTATTGTCAAAATAAGCCATATAAGATGTAAAGAAGTCATTTTTGAGTTATGGGCTTGGGTTTAACTTATTTTTCTTTGGAGGGGGGTGTTTCGGGTAAAAGCTCACTAAAAATTGAAGGGAAGGGGAATAGTGAAATGGCTTTGTTGTCTGCCTATATTACACTTAAAATGCAATTGCCCTGCCCGCTTGCATCTCCTCTCCCCTTTCCCTCTACCTCGATCCCTTGCCTACAGCGATAGGGTTCCTCCAGCGAGCCATCGCCACTGGTCCCATCTGGCCTGGTCCTTGACAATGCTCTGTCCAGCTAGGCTATATGGCCGGCGGGCAGGGCCAAATCTCCCCGACTGCTCCTCCCTCTGGCGCCGCCCCTCATTCTCATGGTCTCCAGCAGCTTCTCCACTGTGATCCGTCCAACGCACTACTCCGCCGGGCGTCGCACAACTACGGCTGATGCTACACTGTGGCAGAAGGCACCTTATTCCCCCTCCCCTCCTCCCAGGCCGTGGCCTTGAGGTGCTGTTGAAGGATGAGCTCATCCAATAAGGTGAGGATCTCCTCTGATTTTTTGCCAAATTTTCATTCTGATCCACTATACGATGAATTGCTATGAGATGCTTCTGATGTTGCTATATGATGCACTGCTATGAGCTTGTCCTGCTGCTGCTAAATGATGAATTGCTATGAGCTGCTGCTGCTATATTATGAATTGCGATGAGCTGCAGCTGCTATATGATGAGTTGCTATAAGCTGCTCCTGCTGCTGCTATATGATGAATTGCTATGAGATGTGTCTGCTGCTGCTATATGATGAATTGCTATGAGCTGCTCATGCTGCTGCTATATGATGAATTGCTATGAGTTGCTGCTGGTATATGATGAATTGCACACTGCTGCTGCTGCTGCTGTATGATGAGTTGCTATGAGCTGCAGTTGCTGCTGCTATATGATTCTTTCAGGTGGTGTTGCTATATGATAATAACTAGCCACTTGGACCATCGAATTTCAATAAACAATTGTTCTTCATTTAAATGTGGGTCATGCATTCTTCATTTAAATTAGGCAATGGGATCTCTATGGAAGACATTGACCAAAGTAGATTGTGCCAAGTAGATGGTATCTTTGTATTTGCATTTTGAACAAGTAGTCATGGTCTGTTTTCCTATCCTATTAATTACCGCAGTGGGTTCAATTTGTGATGTTTGTAAGTCAAATTAATTTTCATATGGGCAGAAAAGTGACAAAATATAATGCAAAGATAAGATGAAAAGGAAGGCAATGAAAAGAACTGGTTGGTTTATTACCTGGAGCTTATATTCACATGTGCTTATTTTCTTAGGATAACTCGTAATAACTGTCCCTAAGAAACTTGACCAATAGAACTGACATACAAATAACATGTCACGATGATTGCAATGGAGGAGTGACCTACCATAGCACACCGTATAGGCTCATCGCTACCTCTCCTTTTTTGCGATGTTCCATGAAATTGCAACATACATCTTGTACTTTTTCATTGTGTAACCCTATCTGCAAGTTGACACGGCTAAGTTCAGACATCTCTACATGATAATACATTGCATATCCCTTGCGTATATTTAAACCACCAATTAACGGTTGTGTGCTTAGCATAAACTAGCCATGACTCTGTGTGCTGGACTAGCAGGCACTCTAAGGGAGCCTAATGTAGTGCACTGGAATTCCTAGATGCCACCTACGATTTTGTGTAATGTACTACCTCTGTTCCTAAATATATTTCTTTGTAGATATTCTAGTATGGACCACATACAGATGTATATAGATGCATTTTTGAGTGTGGATTCACTCATTTTGCTCCGGATGTAGCCTATAGTGGAATCTCAAGAAAGACTTATATTTAGGAACAGAGGTACGAGGTAGTATCATGTATGACCTCTACATATCTAATTTAGCAGCCAATAGTAGAAATCATTGTCTACACAAAGGGATTACTGGTCGAAAATCCTAGCAAAGCACGCAAGCAGGCACACAACAATACACGAGAGAGAGACACACTTACAAGATCATAACAATGCCTCGGTCCAGGATCTTGGTTGGCCAAGCTGTTAGATCCAGAAGAAACATCGTCCTTGTAGTTTTTGCCAGCTACATAACAGGTAACAACGACATGTTAGTATATTTGAAGTACATTGGGCAGGTGATGCTATACGTGTTTAAAGGTGAAGTACCTAGGCTGGGGCGGGTGCTTGGCATCTTGCCAGACGGTGGGAATTAGGTTAGAAACGTCAAGGGTGATGACGCTGCGCTAGCTGTCAGGGTCTGGTAAGGAGATCTAGAACCGTCGAGCAGGTTATTTGTGGAGCGGCTCCGATAGGGTGGACTACGGTGTGGGTGAAGCGGATCTGTGGCCGTGTATGAGGGCGTTGGTGAAGCTGCTCCGGTGGTTGGGTTAAGGATGGTGTCGACGATGCGGATCTGCGGCCGTGGACGGGGCGTCAGAAGCTGCTCTGGTAGGTTGGATGAGGGTGCGATGAAGCGGATCTGTGGCCGTGGACTTGTGAGTTGGCAAAGCGGCCCCGGTAGGGTTGAGAATGGTATAGGCGCAGCTACTCCGGTAGGGTTGACGATGGTGTCGGCGAAGCGGCTCCGGTAGGGTTGAGGAAGGTGTCGGCAAAGAGGATCAAAGGCCATCGACGGGGGCATCAGTGGGGCGTCTCTGGTGGGGAGTACAAATGAGCCACTGCAGATGCACTGCGGTTGACGAGAGTAACGGCGAAGCAGATCCGGCGCCGTGGACAAGGCCGACACTGAATGGGCTGTGGTACAGTGGTGGATGAGAAGTCTACTTGTTTCTAGTGGAGGGGTAGATGCGGCCGCAGAAGCAAATCCGGCGAGGTGGACACTGCTGGTAGTGAATGGGCTCTGGTATGCCGTGGATGAGCAGTCTAGGGTTTGTAGAGGGGAGGGGAAGAAAGGCCGATGAAGTACGGACAACGTGATGTAAGATGCTCTGGTGCTGTGGAGTTAGTCATTTTTATGGGAGGGCGAGAGGAAATGGGGGTGCCGTGTGGTGGGGGGAACCAGAAGTTACCAAAGCAGCCCTGACTTATTATGTAGATGAGGGCGGTATTGTTACTGTTGTTCTCCGTGCACCAAGGACAAAAGGGGAATTTCGCATGCTAAAGACTAGGTGGCGGAAATTTTAGAAGGAGGTGGGAGATTTTGCCGCCCGCGGGATCATTCGTATCTAGTTTCAACTAATTTTGGACTGTGCTAGCAGGAAGGTCATGCAAGACTGTGTACACGGGGCACGCATCAGCAGTTAATAACTGGTGTGAACTCCACCCTAGAAAAAAAGATAATAACTCGGGATGATGCGCCGATAACTTGGACGTTCACACGGGCGTGGCCAATCATATGGGTGTAGAGGCGCGTTAATAAAAAGAAGGGATCAGACACTCAGCCTATGCATTTCTTGTGGAAATAGATAATTTAGTGCCATTGGTTATTTATTTTAAACATAATGCATTGACGTGTTACTGTAGAGGCGCACAAAAAGAAATGGATATTGTAGTCCCACAAAAGAAATGGATATTGTAGTCTGCTACTTAAAAGTGTTACCTCATATAATTACATAGCCTCCATTTCATAAATTGTGTACCCATTGAATTAATATATGAATATTACATATATTACTTCATAATAGAACCTTAAATCATCCGAGACTAATGAATTTGAATGCAAGAGTAACAATGGTGCATGTACATGATAGCTACATTGGTTGTTTGAAGAAACATCACTGTAACTTTGGCATGCACAATTGAAAAGGTTTATTTAGATAGAAAAAAATGTGATATGTGAGTGTCCAATCTTTATAGCGTTGAATCGATATTGTACCTTGGGCTATGATATGAAGTAGATATTGATTTATGTTCAAGTGATGCACGTCCACGATCACTAGATAGTGACACGTGAATGAATTGTGCAATCTCTCTCACACGCATACATATCTCATTTCCCCGCGGGCATCAGAATCATACACGCGCACTTCATGTATTTCTCTCCCTCCGTCAAGGTTGGAATTCGTCTTTCTACCCTGTCATACAAGTCTCTCACACAGAAACACACATGCTCTCTTTGTCGAACACGCCCACCCCTTTAATTCCGCCCACTCACAGCCACTAATGTCCCAAAGGATAATTATGTCTCTCACACATATGCCTAAGGTTAACTCGAGTTCCGGAACCATATGAATAGATACAATGGGATTCCAGCAGAGCACCTTTTGTTTTGAGATTTCGCTCTCTCTCTCTCACACACACACGTAGACATTGTTTATCGCTTCATTTTTCCGGCACTTGCATGCACACTGTTTGTTTATCTCTGTGATGCTTTAAGTATGCCTCGCACACATCCTATCTACCTATCCCTTAATATAGATATGTGTCACACATACTCCTTCTCCCTACTAGCAAGATGCCCTGCGTTGCACGGAAAATCAAGATGCATTTGTATGAGTAGTTTATCTTGTGGGATAAAAGGATGAACGAGGGAATGCCTTATTTGCAAATGTGGAGAGGGGTGTGGGTATCTTTTTGCAAAATTGCCATAGTTTCCTTCCTATCCGTCAGATATAAATTGGATGGCCTATATTGCAGGATGGCTGGAACACCATCATCACCAACTCTGTTTTATAAGAGTAGAGATATGTAAGTGTCACTGCCCCCCACCCACCGACACACACACTTCCCGACACCGAAGGAGTAGGCTGACACCTCGATCTTGATACTAATCTATCGACTGGCTTATCTCTCAAACACACACACACACACACACACTACCCGACACCGAAGGAGTAGGGTGGCACCTCGATCTTGATAGTTACCTATCTATTCCTCTTTCAAACACGCACAGACACACACACACACACTCGCTAGTTGTGCCTCTGTGCATACCGTGCACACTCTCGATACGTCTTTCTCTCCCTCCCCCTCCCCACCTCACCCAACCCCAACAATGACAGGAGAAGGGTGACAACTAGATCTGATCTTAATCTGTCAATTGGTTTCTCTCTCAAACATTGTGTCTCTGTGCCTCGCTCAGACACACTCGATACGTCTTTTTCTCCGTGGCACCCTCGATATGTAGACTTCTCACGCGCGTACAACTGTAGTGAAGATGATGCTGAACCTAATGTCTTTTGTTTTTACCGGCCTCATGTGATAGTTTTCACCCTGGGATCGTTCGTATCCAGTTTCAACTAATTTTGGACTGTGCTAGAGGGAAGGTCATGCGAGACTGTGTACATGGGGCATGCTCATCAGTTAATAACTGGTGTGAAGTCCACCCCAAAAAATAGACAATAACTCGGGATGATGCGCCGATAACTTGGACGTTCACACGGGCACGACCAATCATACGGGTGTAGTGGCGCGTTCACAAAAAAGGGATCAAACGTTCAGCCTATGTATTTCTCGTGTAAATAGATAATTTAGTGCAATTGGTTATTTACTTTAAACATAATGCATTGACGTGTTAGTGTAGAGGCGCACAAAAGGAAATGGACATTGTAGTCCGCTACTTAAAAGTGTTACCTCATATGATTACATAGCCTCCATTTCATAAATTGCGTACCCGTTGAATTCATATATGAATATTACATATATTACTTCATAATAGAACCTTAAATCATCCAAGACTAATGATTTTGAATGCAAGAGTAACAATGGTGCATGTACATGATAGCTACATTGGTTGTTTGAAGAAACATCACTGTAACTTTGGCATGCACAACTGAAAAGGTTTATTTAAATAGAAAAAATGTCATACGTGACTGTCCAATCTTTATAGCGTTGAATCGATATTGTACCTTGGGCCACGATACGAAGTATATATTGATTTATGTTCAAGCGATGCACGTCCACGATCGGTAGATAGTGATACGTGAATGAATTGTGCAATCTCTCTCACACGCATACATATATCATTTCCCTGTGGGCATTGGAATCACACACGCGCACTTCGTGTATTTCTCTCCCTCTGTCAAGGTTAGAATTCGTCTTTCTACCCCGTCCTACAAGTCTCTCACACAGAAACACACACGCTCTCTCTGTCAAACACGCCCACCCCTTTAATTCCGCCACCCACAACCACTAATGTCTCAAAGTATAATAATGTCTCTCACACATATGCCTAAGGTTAACTCGAGTTCCGGAACCATATGAATACATACAATGGGATTCTAGCAGAGCACCTTTTGTTTTGAGATTTCACTCTCTCTCACACACACATGCACACACACGCTTGCATTTGCATGCACACTGTTTTGTTTATCTTCGTGATGCTTTAAGTATGCCTCGCATAAATGCTATCTACATATCCCTTAATATAGCTAGATATGTGTCACACAAACTCCTTCTCCCTACTAGCAAGATGCCATGCGTTGCACGGAACATCAAGATGCATTTGTATGAGTAGTTTATCTTGTGGGAGAAAAGGATGAACGAGGGAATGCCTTATTTGCAAATGCAGAGAGGGGTGTGGGTATCTTTTTGCAAAATTTCCACAATTTCCTTCCTATCCGTCGGATATAAATCGGATGGCCTATATTGCAGGATGGCAGGATGGCAGGAACACCATCATCACCAACTTTGTTTTTATAAGAGTAGAGATATGTAAGAGTCACTGCCCCCACCCCGACACCCACACCCACACCCACACGACCACACACACACACTTCCCAACACCGAAGGAGTAGGGTGACACCTCGATCTTGATACTAATCTATCGACTGGCTTCTCTCTCAAACACACACACGCACACACACACGCACACACACTACCTGACACCGAAGGAGTAGGGTGGCACCTCGATCTTGATAGTAATCTATCTACTCCTCTTTCAAACACACACACTCTCGATACGTCTTTCTCTCCCTCCCCCTCCCCCCACCCCAACAATGACAGCAGAAGGGTGACAACTTGATCTGATCGTAATCTTTCAATTGGTTTCTCTCTAGAACATTGTGTCTCTGTGCCTTGCTTAGTAGCCCCCTCGATATATAGACTTCTCGCGCGCGCACAGCTGTAGTGACGATGATGCTGAACCCAGTGTGCCTCGTTTTTATCGGCCTCATGTGATAGTTTTCACCCTATTTTCTGTTAATTAACAAGGCAACCTTTTTCTTTGTTACTACTAGTGAATCTGAAATCATTCAGGGCAGACATAAAATATATCACTTCAACCCAATTATCACAGTAACTATTTTAAAAGAAACTAGCTAGATGCCCGCGCGTTGCACGAAACATCAAGATGCATTTGTATGAGTAGTTTATATTGTGAGAGACTAGTAAGATGCCCATGCGTTGCATGGAACATCAAGATGCATTTATATGAGTAGTTTATCTTGTGAGAGAAAAGGATGAATGAGGGAAGGCCTTATTTGCAAATATGGAGAGGGGTGTGGGTATCTTTTTGCAAAATTGCCATATTTTCCATCCTAACCATCAGATATAAATCGGACGGCCTATATTGTAGGATGGCAGGCACACCATCATCACCAACTCTGTTTTTTATCTCTACTCCTATAAAAGACTCAATTGGTGATGATGGTGTGCCTGCCATCCGTCATTTCTGACCATCAGATCTACATCTAACGACTATGATTTAAGTCGTGCCTTTTTGCAACAAGACCCCACTTATCTGCTCCAATTTGCAGAAACCCCTTAGTATATTAAAACCAACCACATCCCTCCCCCACCTCATCAAAACAACCACAAGGAATATATTTTGAGTGAAACCTAATACGAGTATATTTTTAGTGATATATACACCAAACTAAAGTATTTTTCTTTCAAGTTTGTGAACATGTATTATTATATTTTGGATCCATTGCAACGCACGAGCACATTGCTAGTAAGAGTAGAGAAAATGATGAACGAGGGAAGGCCTTATTTACAAACGTGGAGAGGGGTGTGGGTATCTTTTTGCAAAATTGCCATAGTTTCCTTCCTATCCGTTAGATACAAATCCGACGACCTATATTGCAGGATGGCACGCACACTATCATCACCAACTCTGTTTTCTACTCCCTCCGTTCCTAAATATTTGTCTTTTTAGAGATTTCAACAAGTGACTACATACAGAGCAAAATGAGTGAATCTACACTCTAAAATATGTCTACATACACATCCATATGTGGTAGTCCATTTGAAATCTGAAAAATACAAATATTTAGGAATAGATGGAGTATAAGAGTAGACGTGGAGATATATCTCCACCATGGTCTACAACAAAAATGTGTTGGACTGGTTAGCGCCGGATGCTCCCAACGCGATGACCTAAGTTCGAATTCTGTCTTTAACTTCATATTTTTATATTATATATTACTTATTTAATATATACTTCTTTCACTACTGTACTAACAATGGAACCCACAGAGTACTTAGAATACAAGATTAAGGATGGATTTGTTTCTTCTTAACTTTTTGTACGAAGCTGTAGCCACCCTGCAAGTCACGTGTAAACGGTACATGCAATTAACTTTTTATAGAGGGAGAATCATACATGCAATTAACTCAAATGGATTGGATGTGACTCTATTATTTCCAGCATAAGAGCATCTCCAACGGCAGCAGGAAAATTTCCTCCCGCTTCCTTCCGTGGAGGACGACTTCAAACACCATCGACATACATTTTCACAACTCTAACCAACCAGATGAAATTCATGCAAACACAGACTGTTTTCACATAAGCATGCAAGATTTCGTATAAAAAGCCGGATCTTCATATAAACATGATGGATTTCATTACATTTACATGAACTAAGCGGTGCTAATCCGACTCTCTTGGTATAATTAATACTCCCTCCGTCCGGAAATACTTGTCCTAGAAATGGATGTATCTACTTATTTTAGTTATAGATACATACACTTTATCCATTCTTTGAAAAAATATTTCCCGCCGGCCGGAGAGGGAGTACCTAATCGAAATGGATGCTCGCGAATCCCTTTGTCTTCCTCATGTCCGGTAGACACTTGCGGGGTCGACAAAGGTCCTCAGAAGAGACGAAGCAGCAAAGAAACCACCTGAATGCGCAGTCGTCGCCTCGGCGGTGGCCTTCATGGGACCCAAGTGGTGGCGGCCTCCCGTGTTCTACTTGTCCTCGATGATGGCGGCGGACACAGAGAAGCTGGCCACCGACTCGTCGCTCTCCACGCACCCGGCTTCTGTCTCTGCCTGCATGGCATTGCCGCAGGCACGGGAGGCGCGGCCACAGGCACGGGGGGCACTCCCACAGACACGGGAGGCATAGCCACCGCACACTGGTGGCGCGGTACGGCACGGTGTAATAGCCCCAAAATTGGGTTATCAATTTTTGTGTTGTTATTCCTTCCTGGCACTCATTTCCAAAATCTTTCTCCTGAGTTGTTGGATGACTCTGACTATTCTTGTCATTTTCAACCTTTCAAAACCTTGCTCATGTCTTTTTCAGTGGGCAAGACCTCAGTTGTATCAGCTCAAATCCTCTCAAACCCTAATTCCAAAATTTTGGAAATTGGATATGCCCTTTGTGCTTACAAAGGAGCCATCATTTTCCTTGAGCTGTTGATCATTCCAATTGTTCCCAGAGACCATTCTACCTTTCTGAACCTTGGATATGCAAAAAAATATTGCTAAGTCCCATGCAATATTTTTGAATTGTGATTTATTCCATTTCTTACTTTTTTGAGGAATAAAATGCAAGGGCATAACTAGCCATCTCCTAAATTCATGAGAATTGGTGGAGTTGATACTTATGCCTAATCCAAGCTCTGGCAAATACATTGGCCATAATTAAATAAGGAAAATTGATTTTTCCTATTTAATGCCAATATTGCATTTATGCCATTTTCCAAAGGAATTACTATTTTTATACCACGGAAAATTCCCACATAAAATGGGGAGCTTGTCCTTGCTGTATAATCACTAGTTCCATCCTCATCTCATGTTCCTCAGTTCAAAATTTTGGCACATGATCCAATGCAAGTTTCTGCCTTCTCTAAAATTTTGCAAAGAAATGGCTTTATTCCTAATCCCTATTGAGCTGCAATTTGGCAGGGTGATTAACATGGATAAATAACCCATGGATGCCAAATATGAGCTCAATCCATTCATCCTAGCTCCCTGTGCTATTTTTAAAAGTTTCTGACTAGAATGCAACTTTGTGAAGGAAGTACCTTCATAGAGTTTCCAACTGGGATGAAACTTTTCCATCCTATCAAGTATCTCAAAACATTAGCGTCCATCCAAATTCAGTTCATTTCATTGAACTATGTGAGCACATGAGCAATTCTTGGTTTTTGTCCAATTTTTCAGTTTGTGAAGAAAGTGCATTTTTTCTTGCTCGATTATGGCTGAAAATATTCCCAGGGATTCTCATATCCAGATAACCTATCTCCGCAAGATTTTGGCTCATTTAATCTAGCCAATTGCCCTGAGGATTTTTCTGAAGTTTTTGGACAGAAATGATAGCTATGAAGGAAGTACCATTTTGGCAAGTCCATTTGGTATGAAATTTTTACAGCATCATTATATACCAAAATCATCAGGCTTTGCCAAGTCTTAGCCCAATCCAACACTCCTAGTGAGTGCTTGTTCATCATTCAGTTTCTGGGTCAGATTTGGTAGTTGTACAACAACTATGGTAAATAGTTGTCCAAATTACCTCAAAATTCCCAGGACCGTAGTCCTTTCTACCCTAAGCCTCCCAGACATCAAATTTACCTTTTAACCTCTCTGGTTTAATCTCTGGAGTGTGGCCAAGTTTGCAACAGCAAACTTGTGGAGCTTGGTTTACTCAGCTCAATTTGTCTTTGCCCGTTTCTTTACCATGGTAATATTCTATCTACGAAGGGCTACGCAGTAGACATGAGATTACGTCAGTAAAAACTCCAGAGCGTGCCATGTCAGTGGTGACTATGAGGCCAGCCAGCCAAAATGATGGTCTAGCCACTGTTGTCGTCGGCAGCGCTGCTCCGACCAGCTCTGGCTTCGCCATTAATGTCCTACAGTTCCCCCTCGACGTCGGCTTCCCTCTGGACCTCTGGCCCCCTTCGTTTTCTTCTCCGGCAAGCCGTGCCAATGACCGAACAGTGTGCAACGGTGGCCATCGTCATCCTCCTCACTTCTGTCTTCTTCTCCCTCTCGTCCACAAGCGTTGCTCGTCTCCGTGAGCCTCTGGCGCTCGTCGGCTTCCCTCCTTGTCGGCTTCCCTCCTCGTCGGCTTCCCGCGCCTCCCCATGACTGCTGCGGCCGGTAGAGCCGTGGCCGGACTCGCTCGGCGGTGAAAGGCTCGGTGCTCCCCGCCTCTGCTATATATAGCCCGTCCGCGACCCTCCCCGAGCAAGCCAACTCTCTCAAACCCCTTCCCCCTCCCTCCAGAGCACTCCAGTGCCCGAGCCCGACCGAATCTCTCGCCGGAGCGCTCGGATTTCTAGCGAGCCCGCCACTCTGCTCCACCGCCCTTTACCACACCCGAGCTTCCCTGAGCCCCGTGCGCATCATGGATGGATGCGCCACATCCCGGTGATCCTCCCCAGCTCGCCGCCCTTCCGTTTCCCGCACCGGAGCCCCGTGTCCACCCGAGCCCGAAGCCCCTCTCCGCCGCGTGCCTCACTGCTTCCGCTATAACGCTCGTCGACGGCAGAGGCTACCACCCCGAGATGCGCCTCTTCATGCTGAGCATCTAGGTAGGTCGGTCGTCGCGAACGGTTGCCGGAATCACCGGCGATCGCCGTCGGGGTGGATGCCTCCCTCGGCCTCGCTCGATCCTGAGCGGGAGGAGGAAGAAGGCAGGCCAGGCGGGCCCCTTCCCGCGCGACCCCACCTGTTGGCGAGAGAAGGGCGCGGCCCAGTCTGCCACGTCGTATAAGTGGCGGCGCCCCCGCCGGGAAGTCGTTTACCCCGCGCGAAAGCGCATTTCCGGAAAGTGCGTTTTCAGTCTCAGAAAACGTATTCTTCCTCTTCTTTGGGCCAGAATGTGTTTTGCTCTTTGGGAAGCGTATTTCTGAGAAAGACGCGATCTGTTTTTCTGCCAGGGGCCAGTTTGTAATGATTTTCTTTACAGATATGTCCCTGATAGTTAAACAATCATATCTTTTTACCCGTAGCTCCGAATCAGGTGATTCCAAAGCCCACGTCTTCGTTTCGTCGAGCCCGTTCCATTGGTATCATTTTCATAATGTTTTCACATAGTGAAAATGACCATTTTGCCCTTGCCCGTAAACAGCCCCCTCCGAGAGAGAACTATTTCCGGCAAATCTTTCCGCGATCGTTCCACACTTCTCCCCGGAGTATTTGTCGACCCCCCAGGAAAGCCAACCTCTTATCATGAGCCCCGAACTTGCATGTTGACTTTGCTTGCACCTTGTGTGTGTGTAGTTGCAGTTGGTTCATATCGTTTTCTTCTGTAGTTATTCCGTTATGCTTAGCATGCATGCTTGTGTTTTCATGATATCTTTGCCATGCTAATTAGAATGTATTTATTATTAATAATGCCATGTCACTACTCTACTTTATTGGCATGTCATCATTATAAAATGTTATGAGGATTGTAATGCATCATTGATATGCCATTACTTGGTATTGTCATGTTCTTTATGCTATAGTTGTGCACTTGAGAAGTTCAATAGTTTGTTCATGCATTTGTATGGTTCATGCTCATTGTTGCATTCATGTTCATGATGATGGAGAAGGAATTAAAATGACTTAATAATAAAAAACCTCCTCCGTCATCGATGGGATCGAGTCATAGTGCCACCAAATCAAACTTTTTTCAGTGCAGCCACATTTGCCTTTAAGGGAAGGCCTTAATGCGATCTATTGTAATGCCTCTCGCTGGTGCCTCCAACTAGGGAAGGTTATGGGCATGCTTACCCTGATCAGGTAGGTGGACATAACCTTGTGTGCTCGTTTTTGAGATTTTGGTACCGGTCCCCGTGAGGGACGTTTTGGCCATGATGGTGGTCGTTGTGTCTTTGGTAGACATGGGGCCACCCAGGGCTAGCCCAGTTGGGAGTGGGTCGAGTGGCCGGGAGAGTGTCATGGCAGTAGGTCGGTTTCGTCGGAATGCCGTTGGTCCACCCGAATGGGAGTGCGAGCCCATGGGTTCCGTGGTGTGGGTACAGTGTGCTACCTGTGAGAGTGTATATAAAGTCTATCAATAGCAACACAGTTCGTAGTAGGTCCCACTATCAGGTCTTAGTCGAAATGGAGGATAAACCTGAAATAATTAAGTTAGTATATAAATATATGTGATAACAAGAATATGGTGACTTGGACTATGAGATAGTCGTGAGAAGTCACGGAGATGTTTTGGTATGATCACGAGACGAGGTCTCGGTGAGCGTTGGAGACCAAGTGTGGGTCATGGTTGTGATCGTCGGAAAGATCATTGTTGGACTGATTGTGATCGCCGGAAAGATCACGTTTGGTTGCAAGGCAACCCGTTGGTAATAGAGTCCGAGGGACTCGGTGCACAAGTTTGGTTGCTTTGCATGAGCAATATATCATTATTTGCATTTAAGAACCATGGTAGAACAGAAGATGGTTGCATAAAGTTAACATGCTATGTCTGCATTGGATATATTCGGTAGTTTATTTCCAGCATAGTTTCATGCTGCCATGCCATGCTTTGAGTGATATGTTAAAATATGCCATGATTGGATGATATGTTATGTTTTGCTATTACCTTGTTAGAAGCATGTTTTGTTATGCCATGATTACTGCCAGATAGTAGATGCTATGATATTGTTCTTGCTTAGTTGATCTTTATCATGCCATGTGTAGTAATTGACCTGAGATAAGTTGTTGCATGCGCCTGGTTCTTGTCTTGTCTTCTGCTTGTTTGGATGCTATATAATTGGTTGTCTTGCAAGTACATTCAATGTACTGACCTGGCATGTCATGCCAGTTTTGTAGGTCATACCCGAGTTGTTCGCTTGATCCGTCGTGCTAGGCCGTAACCTTGCCAGTCCTGTGAGTTGTGGAGCCCATCCAGAGTTGTTATGCTGCCAAACCAAGACTTCCGCCGCCATTTTAAATAAGCTTTCGCTGCCATTTAAATAGCCGTAGGGCTATGCCAGATGATTGTATTCATCAATGATGTAAGCTTATGCACATGTATTTGATGAATATTATTGTACCTGGAATGCTGTATTATGGACCTGTCGTGCGTCAGGGGTTATCCTGGGCTGACGTGTGAAGGTCCCCTGCTCCATGCGGATCGGGGTGCCACACACGGCAGCGACGACGCCCGTACTGGGGTGCTCGCCGCCGTACCGGCATGGAGAAACTCGCCACTCCTCATCGAGCTGAACTGGAGCGGCGAGTTGCTGAACCATGCACCGGATTGGGGTAGAAACTGGCTCCGTCGGGCCAAGTGAGGTTGATGAAGCACCGAGTAGCCTCGCCCGTATCCGGAGGGCTTGGCAGGCCACCCAGCCAGGTAGTATGCTGGAGAACGGCTCCTCGGAAGCCATCGAAAGAGTGGAGAAAATGGTGAAGGAGGAGATGTGGGAGTGGCAGAGGGGTGCGATTCTTGACCGCTGTCTGTCTGGCCTCGTTTAAGTAGAGGGCGGATGGTAGGAGCTTGGCCGGTGTCTGGCCTCATTTAAACTGAGGGTGGATGGGAGGAGCTCGGCCAATGTTGCATTTAATTCCGGCCCGCTCATGAACGGACGTGTGGCCGGAGTAGGTTTCTCGGTTTGCATGCGGATTTAACGAAGGGGTTTGATGGAGGCAAGGAGGCGTGTTCAGCCTGGCGTGTAGCGAGCAGCATAGTACTATTCAATTTGACAGCGGGCGGCGCAGTTCCCTATACGGCTTTAATGCAGACAAGGGAGGGGTACCGGTTCCCGAAATATTGAACAACCAATGATGCATCCTCCTTCAATTAGCATGGTGCATGCATGAGGGAAGTAATGGGAGGAGGATCGGGAAAAGAGGCTGCACGATGTGAATGCAACGCCTATTTGCACTCATATAAAGGCGCCCTTCCATTCTGATGCATCTACCACATCGTACACACCTAAGAATTTGCCTAAGCACCTACACTAAGCACAAAAGTGCTCACTTCAGACCCATGGGGGCGATGCGCGCGAGCGGCAAGCGGCTGTGCCAGATGGTCCACGACACCGGCCTCTGGCATGGTGCCGAGGATCATCTCCAGGCGGTGTTCGCGAGCGGCTGGTGGATGGCCACCGTCGACGCCAACTACGACTCTTAGTTGGACCAGATGATCGTTGCAACCACAAACAAGTTCACCATCCTCAAGAAGCTCGGGGATGACATCGTCGTACTCCTCTAGCCCGCGTGCCCGGGCTCCTCATTGGCTGCCACCCTAATCGGCCTCCATGGCCGGAACCTCTTTCAAGCACTGGTGGCCCTACGACTGCCCGCCGATGCCACGAAGAATGTCCACCTAGAGGCCGCGCTCGCCGCGAGGCACCTCGCCCTGCAAGAATTCGTCGACCTACACATCCACATGTACGAGAAAATCATGTACATAGGTATCTACAAGGCCATTTAGGATGCTATGACTTTGGATGCTATTATATTATCAACCTTGGATGTTTTATATGTATTTATATGCTATTTTATATGATTTTTGGGACTAACCTATTAACCTAGAGCCCAGTGCCAGTTTATGCTTTTTCCTTGTTTTAGAGTATCACAGAAAAGGAAAATCAAACGCAGTCCAATTGACTTGAAACTTCATGGAACTTATTTTTGGACCAGAAGAAGCCCACGGAGTACCGGGATTGGACCAGGAGAGTCTCGGGCTGCCCACGAGGGTGGGGGGCGCGCCCACCCCCCTGGGCATGCCCCCCTGCCTCGTGGACAGCCCGGAGGTCCACCGACGTACTTCTTCCTCCCATATATACCCATATACCCTAAAAACTTCGGGGAGCACAATAGATCGGGAGTTCCGCCGCCAGAAGCCTCCGTTGCCACCAAAAACCAATCTAGACCCGTTCCGACACCCTGCCGAAGGGGGAATCCCTCTCCGGTGGCCATCTTCACCATCCCAGTGCTCTCCATGATGAGGAGGGAGTAGTCCACCCTCGGGGCTGAGGGTATGTACGAGTAGCTATGTGTTTGATCTCTCTCTCTCGTGTTCTTGAGGTGGCATGATCTTGATGTATCGCGAGCTTTGCTATTATAGTTGGATCTTATGATGTTTCTCCGCCTCTACTCTCTTGTAATGGATTGTGTTTTCCCTTTGAAGTTATCTTATCGAATTGAGTCTTTAAGGATTTGAGAACACTTGATGTATGTCTTGCCTGGGATACCCGTGGTGACAATGGGGTATTCTATTGATCCACTTGATGTATGTTTTGGTGATCAACTTGCGGGTTCCTCCCATGAACCTATGCATAGGGGTTGGCACACGTTTTCATCTTGACTCTCCGGTAGAATCTTTGGGGCACTCTTTGAGGTTCTATGTGTTGGTTGAATAGATGAATCTGAGATTGTGTTATGCATATCGTATAATCATACCCATGTATACTTGAGGTGACATTGGAGTATCTAGGTGACATTAGGGTTTTGGTTGATTTGTGTCTTAAAGTGTTATTCTAGTACGAACTCTAGGGCTGTTTGTGATATTTATAGGAATAGCCTAATGGATTGATTGGAAAGAATAACTTTGAGGTGGTTTCGTGCCCTACCATAATATCTTCATTTGTTCTCCGCTATTAGTGACTTTGGAGTGACTCTTTGTTGCATGTTGAGGGATAGTTATATGTTCCAATTATGTTATTATTGTTGAGAGGACTTGCACTAGTGAAAGTATGAACCCTAGGCCTTGTTTCAACGCATTGCGATATCGTTTACGCTCACTTTTACCATTAATTACCTTGCTGTTTTTATATTTTCAGTTTACAAAAACCTTTACCTACCATCCATATACCACTTGTATCACCATCTCTTCGCCGAACTAGTACACCTATACAATTTACCATTGTATTGGGTGTGTTGGGGACACAAGAGACTCTTTGTTATTTGGTTGCAGGGTTGCTTGAGAGATACCATCTTCATCCTACGCCTCCTACGGATTGATAAACCTTAGGTCATCCACTTGAGGGAAATTTGTTACTGTCCTACAAACCTCTGCACTTGGAGGCCCAACAATGTCTGCAAGAAGAAGGTCGTGTAGTAGACATCAAGCTCTTTTCTGGCGCCGTTGCCGGGGAGGTTAGTGCTTGAAGGTATATCTTTAGATCTTGCAATCGAGTCTTTTAGTTTCTTATTTTATCACTAGTTTAGTTTATAAAAGAAAATTACAAAAAATGGAATTAAGTTTGCCTCATACGCTTCATCTTTTTAATATCTTTCGTGAGTATGATGGAAAGGAAAATTGTGCCAAAGTGTTAGAAGAAGAATGCATTAAAATGTTTGGCACTAAATATTTGAATGATGAGCATGATTGCAATGTTGTTAGTATGAATTCCTTGAATATCCATGATGCTAATGATATGCAAAGCCACAAGCTTGGGGATGCTATGTTTGATGAAGATGATATTTTTTGTCCCCCAAGTTTTGATGAGCAAATTTATTATGATGAGAGCATGCCCCCTATTTATGATGATTATTGTGATGACTTGTATGCTATAAAGAATAATGATATCCATGAAACTTGTCATCATGATTTTAGTTTTCAATTGGATTATGCCTCACATGATAAATATTTTGTTGAGTTTTCTCCCACTATTATTAATGAGGAGAATCTTGCTTATGTGGAGAGTAATAAAATTTCTATGTTTGTAGATCATGAAAAGAATGCTTTATGTGATAGTTATATTGTTGAATTAATTCATGATGCTACTAAAAATTATTATTAGGGAGGAATATATGCTTGTAGGAATTGCAATAATATCAAGTTTCCTCTCTATGTGCTTAAAGTTTTGAAGTTATGCTTGTTTTGCCCTCCTATGCTAGTTGATTATTGTTCCCATAAGTTGTTTGATCGCAAAATCCCTATGCATAGGAAAAGGGTTAGACTTAAATGTGCTAGTCATATTCTTCATAATGCTCTCTTTGTGTTACAATTTTTATCTTTTATGTGAGCATCATTGAAATCATCATGCCTAGCTAGGGGCGTTAAACGATAGCGCTTGTTGGGAGGCAAACCAATTTTATTTTTGTTCCTTGCTTTTTGCTCCTGTTTAGTAATAAATAATTTATCTAGCCTCTGTTATGATTGAGTTTTTATGTTTTAATTAGTGTTTGTGCCAAGTAGAACTGTTGGGAAGACTTGGGGAAAGTCTTGTTGATCTTGCTGTAAAAAACAGAAACTTTAGCGCTCACGAAAATTGCTGCCATTTTTACTGGAGAGTGCTATTTAGTTAATTATTTTTTCAGATTATTAATAGAAAAATTACTCAGCTCCAGAAATTTATTTGAGAATTTTATGAGTTCCATAAGTATACGTTTGATCCAGATTACTACAGACTGTTCTGTTTTTGACAGATTATGTTTTCGATGTGTTGTTTGCTTATTTTAATGAATATATGGCTAGTAAAAGAGTTTATAAACCATAGAGAAGTTGGAATACAGTATTTTTTAACACCAATATAAATAAGGAATGAGTTAATTACAGTACCTTGAAGTGGTGTTTTGTTTTCTTTCGCTAACGGAGCTTACGAGTTTTCTGTTAAGTTTTGTGTTGTGAAGTTTTCAAGTTTTGGGTGAAGATTCGATGGACTATGGAATAAGGAGTGGCAAGAGCCTAAGATTGGGGATTCCCAAGGAACCCCAAGGTAATATTCAAGGAAAACCAAGAGCCTAAGCTTGGGGATGCCCCAGAAGGCATCCCCTCTTTCATCTTCGTTCATCGGTAACTTTACTTGGAGCTATATTTTTATTTACCACATGATATGTGTTTTGCTTGGAGCGTCAATTTATTTTATTTATTTTTTCTTGCTGCTTGAATAAAATAACAAGATCTGAAATTCTTAAATGTTAGAGAGTCTTCACATAGTTTCATAATTATTCGACTACTCATTGAGCTTCACTTATATTTTTCGGAGTAGTTTGTCGTTTGCTCTAGTGCTTCACTTATATCTTCTTAGAGCATGGTGGTAGTTTTATTTTATAGAAATAGATGAACTCCCATTCTTCACTTATATCATTTTGAGAGTCTCTAAACAGCATGGTAGTTTGCTTTGGTTATGAATTTAGTCCTAATATGATGGGCATCCAAGAGGGATATAATAAAAACTTTCATATAAAGTGCATTGAATACTATGAGAACTTTGATACATGATGATTGTTTTGAGATATGTAGATGGTGATATTAGAGTCATGCTAGTTGAGTAGTTGTGGATTTGAGAGATACTTGTGTTAAATTTTGTGATTCCCGTAGCATGCACGTATGGTGAACTGTTATGTGATGAATTCGGAGCATGATTTATTTATTGATTGTCTTCCTTATGAGTGGCGGTCGGGGACGAGCGATGGTCTTTTCCTACCAATCTACCCCCCAAGGAGCATGCGCGTAGTACTTTGTTTCGATAACTAATAGATTTTTGCAATAAGTATGTGAGTTCTTTATGACTAATGTTGAGTCCATGGATTATACGCACTCTCACCCTTCCACCATTGCTAGCCTCTCTAGTACCACGCAACTTTCGCCGGTACCTTAAACCCACCATATACCTTCCCCAAAACAGCCACCATACCTACCTATTATGGCGTTTCCATAGCCATTCCGAGATATATTGCCATGCAACTTTCCATCGTTCCGCTTATTATGACACGCTCCATCATTGTCATACTGCTTTGCATGATCATGTAGTTGACATCGTATTTGTGGCAAAGCCACCATTCATAATTCTTTCATACATGTCACTCATGAGTCATTGCACATCCCGGTACACCGCCGGAGGCATTCATATAGAGTCATATCTTGTCCTAAGTATCGAGTTGTAATTCTTGAGTTGTAAGAAAATAAAAGTGTGATGATCATCATTATTAGAGCATTGTCCCAGTGAGGAAAGGATGATGGAGACTATGATTCCCCCACAAGTCTGGATGAGACTCCGAACGAAAAAAAGAGGCCATAAAAAAAGAGAAGGCCCAAATAAAAAAATAAAAAAAGAGAGAAAAGGAGAGTAGGGACAATGCTACTATCGTTTTACCACAATTGTGCTTCAAAGTAGCACCATAATCTTCATGATAGAGAGTCTCCTATGTTATCACTTTCATATACTAGTGGGAATCTTTCATTATAGAACTTGTCTTGTATATTCCAATGATGGGCTTCCTCAAAATGCCCTAGGTCTTCGTGAGCAAGCAAGTTAGATGCACACCCACTTAGTTTCTTTTTGAGCTTTCATACATTTATAGCTCTAGTGCATCCGTTGCATGGCAATCCCTACTCACTCACATTGATATCTATTGATGGGCATCTCCATAGCCCGTTGATACGCCTAGTTGATGTGAAACTATCTTCTCCTTTTTGTCTTCTGCAGGACCACCATTCTATTCCACCTATAGTGCTATATCCATGGCTCACGCTCATGTATTGCGCGAAGATTGAAAAAGTTTGAGAACATCAAAAGTATGAAACAATTGCTTGGCTTGTCATCGGGGTTGTGCATGATTTAAATACTTTGAGTGGTGAAGATGGAGCATAGCCAGACTATATGATTTTGTAGGGATAGCTTTCTTTGGCCATGTTATTTTGAGAAGACATGATTACTTTGTTAGTATGCTTGAAGTATTATTATTTTTATGTCAATATTAAACTTTTGTCTTGAATCTTATGGATCTGAATATTCTTGCCACAATAAAGAGAATTACATGGATAAATATGTTAGGTAGAATTCCACATCAAAAATTCTGTTTTTATCATTTACCTACTTGAGGACGAGCAGGAATTAAGCTTGGGGATGTTGATACGTCTCCAACGTATCTATAATTTTTGATTGTTCCATGCTATTATATTATCAACCTTGGATGTTTTATATGCATTTATATGCTATTTTATATGATTTTTGGGACTAACCTATTAACCTAGAGCCCAGTGCCAGTTTCTGTTTTTTCCTTGTTTTAGAGTATCGCAGAAAAGGAAAATCAAATGGAGTCCAATTGACCTGAAACTTCACGGAACTTATTTTTGGACCAGAAGAAGCCCATGGAGTACCGGGATTGGACCAGGAGAGTCTCAGGCTGCCCACGAGGGTGGGGGGGCGCGCCCACCCCTGTGGGCGCGCCCCCTGCCTCGTGGACAGCCCGGAGGTCCACCGACATACTTCTTCCTCCCATATATACCCATATATCCTAAAAACTCCGGGGAGCACAATAGATCGGGAGTTCCGCTGCCAGAAGCCTCCGTAGCCACCAAAAACCAATCTAGACCCATTCCGGCACCCTGCCGGAGGGGGAATCCCTCTCCGGTGGCCATCTTCATCATCCCGGCGCTCTCCATGGCGAGGAGGGAGTAGTCCACCCTCGGGTCTGAGGGTATGTACGAGTAGCTATGTGTTTGATCTCTCTCTCTCTCTCTCTCTCTCTCGTGTTCTTGAGGTGGTACGATCTTGATGTATCATGAGCTTTGCTATTATAGTTGAATCTTATGATGTTTCTCCCCCTCTACTCTCTTGTAATGGATTGAGTTTTCCCTTTGAAGTTATCTTATCGGATTGAGTCTTTAAGGATTTGAGAACACTTGATGTATGTCTTGCGTGGGATACCCGTGGTGACAATGGGGTATTCTATTGATACACTTGATGTATGTTTTGGTGATCAACTTACGGGTTCCTCCCATGAACCTATGCATAGGGGTTGGCACACGTTTTCTTCTTGACTCTCCGGTAGAATCTTTGGGGCACTCTTTGAGGTTCTATGTGTTGGTTGAATAGATGAATCTGAGATTGTGTGATGCATATCGTATAATCATACCCACGGATACTTGAGGTGACATTGGAGTATCTAGGTGACATTAGGGTTTTGGTTGATTTGTGTCTTAAGGTGTTATTCTAGTACAAACTCTAGGGCTGTTTGTGACACTTATAGGAATAGCCCAACGGATTGATTGGAAAGAATAACTTTGAGGTGGTTTCATACCCTACCTTAATCTCTTCGTTTGTTCTCCGCTATTAGTGACTTTGGAGTGACTCTTTGTTGCATGTTGAGGGATAGTTATATGTTCCAATTATGTTATTATTGTTTAGACGATTTGCACTAGTGAAAGTATGAACCCTAGGCCTTGTTTCAACGCATTGCAATACTGTTTACGCTCACTTTTACCATTAGTTACCTTGCTGTTTTTATATTTTCAGATTACAAAAACCTTTATCTACCATCCATATACCACTTGTATCACCATCTCTCACTGAACTAGTGCACCTATAAAATTTACCATTGTATTGGGTGTGTTGGGGACACAAGAGACTCTTTGTTATTTGGTTGCAGGGTTGCTTGAGAGATACCATCTTCATCCTACGCCTCCTACGGATTGATAAACCTTAGGTCATCCTGTAACACCCACGATGCAGCTATATCTCCCACGTGTCGGAGCATGACTTAGAGGCATAACCGCATTGTAGGCATGTCGCAAGAGGGGTAATCTTTACAAATCCCATGTACTGAATAAGAAAGGGATAAAGAGTTGGCTTACAATCGCCACTTCACACAATACATAAATAAAGCATTACATCATTCAGATACAATCAAGGTCCGACTACGGATCCAAATAAAGAAAGACAACCCCTAATGCAATAGATCCCCGATCGCCCCGACTGGGCTCCACTACTGATCAACCGGAAACGAAACAACACAACGAACACGATCTTCATCGAGCTCCTCCTTGAGCTGGGTTGCGTCAACTGCACGGTATCATCGGCACCTGCAATTGGTTTTGGAAGTAATCTGTGAGTCACGGGGACTCAACAATCTCACACCCTCGCGATCAAGACTATTTAAGCTTATGGGTAGGAAAAAGGTAGTGAGGTGGAGCTGCAGCAAGCACTAAGCATATATGGTGGCTAACTTACACAAATGAGAGTGAGAAGAGAAGCAAAGCACGGTCGTGAACTAGAAATGATCAAGAAGTGATCCTGAAACTACTTACGTTCAAGCATAACACAAGAACCGTGTTCCCTTCCCGGACTCCGCCGAGAAGAGACCGTCACGGCTACACACGCGGTTGATGCATTTTACTTAAGTCAAGTGTCAAGTTCTCTACAACCGGACATTAACAAATCCCCATCTGCCCATAACCGCGGGCACGACTATCAAAAGTTCATAACCCTGCAGGGGTGTCCCAAATTAGCCCATCACAAGCTCTCACGGTCAACGAAGGATATTCCTTCTCCCAGGAAGACCCAATCAAACTCGGAATCCAGGTTACAAGACATTTCGACAATGGTAAAACAAGACCAGCAAAGCCGCCCGATGCGCCGACATCCCGATAGGAGCTGCACATATCTCGTTCTCAGGGCAACACCGGATAGGTCAAGCTACGAGTAAAACCAGCCCTCGAGTTTCCCCGAGGTGGCCCCGCAGGCTGCCCGGTTCGGACCAACACTTAGACAAGCACTGGCCCCGGGGGGTGGTTAAAATAAAGATGACCCTTGGGAGAGCAACTCCCAAGGGAAAAAGTAGGTGGTGGTGAGGCAAATGGTAAAACCAAGGTTGGGCCTTGCTGGAGGAGTTTTATTCAAAGCAAACTGTCAAGGGGTCCCCATAACACCCAACCGTGTAAGGAACGCAAAATCAAGGAACATAACACCGGTATGATGGAAACTAGGGCGGCAAGAGTGGAACAAAACACCAGGCATAAGGCCGAGCCTTCGACCCTTTACCAAGTATATAGATGCATTAATTAAAATAAGAGATATTGTGATATCCCAACATATCCATGTTGCAACATGGAACAAACTTCATCTTCACCTGCAACTAACAACGCTATAAGAGGGGCTGAGCAAAGCGGTAACATAGCCAAACAACGGTTTGCTAGGACAAGGTGGGTTAGAGGCTTGACATGGCAATATGGGATGCATGATATAGCAAGTGGTAGGTATCGCGGCATAGCAAAAGAGCGAGCAACTAGCAAGCAAAGATAGAAGTGATTTCGAGGGCATGGTCATCTTGCCTGAGATCCCGCTGCTGGGGAACGTAGTAATTTCAAAAAATTTCCTACGCACACGCAAGATCATGTGATGCATAGCAACGAGAGGGGGAGTATGATCTACATACCTAGTAGATCGACAACGGAAGCGTTTGGTTGATGTAGTCATACGTCTTCACGATCTGACCGATCAAGCACCGAAACTACGACACCTCCGAGTTCTAGCACACGTTCAGCTCGATGACGATCCCCGGACTCCGATCCAGCAAAGTGTCGGGGAGGAGTTCCGTCAGCATGACGGCGTGGTGACGATCTTGACGTACTACTGCTGCAGGGCTTCGCCTAAGCACCGCTACAATATTATCGAGGACTATGGTGGCTGGGGGCGCCGCACACGGCTAAGGAATAGATCACGTGGATCAACTTGTGTCTCTCTGGGGTGCCCCTGCCTCCGTATATAAAGGACCAAGAGGGGGAGGCCGGCCGGCCACATATGGCGCGCCAGGAGGAGTCCTACTCCCTCTGGGAGTAGGACTTCTCCCCCAATCCTAGTTGGAATAGGATTCATGAGGTGGAAAAGAGAGAGAGAGAAGGAGGAGGGCGCCGGCCCCCTCTCTCCTTATCCTATTCGGACTAGGGGGGAGGGGCGCGCGGCCCAAGCCCTGGCTGCCTCTCCTCTTCTTCCACTATGGCCCATTAAGGCCCATATAGCTCCCGGGGGGTTCCAGTAACCTCCCGGTACTCCGGTAAAATCCCGATTTCACCCGGAACACTTCCGATATCCAAACATAGGCTTCCAATATATCAATCTTTATGTCTCGACCATTTCGAGACTCCTCGTCATGTCCATGATCACATCCGGGACTCCGAGCAACCTTCAGTACATCAAAATGCATAAACTCATAATATAACTGTCATCATAACCTTAAGCGTGCGGACCCTACGGGTTCGAGAACAATGTAGACATGACCGAGACACGTCTCCGGTCAATAACCAATAGCGGGACCTGGATGCCCATAATCGCTCCTACATATTCTACGAAGATCTTTATCGGTCAGACCGCATAACAACATACGTTATTCCCTTTGTCGTCGGTATGTTACTTGCCCGAGATTCGATCATCGGTATTCCAATACGTAGTTCAATCTCGTTACCGGCAAGTCTCTTTACTCGTTCTATAATACATCATCCCGCAACTAACTCATTTAGTTGTAATGCTTGCAAGGCTTAAGTGATGTGCATTACCGAGAGGGCCCAGAGATACCTCTCTGACAATCGGAGTGACAAAACCTAATCTCGAAATATGCCAACCCAACATGTACCTTTGGAGACACCTGTAGTACTCCTTTATAATCACCCAGTTACGTTGTGACGTTTGGTAGTACCCAAAGTGTTCCTTCGGTAAACGGGAGTTGCATAATCTCATAGTTATAGGAACATGTATAAGTCATGAAGAAAGCAATAGCAACATACTAAACGATCGGGTGCTAAGCTAATGGAATGGGTCATGTCAATCGGATCATTTTCTCAATGATGTGATCCCGTTAATCAAATAACAACTCATTGTTCATGGTTAGGAAACATAACCATCTTTGATTAACGAGCTAGTCAAGTAGAGGCATACTAGTGACACTTTGTTTGTCTATGTATTCACACATGTATTATGTTTCCGGTTAATACAATTCTAGCATGAATAATAAACATTTATCATGATTATAAGGAAATAAATAATAACTTTATTATTGCCTCTAGGGCATATTTCCTTCAGTCTCCCACTTGCACTAGAGTCAATAATCTAGATTACACAGTAATGATTCTAACACCCATGGAGCCTTGGTGCCGATCATGTTTTGCTCGTGGAAGAGGCTTAATCAATGGGTCTGCAACATTCAGATCGTATGTATCTTGCAAATCTCTATATCTCCCACCTGGACTAGATCCCAGATGGAATTGAAGCGTCTCATGATGTGTTTGGTTCTCTTGTGAGATCTGGATTCCTTTGTCAAGGCAATTGCACCAGTATTGTCACAAAAGATTTTCATTGGACCCAATGCACTAGGTATGACACCTAGATCGGATATGAACTCCTTCATCCAGACTCCTTCATTTGCTGCTTCCGAAGCAGCTATGTACTCCGCTTCACATGTAGATCCTGCTACAACGTTTTGTTTAGAACTGCACCAACTAACATCTCCACCGTTTAATGTAAACACGTATCCGGTTTGCGATTTAGAATCGTCCGAATCAGTGTCAAAGCTTGCATCAACGTAACCTTTTACGATGAGCTCTTTGTCACCTCCATATATGAGAAACATATCCTTAGTCCTTTTTAGGTATTTCAGGATGTTCTTGACCGCTGTCCAGTGATCCACTCCTGGATTACTTTGGTACCTCCCTTCTAGACTTATAGCAAGCCACACATCAGGTCTGGTACACAGCATTGCATACATGATAGATCCTATGGCTGATGCATAGGGAACATCTTTCATATTCTCTCTATCTTCTGCAGTGGTCGGGCATTGAGTCTTACTCAACTTCACACCTTGTAACACAGGCAAGAACCCTTTCTTTGCTTGATCCATTTTGAGCTTCTTCAAAACTTTGTCAAGGTATGTGGTTTGTGAAAGTCCAATTAAGCGTCTTGATCTATCTTTATAGATCTTAATGCCTAATATGTAAGCAGCTTCACCGAGGTCTTTCATAGAAAAACTTTTATTCAAGTATCCCTTTATGCTATCCAGAAATTCTATATCATTTCAAATTAGTAATATGTCATCCACATATAATATCAGAAATGCTACAGAGCTCCCACTCACTTTCTTGTAAATACAGGCTTCTCCAAAAGTCTGTATAAAACCAAATGCTTTGATCACACTATCAAAACGTTTATTCCAACTCCGAGAGGCTTGCACCAGTCCATAAATGGATCACTGGAGCTTGCACACTTTGTTAGCTCCCTTTGGATCGACAAAACCTTCTGGTTGCATCATATACAACTCTTCTTCCAGAAATCCATTCAGGAATGCAGTTTTGACATCCATCTGCCAAATTTCATAATCATAAAATGCGGCAATTGCTAACATGATTCGGACAGACTTAAGCATCGCTACGGGTGAGAAGATCTCATCGTAGTCAATCCCTTGAACTTGCCGAAAACCTTTTGCGACAAGTCGAGCTTTGTAGACAGTAATATTATCGTCAGCGTCAGTCTTCTTCTTGAAGATCCATTTATTCTCAATTGCTTGCCGATCATCGGGCAAGTCAACCAAAGTCCATACTTTGTTCTCATACATGGATCCCATCTCAGATTTCATGGCTTCAAGCCACTTTGCGGAATCTGGGCTCACCATCGCTTCTTCATAGTTCGTAGGTTCATCATGATCTAGTAGCATGACTTCTAGAACGGGATTACCGTACCACTCTGGTGCGGATCTTACTCTGGTTGATCTACGAGGTTCAGTAGTATCTTGTTCTGAAGTTTCATGATCATCATCATTAGCTTCCTCACTAACTGGTGTAGGTGTCATAGAAACAGTTTTTTGTGATGTACTACTTTCTAATAAGGGTGCAGGTACAGTTACCTCATCAAGTTCTACTTTCCTCCCACTCACTTCTTTCGAGAGAAACTCCTTCTCCAGAAAGTTTCCGAAATTAGCAACAAAAGTCTTGCCTTCGGATCTGTGATAGAAGGTGTATCCAATAGTTTCCTTTGGATATCCTATGAAGACACATTTCTCCGATTTGGGTTCGAGCTTATCAGGTTGAAGCTTTTTCACATAAGCATCGCAGCCCCAAACTTTCAGAAACAACAACTTTGGTTTCTTGCCAAACCACAGTTCATAAGGCGTCGTCTCAACAGATTTTGATGGTGCGCTATTTAACGTGAATGCAGCCGTCTCTAGAGGGTACCCCCAAAACGATAGCGGTAAATCAGTAAGAGACATCATAGATCGCACCATATCCAGTAAAGTACAATTACGACGTTCGGACACACCATTACGCTGAGGTGTTCCGGGTGGCGTGAGTTGCGAAACTATTCCACAATTTTTCAAATGTACACCAAACTCGTAACTCAAATATTCTCCTCCACGATCAGATCGTGGAAACTTTATTTTCTTGTTACGATGATTTTCAACTTCACTCTGAAATTCCTTGAACTTTTCAAATGTTTCAGACTTATGTTTCATTAAGTAGATATACCCATATCTGCTTAAATCATCTATGAAGGTGAGAAAATAATGATATCCGCCACGAGCCTCAATATTCATCGGACCACATACATCTGTATGTATGATTTCCAACAAATCTGTTGCTCTCTCCATAGTACCGGAGAACGGGGTTTTAGTCATCTTGCCCATGAGGCACGGTTCGCAAGTACCAAGTGATTCATAATCAAGTGGTTCCAAAAGTCCATCAGTATGGAGTTTCTTCATGCGCTTTACACCGATATGACCTAAACAGCGGTGCCACAAATAAGTTCCACTCTCATTATCAACTCTGCATCTTTTGGCTTCAACATTATGAATATGTGTGTTACTACTATCAAGATTCAACAAGAATAGACCACTCTTCAAGGGTGCATGACCATAAAAGATATTACTCATATAAATAGAACAACCATTATTCTCTGATTTAAATGAATAACCGTCTCGCATCAAACAAGATCCAGATATAATGTTCATGCTTAACGCTGGCACCAAATAACAATTATTTAGGTCTAATACTAATCCCGAAGGTAGATGTAGAGGTAGCGTGCCGACTGCGATCACATCGACTTTGGAACCGTTTCCCACGCGCATCGTCACCTCGTCCTTAACCAATCTTCGCTTGATCCGTAGTCCCTGTTTCGAGTTGCAAATATTAGCAACAGAACCAGTATCAAATACCCAGGTGCTACTGCGAGCATTAGTAAGGTACACATCAATAACATGTATATCACATATACCTTTGTTCACCTTGCCATCCTTCTTATCCGCCAAATGCTTGGGGCAGTTCCGCTTCCAGTGACCAGTCTGCTTGCAATAGAAGCACTCAGTTTCAGGCTTAGGTCCAGGTTTGGGTTTCTTCTCTTGAGTAGCAACTTGCTTGCCGTTCTTTTTGAAGTTCCCCTTCTTCTTCCCTTTGCCCTTTTTCTTGAAACTAGTGGTCTTGTTGACCATCAACACTTGATGCTCCTTCTTGATTTCTACCTCCGCAGCTTTCAGCATCGCGAAGAGCTCGGGAATAGTCTTATTCATCCCTTGCATATTATAGTTCATCACGAAGCTCTTGTAGCTTGGTGGCAGTGATTGGAGAATTCTGTTAATGACGCAATCATCTGGAAGATTAACTCCCAATTGAATCAAGTGATTATTATACCCAGACATTTTGAGTATATGCTCACTAACAGAACTGTTCTCTTCCATCTTGCAGCTATAGAACTTATTGGAGACTTCATATCTCTCAATCCGGGCATTTGCTTGAAATATTAAATTCAACTCCTGGAACATCTCATATGCTCCATGACGTTCAAAACATCGTTGAAGTCCCGATTCTAAGCCGTAAAGCATGGCACACTGAACTATCGAGTAGTCATCAGCTTTGCTCTGCTAGACGTTCATAACATCCGGCGTTGCTCCTGCAGCATGCCTGGCACCCAGCGGTGCTTCTAGGACGTAATTCTTATGTGCAGCAATGAGGATAATCCTCAAGTTACGGACCCAGTCCGTGTAATTGCTACCATCATCTTTCAACTTTGCTTTCTCAAGGAACGCATTAAAATTCAACGGATCAACAACACGAGCCATCTATCTACAATCAAACATAAACAAGCAAGATACTAATCAGGTACTAAGTTTCATGATAAATTTAAGTTCAGTTAATTTACTTAAAGAACTCCCACTTAGATAGACATCCCTCTAATCCTCTAAGTGATTACGTGATCCAAATCAACTAAACCATGTCCGATCATCACGTGAGATGGAGTAGTTTCATTGGTGAACATCATTATGTTGATCATATCTACTATATGATTCACGCTCGACCTTTCGGTCTCCGTGTTCCGAGGCCATATCTGTATATGCTTGGCTCGTCAAGTATAACCTGAGTATTCCGCGTGTGCAACTGTTTTGCACCCGTTGTATTTGAACGTAGAACCTATCACACCCGATCATCACGTGGTGTCTCAGCACGAAGAACTTTCGCAACGGTGCATACTCAGGGAGAACACTTCTTGATAATTTAGTGAGAGATCATCTTATAATGCTACCGTCAATCAAAGCAAGATAAGATGCATAAAAGATAAACATCACATGCAATCAATATAAGTGATATGATATGGCCATCATCATCTTGTGCTTGTGATCTCCATCTCCGAAGCACCGTCGTGATCACCATCGTCACCGGCGTGACACCTTGATCTCCATCATAGCATCATTGTCGTCTCGCCAAGCTTGTGCTTCTACGACTATCGCTACCGTTTAGTGATAAAGTAAAGCATTACATCGCGATTGCATTGCATACAATAAAGCAACAACCATATGGCTCCTGCCGGTTGCCGATAACTCGGTTACAAAACATGATCATCTCATACAATAAAATTCAGCATCATGTCTTGACCATATCACATCACAACATGCCCTGCAAAGACAAGTTAGACGTCCTCTACTTTGTTGTTGCAAGTTTTACGTGGCTGCTACGGGCTTAAGTAAGAACCAATCTCACCTACTCATCAAAATCACAACGATAGTTTGTCAATTTGACTCCATTTTAACCTTCGCAAGGACCAATCTACCCCCCAAGGAGCATGCGCGTAGTACTTTGTTTCGATAACTAATAGATTTTTGCAATAAGTATGTGAGTTCTTTATGACTAATGTTGAGTCCATGAATTATACGCACTCTCACCCTTCCACCATTGCTAGCCTCTCTAGTACCACGCAACTTTCGCCGGTACCTTAAACCCACCATATACCTTCCCCAAAACAGCCACCATACCTACCTATTATGGCGTTTCCATAGCCATTCCGAGATATATTGCCATGCAACTTTCCACCGTTCCGCTTATTATGACACGCTCCATCATTGTCATACTGCTTTGCATGATCATGTAGTTGACATCGTATTTGTGGCAAAGCCACCATTCATAATTCTTTCATACATGTCACTCATGAGTCATTGCACATCCCGGTACACCGCCGGAGGCATTCATATAGAGTCATATCTTGTCCTAAGTATCGAGTTGTAATTCTTGAGTTGTAAGAAAATAAAAGTGTGATGATCATCATTATTAGAGCATTGTCTCAGTGAGGAAAGGATGATGGAGACTATGATTCCCCCACAAGCCGGGATGAGACTCCGAACGAAAAAAAGAGGCCAAATAAGCCCAAATAAAAAAAGAGGCCATAAAAAAAGAGAAGGCCCAAATAAAAAAATAAAAAAAGAGAGAAAAGGAGAGTAGGGACAATGCTACTATCGTTTTACCACAATTGTGCTTCAAAGTAGCACCATAATCTTCATGATAGAGAGTCTCCTATGTTATCACTTTCATATACTAGTGGGAAGCTTTCATTATAGAACTTGGCTTGTATATTCCAATGATGGGCTTCCTCAAAATGCCCTAGGTCTTCGTGAGCAAGCAAGTTGGATGCACACCCACTTAGTTTCTTTTTGAGCTTTCATACATTTATAGCTCTAGTGCATCCGTTGCATGGCAATCCCTACTCACTCACATTGATATCTATTGATGGGCATCTCCATAGCCCGTTGATACGCCTAGTTGATGTGAAACTATCTTCTCCTTTTTGTCTTCTGCAGGACCACCATTCTATTCCACCTATAGTGCTATATCCATGGCTCACGCTCATGTATTGCGCGAAGATTGAAAAAGTTTGAGAACATCAAAAGTATGAAACAATTGCTTGGCTTGTCATCGGGGTTGTGCATGATTTAAATACTTTGAGTGGTGAAGATGGAGCATAGCCAGACTATATGATTTTGTAGGGATAGCTTTCTTTGGCCATGTTATTTTGAGAAGACATGATTACTTTGTTAGTATGCTTGAAGTATTATTATTTTTATGTCAATATTAAACTTTTGTCTTGAATCTTATGGATCTGAATATTATTGCCACAATAAAGAGAATTACATGGATAAATATGTTAGGTAGAATTCCACATCAAAAATTCTGTTTTTATCATTTACCTACTTGAGGACGAGCAGGAATTAAGCTTGGGGATGTTGATACGTCTCCAACGTATCTATAATTTTTGATTGTTCCATGCTATTATATTATCAACCTTGGATGTTTTATATGCATTTATATGCTATTTTATATGATTTTTGGGACTAACCTATTAACCTAGAGCCCAGTGCCAGTTTCTGTTTTTTCCTTGTTTTAGAGTATCACAGAAAAGGAAAATCAAATGGAGTCCAATTGACCTGAAACTTCACGGAACTTATTTTTGGACCAGAAGAAGCCCATGGAGTACCGGGATTGGACCAGGAGAGTCTCAGGCTGCCCACGAGGGTGGGGGGGGCGCGCCCACCCCCGTGGGCGCGCCCCCTGCCTCGTGGACAGCCCGGAGGTCCACCGACGTACTTCTTCCTCCCATATATACCCATATATCCTAAAAACTCCGGGGAGCACAATAGATCGGGAGTTCCGCTGCCAGAAGCCTCCGTAGCCACCAAAAACCAATCTAGACCCGTTCCGGCACCCTGCCGGAGGGGGAATCCCTCTCCGGTGGCCATCTTCATCATCCCGGCGCTCTCCATGGCGAGGAGGGAGTAGTCCACCCTCGGGTCTGAGGGTATGTACGAGTAGCTATGTGTTTGATCTCTCTCTCTCTCTCTCGTGTTCTTGAGGTGGTACGATCTTGATGTATCATGAGCTTTGCTATTATAGTTGGATCTTATGATGTTTCTCCCCCTCTACTCTCTTGTAATGGATTGAGTTTTCCCTTTGAAGTTATCTTATCGGATTAAGTCTTTAAGGATTTGAGAACACTTGATGTATGTCTTGCGTGGGATACCCGTGGTGACAATGGGGTATTCTATTGATACACTTGATGTATGTTTTGGTGATCAACTTGCGGGTTCCTCCCATGAACCTATGCATAGGGGTTGGCACACGTTTTCTTCTTGACTCTCCGGTAGAATCTTTGGGGCACTCTTTGAGGTTCTATGTGTTGGTTGAATAGATGAATCTGAGATTGTGTGATGCATATCGTATAATCATAACCACGGATACTTGAGGTGACATTGGAGTATCTAGGTGACATTAGGGTTTTGGTTGATTTGTGTCTTAAGGTGTTATTCTAGTACGAACTCTAGGGCTGTTTGTGACACTTATAGGAATAGCCCAACGGATTGATTGGAAAGAATAACTTTGAGGTGGTTTCATACCCTACCTTAATCTCTTCGTTTGTTCTCCGCTATTAGTGACTTTGGAGTGACTCTTTGTTGCATGTTGAGGGATAGTTATATGTTCCAATTATGTTATTATTGTTTAGAGGATTTGCACTAGTGAAAATATGAACCCTAGGCCTTGTTTCAACGCATTGCAATACTGTTTACGCTCACTTTTACCATTAGTTACCTTGCTGTTTTTATATTTTCAGATTACAAAAACCTTTATCTACCATCCATATACCACTTGTATCACCATCTCTCGCCGAACTAGTGCACCTATACAATTTATCATTGTATTGGGTGTGTTGGGGACACAAGAGACTCTTTGTTATTTGGTTGCAGGGTTGCTTGAGAGAGACCATCTTCATCCTACGCCTCCTACGGATTGATAAACCTTAGGTCATCCTGTAACACCCACGATGCAGCTATATCTCCCACGTGTCGGAGCATGACTTAGAGGCATAACCGCATTGTAGGCATGTCGCAAGAGGGGTAATCTTTACACATCCCATGTACTGAATAAGAAAGGGATAAATAGTTGGCTTACAATCGCCACTTCACACAATACATAAATAAAGCATTACATCATTCAGATACAATCAAGGTCCGACTACGGATCCAAATAAAGAAAGACAACCCCTAATGCAATAGATCCCCGATCGCCCCGACCGGGCTCCACTACTGATCAACCGGAAACGAAACAACACAACAAACACGATCTTCATCGAGCTCCTCCTTGAGCTGGGTTGCGTCAACTGCACGGTATCATCGGCACCTGCAATTGGTTTTGGAAGTAATCTGTGAGTCACGGGGACTCAACAATCTCACACCCTCGCGATCAAGACTATTTAAGCTTATGGGTAGGAAAAAGGTAGTGAGGTGGAGCTGCAGCAAGCACTAAGCATATATGGTGGCTAACTTACACAAATGAGAGTGAGAAGAGAAGCAAAGCACGGTCGTGAACTAGAAATGATCTAGAAGTGATCCTGAAACTACTTACGTTCAAGCATAACACAAGAACCGTGTTCCCTTCCCGGACTCCGCCGAGAAGAGACCGTCACGGCTACACACGCGGTTGATGCATTTTACTTAAGTCAAGTGTCAAGTTCTCTACAACTGGACATTAACAAATCCCCATCTGCCCATAACCGCGGGCACGGCTTTCGAAAGTTCATAACCCTGCAGGGGTGTCCCAAATTAGCCCATCACAAGCTCTCACGGTCAACGAAGGATATTCCTTCTCCCAGGAAGACCCAATCAAACTCGGAATCTAGGTTACAAGACATTTCGACAATGGTAAAACAAGACCAGCAAAGCCGCCCGATGCGCCGACATCCCGATAGGAGCTGCACATATCTCATTCTCAGGGCAACACCGGATAGGTCAAGCTACGAGTAAAACCAGCCCTCGAGTTTCCCCGAGGTGGCCCCGCAGGCTGCCCGGTTCGGACCAACACTTAGACAAGCACTGGCCCCGGGGGGTGGTTAAAATAAAGATGACCCTCGGGAGAGCAACTCCCAAGGGAAAAAGTAGGTGGTGGTGAGGAAAATGGTAAAACCAAGGTTGGACCTTGCTGGAGGAGTTTTATTCAAAGCGAACTGTCAAGGGGTCCCCATAACACCCAACCGTGTAAGGAACGCAAAATCAAGGAACATAACACCGGTATGATGGAAACTAGGGCGGCAAGAGTGGAACAAAACACCAGGCATAAGGCCGAGCCTTCGACCCTTTACCAAGTATATAGATGCATTAATTAAAATAAGAGATATTGTGATATCCCAACATATCCATGTTGCAACATGGAACAAACTTCATCTTCACCTGCAACTAACAACGCTATAAGAGGGGCTGAGCAAAGCGGTAACATAGCCAAACAACGGTTTGCTAGGACAAGGTGGGTTAGAGGCTTGACATGGCAATATGGGATGCATGATATAGCAAGTGGTAGGTATCGCGACATAGGAAAAGAGCGAGCAACTAGCAAGCAAAGATAGAAGTGATTTCGAGGGCATGGTCATCTTGCCTGAGATCCCGCTGCTGGGGAACATAGTAATTTCAAAAAATTTCCTACGCACACGCAAGATCATGTGATGCATAGCAACGAGAGGGGGAGTATGATCTACATACCTAGTAGATCGACAACGGAAGCGTTTGGTTGATGTAGTCATACGTCTTCACGATCCGACCGATCAAGCACCGAAACTACGACACCTCCGAGTTCTAGCACACGTTCAGCTCGATGACGATCCCCGGACTCTGATCCAGCAAAGTGTCGGGGAAGAGTTCCGTCAGTACGACGGCGTGGTGACGATCTTGACGTACTACTACTGCAGGGCTTCGCCTAAGCACCGCTACAATATTATCGAGGACTATGGTGGCTGGGGGCGCCGCACACGGCTAAGGAATAGATCACGTGGATCAACTTGTGTCTCTCTAGGGTGCCCCTGCCTCCGTATATAAAGGACCAAGAGGGGGAGGCCGGCTGGCCACATATGGCGCGCCAGGAGGAGTCCTACTCCCTCCGGGAGTAGGACTTCTCCCCCAATCCTAGTTGGAATAGGATTCATGAGGTGGAAAAGAGAGAGAGAGAGAGAGAGAGAGAGAGAAGGAGGAGGGCGCCGGCCCCCTCTCTCCTTGTCCTATTCGGACTAGGGGGGAGGGGCGCGCGGCCCAAGCCCTAGCCGCCTCTCCTCTTCTTCCACTATGGCCCATTAAGGCCCATATAGCTCCCGGGGGGTTCCGGTAACCTCCCGGTACTCTGGTAAAATCCCGATTTCACCCGGAACACTTCCGATATCCAAACATAGGCTTCCAATATATCAATCTTTATGTATCGACCATTTCGAGACTCCTTGTCATGTCCGTGATCACATCCGGGACTCCGAACAACCTTCGGTACATCAACATGCATAAACTCATAATATAACTGTCATCGTAACCTTAAGCGTGCGGACCCTACAGGTTCGAGAACAATGTAGACATGACCGAGACACGTCTTCGGTCAATAACCAATAGCGGGACCTAGATGCCCATATTGGCTCCTACATATTCTACGAAGATCTTTATCGGTCAGACCGCATAACAACATACGTTGTTCCCTTTGTCATCGGTATGTTACTTGCCCGAGATTCGATCGTCGGTATTCCAATACCTAGTTCAATCTCGTTACCGGCAAGTCTCTTTACTCGTTCTGTAATACATCATCCCGCAACTAACTCATTTAGTTGTAATGCTTGCAAGGCTTAAGTGATGTGCATTACCGAGAGGGCCCAGAGATACCTCTCCGACAATCGGAGTGACAAAACCTAATCTCGAAATACGCCAACCCAACATGTACCTTTGGAGACACCTGTAGTACTCCTTTATAATCACCCAGTTACGTTGTGACGTTTGGTAGTACCCAAAGTGTTCCTCCGGTAAACGGGAGTTGCATAATCTCATAGTTATTGGAACATGTATAAGTCATGAAGAAAGCAATAGCAACATACTAAACGATCGGGTGCTAAGCTAATGGAATGGGTCATGTCAATCAGATCATTTTCTCAATGATGTGATCCCGTTAATCAAATAACAACTCATTGTTCATCGTTAGGAAACATAACCATCTTTGATTAACGAGCTAGTCAAGTAGAGGCATACTAGTGACACTTTGTTTGTCTATGTATTCACACATGTATTATGTTTCCGATTAATACAATTCTAGCATGAATAATAAACATTTATCATGATTATAAGGAAATAAATAATAACTTTATTATTGCCTCTAGGGCATATTTCCTTCACCCGCAAGGAAGAAGAACGAGTCCATGAAGCAGACAAACGGACGTAGACGAACAGATCCTCACAAGCGCGACGTTATCGGAACTAACCCGAAGAAGGAACACCGGAAAGAAGCAAACAACATGGTAAACAACCATCACATAAGCATGGCATGATGCACAACCAAGTATGATGCATGTCTGGTTTAATGAAGCATGGCATGGCAAAGTGCACAAACAACACTACAAGTTAAGTGGAGCTCAATATGCAACGAGTTGCATATTGATGGAACACCACATTCAAGTTATTTAGTTCGATCTTGTTTATGTACCCAACAATATTAAATGTTGATTAACATGGCAAGAGGTGAAGCAAATGATAACTACCTATCTAGGCAAGTTTAAATGAGGCCGAAACAACAAACAACAAGTCCGGAAAAGTCCTCATGTGCAATTTATGGATTTGGTACTGTTCTTCCATAAACCATATTTTAGAGTTGTTAAACATGCAAAGTAAGGCCACCATGTTAAACTAGGCATTTTTCTACCCCATTTACATATAAAGTTTATTTAAAATGGAGCTACGGTTATTTAGTTATGAATTAAATCATTTTAGCATGCTATAAGGACAAAATTACACAAACATCATTTTAAACATTTTAAACATGGATGGAAATGACATATTATGAAACTACACAAAATTCTAAGCAACTCATTTTAAGTTTGTTTAATTCTGATGCATGGTTTGGAAGATATGATATGCATGAAGTCTAGGGACTTTTCTGTAAAACTACCAAACTCCTGGAAAATAGACAAATTCGCAGCAACAGGAAAAAAACACATCGGGCTGAAAGTAGCTGGCCCAATAGTACACATGGGAGTCTTGGGCAGCTGCTCACATAGCAGGCCATGGCCCAGGACGGCGAGGCCAGATCTGGAGGTGGGCTTGGCGCGGTGCAGCAGAAGCGGCCCAAGGGGAAGAGGCATGGCACGGTCAACGGGCACGGGCGAGCGGGAAGCAGAGGAAGGCCAACGCGACGGCGACCGGCAGACTCCGGCGAGGGGAGGACGGCAGGTGGCGGGCACGGGACCAGCTGACGATGGGAATGGGTAGATCCGGCCCCTGGGCACCGGATCTGGCCGGATGACGGTGCCACCGGGGCCGGCGACAAGCGACGATGGCGGCTCGGCTCCCTGGCCACGGAGAGAGAGAGGTTACAAGAGAGAGAGACAGGAGCAGGGCGAACACCAGGGAAAACGGAGGTGGCACCTAGTTGTGGATCCGGTGGTGCTCCGGTGGCGCTCGCTGGCGCGGGACCGCGACAAGGTTGGCGGAGGCGCGGAGGAGCTGGTGTAGCGGGCGACGGCGGCTCAGGCCAACCAACTGGGCGGCTCTACGAGCGGACGAGCGGGCATGCGACGGTGCAGGAGGCGGGCGCCTCGGGCCCAGATCGGCCCGGGGCGGGCCTGAGATGGGCTTCAGCTGGCCCTGCGGGAGGAGGAGGGAGGCAGGGGCGACGTGGCAGCGTAGGAGTGGTGGAGGGCGGCGCTCAGGTGGTGGCTGACCAACCAGGGTGCGCCAAGTGGCGATGGAGGGGTGGCCGGTGCCGGAAATTGAGGTGGGAGGCGGCGGCTGCGGGTTGGGGCGCGGATTTCAAGGAAGATGCGCCGGCTGGAGGTGGGAGGAGGCTAGGAGGGGTAGGTTTAGGGGCTAGGGATGCCCAAAATGGCAAGGGTGGCTTCTTAAATAGGAAGGGGCTAGGGTTTAGGTGGGTTTGGGGGGGGGGGTTTGGACCCTCGGATCGCGATCGATAGATCTGATCGACAGGGGAAATAGGTAGGCCTACATGGGCTGGTTGTGGCCGTGTAGAAGGACGAGGACTACGGGAGAGAAGAGAGAGAGAGAGAGAGACCCGACAGCAGCTTCCGGAGACCGAAAACGTCTGACGTTTGACCGGCTATACTGCCGCTATAGTTATACGTTGGGGCATCAAACGAACTCCGAATGCGATGAAACTTGGCAGGCGGCCTACCTACACTATAATAAGACCGCATGACAACTTTCAACCCATTCCGAGAACATTTTCTGGCCACTTATAAAATAATATTTCGGACGTGCCGTGGGCGCGTGCGAGTGTGTCTGGGCTCAGAACGGACAACGGAAGGAACGGGGAGACTCGGGCGGATGCAAGTTTTGAAAAACATGATGATGCAATGCACATGATGACATGATGAAATGCAACACACAGGCAAATGACAAGGCAACAACGGCGAACAACTGGGAGACACCTGGCGCATTGGTCTCGGGGCGTCACAACACTCCACCACTACGAGAGGATCTCGTCCCGAGATCTAGGATGGTACCGAGGAAAACGGAAGAGGAAAGGGAAGATGTAAAACTAAGTTGCTTCTTTGACAAATAAGTGAAACCAAAGAAACTTGCAAGGTTGAACAAATTGAAAGAAAGAATACAACGAAAATGAACGAAGTTGAAAACACTTTGTTAGAAAAGATGAACAAGGAACCTTACTAGGACCTTGTTGGTTGAAAGACATGAGAAAAGAGTTGCGATGGGCGAGAAGTACATGCAAGCACTCCGGTTGAAACGAGATGTACAAGGAACGATAAAGATCAAATACGACAACACTCCGGTTGGAAATGGAAGGAATAGAATATGAACTTGGCAACATGAAAGCACTTGGATGAGAGTCTGGTTAGAAGAGGAATGAAAGACACAACACTCTGGTTAAAACAAGATAGAGAAGGAATAAGAATGATATAATTTGGACAGCACTCCGACTGTAATTGGAAGGAATTCAACATGAATTTGACAAGATGAGAGTATGCTTGATGAAATCAACAACACACTGCCTCCAGAACTATTGAAAGAATGGCACAAGGGGTAAGAAAGATTTCAGAGAGCACTCCGGTTGAGAAAGGAGGTAAAACTTGATAAGATGAGAGAACTCTAATGAAAACACGACACTCCGGTTGAATTGATAAGCAAAGGAAAGAACATGATCTTTGACAAAATGGGATGATGGATCGAAGTGTGCAACATCATAATGCCTCCGGAACAAAAGATAGAACAGACTGAAAGTAACAAAGAAGAAAAACAACGTCTTCTACGTCGAATGAATTTGGAAGCATCCTTCCAAGAAGGTTAAAACGGAGTTGTTGGAAAGACCAACAACGAAAAGAGTAAGCTTGTTGTGGGCTTATGGAGAACATCTCAAAATTATGAGGTGAAATTCCGCCACTAACGAAAAACAATAGATTGGATTGAGATGAACAAGGAGACGAGAAACTTATTTCCCCGGAAGGACAAATGAAGAACTTGGGTCATTTATAAGCACCATAAATAGCAACAATCCTTAGGGAAAGCTTTAGGTGAAATATAACCCAAGATAACTCCAATGAAGAGATTGATGGGTTTCAAAGTATCTGATGAATGAATTGAAAAAGATGGGTTTAAAATATGTCATTCTGGACAACTTGTCAATCATGAACACGAAGGAAAATTATCACCAATGACATAACACCACCTCAAAAGATGAGATATGAAAGAATTGCACTTCAGAATGCAAGATGAAGAATGCTTAACCTCCTCAAGACAAAACATGTATTGAGCACCGTGTTTATTTTAGAGTATAGCTTGGCGGATCTTAACTTCAAGAGAAATCTTGAGGAGCAATAGAAGAATGCAAAGAATCCTTGACGAACTACCATGTAGAGTCTCCATGAAGAACTCCGGTAACAAAATGATGATAAAAATAAAGAGAAGTTGAAAAACACAAGGTGAAGCCTTGTAATGATTTAGATGGATCTCTGTGATGATGAGGCACTCCAGAATGGAAATTAGAAAGGTTGAACCAATGATGAAAAGATTTTGAAAGATCTTGGAGGAAGACATTTAACTGGTGACAATTCATTCTTACGTCAAACTTTAGAAGATTTGAGAATAGCTCTGAGAAAATAGAAGAGTCGGGTAAGATCCTAGGAAAAGACCTTTGGGTTAGGGCCCACTCAAAAGAAACACCGTTGAAAAGATTGCTTGAAAAGAGAGATTGCACCGGTTGAATTAAATGGCTCAAAATAGATAACATCCTCGAAAGAGCTTGAATGAATGCAGAGTGAAAACACGAATCTTCTGAGATATCTTCAGCACTCCGGAACAAATGAATAGTGAGAGGTGAATGATAAAGAGGTGCACCGGCATGAGAAAACATTTGGAACGAGGAAAAGGACATGATCAGCACCAAAGCTTGAATTGAATCCACCGGAGAAGAAAGAGAACGAAGAATAATGAACTTGTAGAGCATCTTCATGAGAACCACCGGGTAAGAACATTGACTGAAAAGAACGAAGAGACTTCACATGAATAAAATGGATATTTGATTAAGAAATCTAAATCCTTGAAGAAAAAAAGGTGGGAGGGCGGGAAAAACAAAGACAACTTGGGACGAATAAAACAAACACCGCTGAGAAGACTTAGAGTTGATCTTGCGGATGTTGAAAAATGATCGGATCCACTTGAAGAGAAACACGCCGGTTGAAAAGGATTGACATGACAATCTCGATTATCATGAAGGATTAGTATTCACCTATGAACATGAGAACACCGCTTAGGAAAGGTATCGAATCACACTTGACATTGAAGCAACTCAAATACCACAACAAAACAAAACAAGGATTGGCTTGCAAAATAAGCCGGAACAAACATATGATAGAGATTTCGTCCGAAGTTTTCGTGGTGGGGCCCACACGGGCTCGATCGTACAACACCATCATGTACAAGGAAGTGCACATGACATACGAAGCATCCCCGAGTCAGCATAGCCAAGGACTCTTTAAGACACAACGAGACCACTGTAAAACCAACCGTGGATAGGCGAACCACTAGACGTCGAACCCCAATTTCATATCATACATCTATCGGAAAGATATCCTAGGAGCTACTTGAATTCCCACTTATAAATTCCCGAAACTTTCCGGTTATGCACTCAGGTGTTGGGTATACAGGGGAAGCATAATATCTCACCCAAAACTAGCAAATCCTACATCCAGCTGTATCCATCCTTCAACACATAACCTAGAAATCTTCGGAAATCGTTTACCTCAACCTTCGAAAAAGCATCCGTTATACGAGTTATGGCAATACTCCCGAACTCCCGCCCCAGTACTGGGTGGCGTCGAGGTTATCTCACCAACAACTGCATAAAGGAGATTTTCGATGTCGGTGAAACTCAGGTATTCCAGAACTGCAACGATAAAATTGTGACGACAACACCTTGGAGCTCAACTCCCTGGGACACTACCACAACCCCTAAATGTCAGGAGGCACCAAGAACAATGTTCTTGTCACAAAACCATCGGAACAATTCCAAGATACCCGCATGATCCTAAAAAAAATTAGTGAAATTTGAGGAGAGAAGTGTCAAAACTCTACGTCGGGAAGCCTCACCAGAGCGACAAAGGGACTGAGGAGTAAAAAGAATCCTACTCTCCGATATATATAATGCTATAAGACTCAAAACTCTTTTTTTCTAGACTCAACAACGCCAACGATTCGATCAAACAGGGGGCTCCTAAGTCGGGGAAGGCTCTGATTACCAACTTGTAACACCCACGATGCGGCTATATCTCCCACAAGTCAGAGAACGACTTAGAGGCATAACCGCATTGTAGGCATGTCGCAAGAGGGGTAATCTTTACACATCCCATGTACTGAATAAGAAAGGGATAAAGAGTTGGCTTACAATCGCCACTTCACACAATACATAAATAAAGCATTACATCATCCAGATACAATCAAGGAACGACTACGGATCCAAATAAAGAAAGACAACCCCTAATGTAATAGATCCCCGATCGCCCCGACTGGGCTTCACTACTGATCACCAGAAACGAAACAACACAACAAACACGATCTTCATCGAGCTCCTCCTTGAGCTGGGTTGCGTCAACTGCACAGTATCATCGGCACCTGCAACTGGTTTTGGAAGTAATCTGTGAGTCACGGGGACTCAGCAATCTCACACTCTCACGATCAAGACTATTTAAGCTTATGGGTAGGAAAAAGGTAGTGAGGTGGACCTGCAACAAGCACTAAGTATATATGGTGGCTAACTTACGGAAATGAGAGCGAGAAGAGAAGCAAAGCACGTTCGTGAACTAGAAATGATCAAGAAGTGATCCTGAAACTACTTACGTTCAAGCATAACACAAGAACCGTGTTCACTTCTCGGACTCCGCCGAGAAGGGACCATCATGGCTACACACACGGTTGATGCATTTTACTTAAGTCAAGTGTCAAGTTCTCTACAACTGGACATTAACAAATTCCCATCTGCCCATAACCGCGGGCGTGGCTTTCGAAAGTTTATAACCCTGCAGGGGTGTCCCAACTTAGCCCATCACAAGCTCTCACGGTCAACGAAGGACATTCCTTCTCCCAGGAAGACCCGATCAGACTCGGAATCTCGGTTACAAGGCATTTTGACAATGGTAAAACAAGACCAGCAAAGCCGCCCGATGCGCCGACATCCTGATAGGAGCTGCACATATCTCGTTCTCAGGGCAACACCGGATAGGTCAAGCTACGAGTAATACCGGCCCTCGAGTTTCCCCGAGGTGGCCCTGCAGGTTGCCCGGTTCGGACCAACACTTAGACAAGCACTGGCCCGGGGGGGGGGGTTAAAATAAAGATGACCCTTGGGAGAGCGACTCCCAAGAGAAAAAGTAGGTGGTGGTGAGGCAAATGGTAAAACCAAGGTTGGGCCTTGCTGGAGGAGTTTTATTCAAAGCGAACTGTCAAGGGGTCCCCATAACACCCAACCGTGCAAGGAACGCAAAATCAAGGAACATAACACCGGTATGACGGAAACTAGGGCGGCAAGAGTGGAACAAAACACCAGGCATAAGGCCGAGCCTTCCACCCTTTACCAAGTATATAGATGCATTAATTAAAATAAGAGATATTGTGATATCCCAACATATCCATGTTGCAACATGGAACAAACTTCATCTTCACCTGCAACTAAGAACGCTATAAGAGGGGCTGAGCAAAGCGGTAACATAGCCAAACAACGGTTTGCTAGGACAAGGTGGGTTAGAGGCTTGACATGGCAATATGGGAGGCATGATATAGCAAGTGGTAGGTATCGCGGCATAGCAAAAGAACGAGCAACTAGCAAGCAAAGATAGAAGTGATTTCGAGGGTATGGTCATCTTGCCTGAGATCCCGCAAGGAAGAAGAACGAGTCCATGAAGAAGACAAACAGACGTAGACGAACAGATCCTCACAAACGCGACATTATCGAAACTAACCCGAAGAAGCAACACCGGAAAGAAGCAAACAACATGGTAAACAACCATCACATAAGCATGGCATGATGCACAACCAAGTATGATGCATGTCCGGTTTAATGAAGCATGGCATGGCAAAGTGCACAAACAACACTACAAGTTAAGTGGAGCTCAATATGCAACGAGTTGTATATTGACGGAACACCACATTCAAGTTATTTAGTTCGATCTTGTTTATGTACCCAACAATATTAAATGTTGATTAACATGGCAAGAGGTGAAGCAAATGATAACTACTTATCTAGGCAAGTTTAAATGAGGTCGAAACAACAAACAACAAGTCCGGAAAAGTCCTCATGTGCAATTTATGGATTTGGTACTGTTCTGCCCCAAACCATATTTTAGAGTTGTTAAACATGCAAAGTAAGGCCACCATGTTAAACTAGGCATTTTCTACCCCATTTACATATAAAGTTTATTTAAAATGGAGCTACGGTTATTTAGTTATGAATTAAATCATTTTAGCATGCTATAAGGACAAAATTACACAAACATCATTTTAAACATTTTAAACATGGATGGAAATGACATATTATGAAACTACACAAAATTCTAAGCAACTTTCATTTTAAGTTTGTTTAATTCCGATGCATGGTTTGGAAGATATGATATGCATGAAGTCTAGGGACTTTTCTATAAAACTGCCAAACTCCTGGAAAATAGACAAATTCACAGCAACAAGAAAAAACACATTGGGCTGAAAGTAGCTAGCCTGATAGTACACAAGGGAGTCTTGGGCAGCTGCTCACATAGCGGGCCCTAGCCGAGGACGGCGAGGCCGGATCTGGAGGTGGGCTTGGCGCGGTGCAGCAGAAGCGGCCCAATGCGAAGAGGCATGGCACGGTCAACGGGCACGGGCGAGCGGGAAGCAGAGGAAGGCCAATGCGGCGGCGACCGGCGGACTTCGGCGAGGGGACGACGGCAGGTGGCGGGCACGGGACCAGCTGACGACAGGAATGGGTAGATCCGGCCCCTGGGCACCGGATCTGGCCGGATGACGGCGCCATCGGGGCCAGCAACAAGCGGCGACGGTGGCTCGGCTCCCTGGCCACGGAGAGAGAGAGGTTACAAGAGAGAGAGAGAGAGAGAGAGAGAGAGAGAGAGAGAGAGAGAGAGACAGGAGCAGGGCGAACGCCAGGGAAAACGGAGGTGGCACATGGTTGCGGATCCGATAGTGCTCTGGTGGCGCTCACCGGCGCGGGACCGCCCCAAGGTTGGCGGAGGCGTGGAAGAGCTAGTGTAGCAGACGACAACGGCTTAGGCCAGCCAACTGGGCGGCGCTACGAGCGGACGAGCGGGCGCGCGACGGTGCAGGACGCGGGCGCCTCAGGCCCAGATCGGCCCAAGGCGGGCCTGAGATGGGCTTCAGCGTGCTCTGCGGGAGGAGGAGGGAGGCAGGGGCGACGTGGCAGCGTAGGAGTGGTGGAGGGCGGCGCTCAGGTGGCGGCTGACCAACCAGGGAACGCCAAGTGGCAATGGAGGGGTGGCCAGTGCCGGAAATTGAGGTGGGAGGCGGCGGCTGCGGGTTGGGGCGCGGATTTCGAGGAAGATGCGCCGGCTGGAGGTGGGAGGAGGCTAGGAGGGGTAGTTTTAGGGGCTAGGGATGCCCAAAATGGCAAGGATGACTTCTTAAATAGGAAGGGGCTAGGGTTTAGGTGGGGGGGTTGGACCCTCGGATCGCGATCGATGGATCCGATCGACAGGGGAAATAGGTAGGCCTACGTGGGCTGGTTGTGACTGTGTAGAAGGTCGAGGACTGCGGGAGAGAAGAGAGAGAG
>NC_041390.1:176813989-176851486 GCF_002162155.2 Triticum dicoccoides
GAGAGAGAGAGAGATGGAGAGAGAGAGACCCGACAGTAGCTTCCGGAGACCGAAAACGTTTGACGTTTGACCGGCTATACTGCCGCTATAGTTATACGTTGGGGCATCAAACGAACTCCGAATGCGATGAAACTTGGCAGGCGGCCTACCTACACTATAATAAGACTGCACATCAACTTTCAGCCCATTCCTAGAACATTTTCTGGCCACTTATAAAATAATATGTCGGACGTGCCATGGGCGCGTGCGAGTGTGTTTGGGCTCAGAACGGACAACGGAAGGAATGAGGAGACCCGGGCGGATGCAAGTTTTGAAAAACATGATGATGCAATGCACATGATGACATGATGGAATGCAACACGCAGGCAAATGACAAGGCAATGACGGCGAACAACTGGGAGACACCTGGCGCATCGGTCTCGGGGCGTCACACATCCACTTGAGGGAAATTTGCTACTGTCCTACAAACCTCTGCACTTGGAGGCCCAACAATGTCTGCAAGAAGAAGGTTGTGTAGTAGACATCACCTTCTTCAACCGGCTGGCAGCCTTGGATGCCTTTGCTGAGAAGCACCTTGACCTCGCCATAAAAGCCGCTGCTCCTTAGTCGCCGGTCGGTGGCCCGGTGCACTAAGTTGAGGAGGAGGAGGTCGTACGTTGATGCATGCATCTTTCTTCTTGCCTCCTGTAACCACCACTGCGATCGCATCATCGTGGCCTTAATTTTTTAGTGTGCTATTGCATTCTCGTTCCAGTCAATACCGACATGTGCGATCCCTTTGCTTAATTTTATGCATCACTGTAACTAGTACTCCATCCGTTAATTTATAAGTTGTCCTTACCTTTTCACTCAACTACGTGCAACGCACGGACATCTTGCTAGAAACACTAGAACATGTCAGACCACATGTGACCAAACCAACGATGTTCCAACCTAGCTACTACTTTGGATCCGTCGCAACGCACGGGCACATTGCTAGTAAAAGGAAAAGGCCAGCCGTGTTCGCGTCGCACCCCCACACGTCCGGGAATCAGGAATACTCCACTGCCCGTCTGGCACACCACATAGCTACGGAAGGCGTGTTGCCTAGCATTTTCACTTTCATGTGGGACCGCCATTGAGCAAACCGACTGTTAGCAAACCGCACCCCACCCGCCGCCGGGTTGGAAATAGAAACAAGGGGAAGATCTAGTTGTAGCACTGTCGGTGTCAAAACCGGCGGATCTCGGGTAGGGGGTCCCGAACTGTGCGTCTAAGGCGGATGGTAACAGGAGGCAGGGGACACGATGTTTTACCCAGGTTCGGGCCCTCTTGATGGAGGTAAAACCCTACGTCCTGCTTGATTTATTCTTGATGATATGAGTATTACAAGAGTTGATATACCACGAGATCGGAGAGGCTAAACCCTAGAAGCTAGCCTATGGTATGATTGTATGTTGTCCTACGGACTAAAACCCTCCGGCTTATATAGACACCGGAGGGAGCTAGGGTTACACAAGGTCGGTTACAAAGGAGGAGATATCCATATCCGTACTGCCTAGCTTGCCTTCCACGCCAAGTAGAGTCCCATCCGAACACGAGACGAAGTCTTCAATCTTCTATATTCATTGTCCAACAGTCCGGCCAAAGGATATAGTCCGGCTGTCTGGAGACCCCATAATCCAGGACTCCCTCAGTAGCCCCTGAACCAGGCTTCAATGACGATGAGTTCGGCGCGCAGTGTTGTCTTCGGCATTGCAAGGCGGGTTCCTCCTCCGAACACATCACGGAAGAGTTTGAATACCGGGATAGTGTCCGACCCTGCAAAATAAGTTCCACATACCACCGTAGAGAGAATAATATTTCCACAAATCTCATCTGCTGAAACGTTTTGGCAGCATGACATCATGCCATGGCTCGGCGATTATCCAAACCGTTTTTTCTTTAACCAGCCCCGCACATAACACGAGGCAGTTTCTTGACACGTCTTGTCGAAGCAGAGATCACGTCCCCCTTATTACGGGATTCTCATCAATACGGGCGTGGGTAACCCAATAGCACCATCAATTATGATGCTTGGGGGATAAGCGGGTTTCACCAGGCTAGTGGGGGCACATAGTTTCATCCGCCCTTATAAAGGGATAAGGTTTTACCTTTCTCTACCCATGCCTTCTTCCTCCTTGCTCATCCATTCTTGCGCACTCGAGCTCCAACGCCCAAGTCCACATCCTTCTCCTCAACCTTCTCCAAACATGTCCAGAGCGGGAGGCAAGTGGATGGCTTCCTCCGTCACGGAGGGACACATCAAAAAGCTACGTGGAGCCGGATACTTAGCCGCGAATATCGTGCATCGGCTGCCCGCTGCGGGGCAGATCGTCCCTACCCCGGAACCTCACGAGAGGGTAGTTTTCCTCCACCACTTCCTCCGCGGACTAGGGTTTCCCCTTCATCCATTCGTCCGCGGTCTCATGTTCTACTACGGGCTGGACTTTCATGATCTGGCCCCGAACTTCATCCTCAACATTTCGGCGTTCATCGTCGTGTGTGAGGCTTTCCTCCGCATCCGGCCCCACTTCGGCCTGTGGCTGAAGACCTTCAATATCAAGCCAAATGTGGTGGGAGGCCAACAAGCGGAATGCGGCGGAGCCATGGTGGGCAAGATGCCCAATGTTATATGGCTTGAGGGCTCCTTCGTGGAGACCATAAAGGGGTGGCAATCGGCCTGGTTCTACATCACCGAGCCGCGCGACACCAACTGGGCGGCGGCCCCCGAGTTTCGATCTGGATTCCCCACGCGGCTCACCTCCTGGAAAGAGAAGGGCCTGTCCTAGGGTGCATCGGTGGAGCTGGACGGACTCCAGAAATGTATCCGGAATATGGCAAGCAAGAAGCTCAAGCTTGTCAACATAGTCCAGGTCATGCTCTTCCGCCGGATCCTCCCATGTCAACAACGGGATTTTAACTTATGGGAGTTCGACTCGGCCCGGCACCAGACTCTAAGCGAGCTCTTCGACACGACGCACAAGGACGTCTGGAGGGTGCTGTTCAAGGGCGCCGAGGTCCCTCCCTCTCTTACCAAGGACCGCAGGCTAAGCGCGAAGCGCTTAGCGCATTCAGTGAGTTCTATACATCTGGTAGGATATTTATTTCCCCTAGCTTTAACCATGCGCGGGGTGTGAGCTCCATGCCTTTGATAGGACTGGGTGGAGACGTTGGGGCAGATTAACTGTCCGGCCCCTCTGCCCGAAGACACTGCGGACGCTTTCCTGACGGAGATGCTGACTCCGGCTCCTTACAAGGTGCCGGAGAAGACTAAGAAGGCCAAGGGAACCCGAAAGAGTTCCCGGCGCCAGGTGGTATCGGACTCATCGTCCGATAACTCCGCGATGCACTCCTCCCCTAAAGACGAGGAGGAAGATGAAGATGCTCCCCCTCCAGTCGGGGGAGACAAGAAAAGGAAGGCTGCCCCAACCAGGGGGGCCGAAGGGTCCAATAAGGGAAGGACTCTCCTTCCGGACTACTCCACCACCGCCGCCGAAGGCGAAGACGAGTGGCTGCTTAGGGCCAAGCCCCTAGCGAAGTCGTAAGTATTAGGATACCAGAGTAACTCATAGCATACCTTTGTCACACTGCTTCTCCTAACGCTGAGTTATGATTATGCAGACTGCCCCCAAGCCCGTATCGATGTATCCTCGTCGGACGGCTCCCTAGACTCGTCGGATATGGATAGCGATCCACTTCCGACCGCCACCTCCCCTTGCCCTACGGACAATACCGAGGTATTGTCTCAAGAGGCACCGGCTCGAGGGGAGACAGTCCCGGAGGCGCCTCAAGGTGACCTTCCGGACTCCGGGAGCAGAGAGAGCAAGGCTCCCGAGGGCTCCGAGTTCGGCCCTCAGCCGAACACCGTGCCGGAACCTCCAGTGGTTCCGGACTCGGGCAGGCGACCTCCTTCCAAAAGGGGAAAGACGCCTGTGCCGGTGACCTCTGTCCATCTAGAGGCACCGGACAATCTGCTGGGAGCGCTTCGTAGCGCTTCCATCGACGAAGAGCACCGCACTATTATGAGTGCGGTGATCCAGAAGGTTCAGTCCGCCAAGAGCGGACTAGCCGAAGCCTGTGCCAGCCTTCTAACAGGCTTTGAGGTAAGTATTTGAAATACAGGAAAAATATTACCGCATAGACAGTAGCCCCTGATGCTCTGTTTGGTGTTCAAAAAGAAAAGTCGAATAGAGGATCAACTAATATCTGCAGGAGTCTAATATAAGTATGTCTATATGCGTATGCAGGCTTCGCTGCTGACCTCTACCGCACTGACTGCGGAGGTCGCCGTACTGAAGCAGGACCTCGAAGGGTCCAAGAAAGAGCTCGGCCTTGCCAAGAGGCAGCTCTAGGAGAACAAAGGTAAGTAATACCTAGTATGTAGATATGTATATATATGAAAAGGATGCGATTGCAAAATGACAGGATCATCTTTAATTTGCCAGGGGCCACGACTGAGGTGGCAACCCTGAAGCAAGCGCCGTCCGAGGCCGAAAACAAAGCGGCCAAGGAGCGCACTGAGCGGGAAAGGTAGGAGGCACGGGTGGGTGAGGTGCAACAAGAGCTCCAGGCTCTCGTGACGAAGCATGAGGCGTTGGAGCTTGACTTGAAGACATGAGAGTCCGAGCTTGCCGCGACCCTCGAGAGCGCAAAGAATGCCAAGACCGAAGCCCAAAAGGCCCTCCAGAAGATTGATGCCATGAGGAAGATAGCGGCGGGTAAGGCATTCAATATGCAGAGCAAGCATGTGAACGTAAATTACTTGTTACTTACCCGAGTTCGGAGCTCTCCAGGAGCATTCACAGATTTGCCCCGCAGCATGTGGGATGCTGCATAGTTTTACTAGGCCGAGGAGGGAAGCTCAACGGAGAAGCTGCTCTGGTCTCAGTATACTGGGACCGAACACCCGATGCCTCTGAGCGATCAGCTGAAGCAACTGGTCGAGCTGCACAAGGCGTCCGAACATGCCATGAAGGGCTTTATAGTCCGGATGTGGCCTGGCGACACCCTTCCCAACAGCTACTTTGGCCTGGTGAGGCGGCTTGTGGATGCCTGCCCACGGCTTGAAGTCATCAAGCGGTCCGTCTGCATCAAAGGTGCACATTGGGCTTTCGCCCGTGTGAAGGTGCACTGGGCTAAGATGGACACCGTGAAGCTGGTGAAGGAGGGGCCGCCGTAGGGCAAGGAGCATCGCAACCCCGAGATGTACTATGAGGGTGTCCTGAAGGGTGCCCGTCTTGTAGCGGACAAGTGTGCAAAAGATGTGATATTTGAATGAACTTGCTTGTGTGATCCTCTATGATGAAAACTTGTTCTATGCAACGCTTGTTTGAATTTAAAATATTACCTTCTGTTCGGCTATTTATCAAATCTGAGAGATTGCTAGTCGTCGGCTTCTGCCCCCATGCCACTAGTGATGTGGTGTTTGGGATAAACCTGAGCACTCTTGTTCCCATTTTTGGGTCCTTCGAGGGAGCTGCTCCGCACAACGAACAAGGCAATCAGACTATAATGTGTTATCACTCTCACTTAGCCATAGAATTCTATAATTTTAAATTTTGGTGAAGCCCCTAGTATTCGGAAGGCCGAATTCGGGGCGCTATACACGCCTTTAAGCCGGACAGAGCCGACTCCTCGCTCTAAGCGGCATAAGTCTTTAGGGACTTGAAAACCTCTCGAACAGTGACCAGTCTCTCGCCTTATCATGACAGTCAGTTTTAGCTTTCTCTACTGAGGTGCTTAGCCCAGCAGAACCGGGGCACAATCACAGTAGTTCTCCCAGTGCTACCTTAGCCGATATAGCGGAACTTAAGGCACCAAAACATGGGAGCCGGGCAAACCCAACTATTGACCCAAGAGATGATTCGGAGCTGATGCATATAATGCTATTAATGCTATAAGTTCGGGGTGCCGCACTGTCGAAAGTGTTCGGACTTCTCACGCCATATTATGGGGTATGCGTAAGCCCCTAGCGTATTGGCCGTACCAGAGTGTACGGGTGCTGGATGCCATGAATGCAATAATAGTCTTAATGTTATGCATTGTTTATTCAAAAAGGTGCGTTAAAGCAGAATGATACAGGTAGTGCGATAAGCAAAAAGTAGGACTATTTGACATGTCCCCTCCAAGGGCAAGCTGAGGAATAGTATTAAAGCAAGTATTTCACTCGTTATCGTAATCCACCTGGGAGTTCCGTGGTGTGACATAGCTTTCTACCTCCTTGGTTGCTGCATCATGTCTTCGGCAATCATGCTGTCAGATAGGGTTTCCAGAGATTAAATTCCTGAAAGAGAAAAATAACAAAGCGGGGAGCCCCTAGTGCCATTTAAGCCACGTCTTGGAGCGTGCCACAGTCGTGCCCCCTCCCCACCTATTCCCACAGTGTTTTTAATGCGTAATTATGTACGCGTGGCACAGATTTCGCCGTTTGGCTAGGACCGGGGTGGGGGCCGCATTGCTATGCGAGCTCGGGACATGCCAGGCGGTCCAGTTGCCGATTACTCCGGGCGCACTTGAAGTTGTCCGGGTCCTTAATCGCGAACTAGTGGATTGCCTTAAGAGGCTGCTTTGTGCTTCTGCTGCGAGGGCCGTAGTGTGCTCCTCCGTACGGAGAGAGCGCTTTGTGTTTCCATTGATTGTGATGACCCCCCCGAGGTCCTGGCATCTTGAGCTTGAGATATACATAATGCGGTACCTCATTGAATCTTGCGAATGCGGTTCGCCCTAGTAGTGCATGGTAGCCACTGCGGAACGTGACTATGTCGAAGATTAACTCTTTGCTTCGGAAGTTATCCGGGGATCTGAAGACCACTTCCAGTGTGACTGAGCCTGTGTGATGGGCCTCTACTCCTGGTATGACGCCTTTAAAGGTCATTTTTGTGGGTTTGATCCTTGAGGGGTCTATACCCATTTTGCGCACTGTGTCCTGATAAAGCAGGTTCAGGCTACTGCCGCCATCCATAAGGACTCGAGTGAGGTGAAATCCGTCAATGATTGGGTCTAGGACCAATGCGGCGAATCCGCCATGACGGATACTAGTGGGGTGGTCCCTGCGATCGAAGGTCATCGGACAGGAGGACCATGGGTTGAACTTTGGGGCGACTGGCTCCAACGCATATACATCCCTGAGCGCACGCTTCCGCTCCCTCTTGGGGATGTGGGTTGCATATATCATGTTCACCGTCCGCACTTGTGGGGGGAACCTCTTCTGTCCTTCGGTGTTCGGCTGCTGGGGCTCCTCCTCGTCATCGCTACGTGACCCCTTATCTTTGTTTTCGGCATTTAACTTGCCGGCCTGCTTGAACACCCAACAATCCCTATTGGTGTGGTTGGCTGGCTTGTCGGGGGTGCCGTGTATTTGACACGAGCGATCGAGTATACGGTCCAAACTAGACGGGCCCGGAGTGCTTCTTTTGAATGGCTTTTCCCCCTGACCGGGTTTAGAGCATTTGAATCCGGCATTGACTGCCGTATCCTCGGTATTGTCACTGTTAATGCGGCGCTTATGTTTATTGCGACGTGACCTGTCATTGCCATCCTTGGTATCCGAAGTACCATGGTTCTTTGATATGTTATTGTTGCGAGCCAGCCAGCTGTCTTCTCCCGCACAAAAGCGTGTAATGAGTGTCGTGAGGGCTGCCATAGATTTCGGCTTTTCTTGGCCAAGGTGCCGGGCGAGCCATTCGCCGTGGATGTTGTGTTTAAAAGCTGCTAGGGCCTCTGCATCTGGATAGTCGATGATTTGATTTTTCTTTGTTAGGAACCGTGTCCAGAATTGCCTGGCCGATTCCTGTGGCTGCTGAATTATGTGGCTGAAGTCATCGGCATCTGGTGGTCGCACATAAGTGCCCTGAAAGTAGTCGAGGAATGCGGCTTCTAGATCTTCCCAACAGCCAGTGGACTCTGCTGGCAAGCTATTGAGCCAATGTCAAGCTGGTCCTTTGAGTTTGAGTGGGAGGTATTTGATTGCGTGTAGATCATCACAGTGGGCCATGTGGATATGCAGGAGGAAATCCTTGATCCATACCGCAGGATCTGTTGTGCTGTCGTATGATTCTATATTTACTTGTTTGAAACCCTCTGGGATTTGATGATCCATTACTTCCTCTTTGAAGCATAGCGGGTGTGCGGCGCCTCTGTACTGGGCTATGTCATGACGCAGCTCGAATGAATCTTGCCCGCTGTGTTCGGCCCGGCCGGACTTACTTTTACTGTATCCGGCGTGACGATTATCGTCTCGCATAGTGGCGCGCCCTCGTGATCCATAGATCGATCTTGCATGTTTTGCTTTGTCCTCCAATACGTCTCGCAGGTCTGGCGTATTTCCCCATGCCTTTTTATTTAAATGGCGTCGGGGTGCGGGCTGAGCTTTTGGCTGGAATGTTTCTCTGTCGCGGCCACGAGGTGGCCGATCAGCCGCGTCATACGCCGGGGATGTAGGTTTCGGTGCTTCCTCCTCCAGTCGGGGTAGCAACCTGCACTTTGGGTAACTCTTGGAGGGGCATTCGAGTTTATATTCCTCGGCTGCCAGGACTTCAGTCCATCTGTCAGCAAGCAAATATTGATCAGCTTGAAGCTGCTGCTGCTTTTTCTTAAGGCTATTTGCCGTGGCTATAAGCCAGTGCTTGAAGTGATCTTGTTCGACGGGATCCTCTGGCACGACGAATTCGTCATAGTCGAGGCTTGCCTCGTCTTCGAAGGGAGGCATATAATTATCATCCTCTGCCTCTCCATCTGCCGCTCTCTCGGGAGGGCTGGCTTCTCCATCCTCCTGCCTTAAATCTTGCTGGAGGGGATTGTTGCCGTCTTCGGCACTGTCGGAGGTATCACCACTTTTTCCTTGGCGGGACTTAGAGCGGCGCCGCTAACGCCGGCGCTTGGGTTGCTTCTTGGAGGGGTCATCCTCCGTTGTCTCGTTGCCATTGCCTTCTTTGGGTGTGTCCACCATGTATATATCGTATGATGAGGTGGCTGTCCAGTGCCCTGTGGGTGGTGGTTCCTCTTCATCTCCCACATCGTCGTCCATACCTTTGATGTCTTCGGAGCCGAAGTCGAGCATGTCGGTTAAGTCGTCGACAGTAGCTACTAAGTGGGTGGTGGGTGGGCGGCGAATTTCTTCGTCATCCGCATCCCAATCCTGCCGGACATAGTTCGGCCAGGATCTTAACGAGTTCAGTATGTCGCCGAAGGGCGAGTGCTGAAAAATATCTGCGGAGGTAAACTCCATGATCGGCGCCCAATCGGATTCAATAGGGACGGGCGCAGGCGGTTTGGAGTCCGTGGCCGGAGAAGGATCCGACAGTTTTGCAACATGGCTCTCATGAAGGGTAAGGTCGATATTCGGCTCGATCGCCACTGAGGATACGGCCTGGCTCTAAATCGTGCTCATGATGACCGCGTGGCGCACAAGGCAGGGGCTCAAATCCGCCGAAGATCAAGTCTTCGCAGATATCGACTGCGTAATTTAAGCTTCCAAACCTGACCTGGCGGCCAGGGGCATAACTTTCGATCTGCTCCAGATGGCCAAGCGAGTTGGCCCGCAGTGCGAAGCCGCCGAACACAAAGAGCTGTCCGGGGAGAAAAGTCTCACCCTGGTCTGCATCGCTATCAATGATAATAGGAGCCATCAAGCCTAATGGCGACGACACAGAGGAACTCTCAATGAAAGCACCAATGTCGGTGTCAAAACCGGCGGATCTCGGGTAGGGGGTCCCGAACTATGCGTCTAAGGCGGATGGTAACAGGAGGCAGGGGACACGATGTTTTACCCAGGTCCGGGCCCTCTTGATGGAGGTAAAACCCTACGTCCTGCTTGATTTATTCTTGATGATATGAGTATTACAAGAGTTGATCTACCACGAGATCGGAGAGGCTAAACCCTAGAAGCTAGCCTATGGTATGATTGTATGTTGTCCTACGGACTAAAACCCTCCGGCTTATATAGACACCGGAGGGAGCTAGGGTTACACAAGGTCGGTTACAAAGGAGGATATATCCATATCCGTACTACCTAGCTTGCCTTCCACGCCAAGTAGAGTCCCATCCGGACACGAGACGAAGTCTTCAATCTTGTATCTTCATAGTCCAACAGTCCGGCCAAAGGATATAGTCCGGCTGTCCGGAGACCCCCTAATCTAGGACTCCCTCAAGCACGGAAGGCAAGAAATTTGGTGTCTGATGGGGCTCGTTGATAGAGTGTTATTTATTCATAACTAGCAAGATGCCATGTGTTGCATGGACAATCAAGATACATTTGTATGAGTAGTTTATCTTGTGGGAGAAAAGGATGAACAAGAGACGACCTTATTTCCAAATGTGGAGAAGGGCGTGGGTATCTTTTTGCAAAATTTCCATAGTTTCCTTCCTATCCGTCAGATATAAATTGGACGGCCTATATTGCAGGATGGCAGGCACACCATCATCACCAACTCTGTTTTTTATAAGAGTACAGATATAGATATAGATATAGATATAGAGCGTAGAGATTTGGGTGCAATGCACGTGTACCTTACTAGTTGGTTACCAAATCTCATCCGGGTTTGGCACAAGCTCGTACTATGGGAGCACCACAAGGCTGAGTTACAATTCCCTCTCGGGGCCCACGGGACCGAGCTTCAGTGGCTTAGTGCACCGACCTATGAGTCAATGACATGCGGGCCTTAAATGTGGCTGGCCCACATGTCATTCTCATGGTGGTGGCGTGGTTCACGACTCACTCGTTCGAGATGAACCGGCCGGTGGTGGCGTGGCTGTGGCGAGGGTGCCACAGCTGGGCATCAAGGCGTTACGAGGCGTAGATGGCCACACCAGCGGGTACTACATGTAGTACAAAAGTACTCCAACTAAGGATTGATGCCCGGGACGAAATGTGTCACAACTGCTAGATGAAAATTCAATGGTGCGGGAGTACGAATCGGAGCATAGGAGCAGAGCAGGCAAACCGCGTCCAATAGTGTGTGCCCGTGGTAGAAACTTGATGGTCGCCGCAGTTCAGCTGACCCACATGTCATGCACACAAAGGCATAGGAGCGGTGGGGCCGAGAGGGATGAGGCGCATGTCGGGGGACGTCGTGGGAATCGCGTGTGGGTGTGGCAGTGGTAGAAACAAGAAATGTGATGGTCGTCGTGGTTCAACTTCTATGGACAAGCTGTCATGTCTGCTGACACATGCATTGCATACCGCTCACTGCAAGGAGCAGTAGTAGAGAAAACTTGTTCCAAAGATACCATTTTTCCGATAAAATTCTCAAGATATCATTAGTTTTTACACATGGGATTACTCCTGCAAGGGTCAATCACAACAATTGTTTTGTAAAAAAATGCATCTTGATGTTCCATGCAATGCACGAGCATCTTGCTAGTTATAAAAGAAGCCCACACGGGCATCTTGCCGCAGGGTGTGCCACCGACCCAAACTCAATTTTTTTCAGACGCTTAGGTGCACCGGATGTCGTGCCATGCTACAAAATGTAAAAAAAACAGCTCCAATTTTTTTTAAACCTGTTATCTTCAAACCATCAAAACAGCCCGAGGAATATATTTTGAGTGAAGCATGATTCACTTTTACTGATATATGTATATAAAAACTAGAGTGTTTATATTTCAAGCCCGTGAACAAGTATTATTCTACTACTTTGGATCCATTGCAACGCACGGGCCAGCACATTGGTAGTAGTAGTCTCTATCTCTATCCCTGCTCCACTCTTATAAAAAAACAGAGTTGTTGATGTGCCTGCCATTCTACAGTATAGGTCGTCCGATTTATATCCAACGGATAGGAAGGAAACTATGTCAATTTTGCGAAAAAAACCACACCCCTCTTATACTAGCAAGATGACCGTGCGTTGCATGGAACATCAAGATGCATTTGTATGAGTAGTATATCTCGTGGGAGAAAAGGATGAACAAGGGAATGCCTTATTTGCAAATGTGGAGAGGGGTGTGGGTATATTTTTGCAAAATTGCCAAGTTTCCTTCATATCCGTACGATATAAATCGGATGGCCTATAATGCAGGATGGTAGGCACACCATCATCACCAACTCTATTTTTTATAAGAGCTCTCTTATAAAAAACAGAGTTGGTGATGATGGTGTAGCTGCCATCCTGCAATATAGATCGTTCGATCTATAGCTAACGTATAGGAAGGAAACTATGACAATTTACCCACACTCCTCTCTACATTTGCAGATAAGGCCATCCCTCGTTCATCCTTTTCTCCCACAAGATCTTGATGTTTCGTGCAACACACGGGAATCTTGCTAGTCTCTAGTCTTATAAAAAACAGAGTTGGTGATGATGGTGTGCCTGCCACCCTACAATATAGGCCGTCCGATTTATATCTGATGGATAGGAAGAAAACGGTGGCAATTTTGCAAAAAGAAACCTACACCCCTGTCCACATTTGCAAATAAGGCCTTCCCTCGTTCATCCTTTTCTCTCACAAGATAAACTACTCATACAAATGCATCTTGATGTTCCGTGCAACGCACGAGGATGTTTCCTTGGGGGTCTCTTGAGCGCGGCGTGGTCGTAGTTGCAAGTTGACGCCCCTTGAGATGCCAACGTTGAGGGGCACTCGGATTTTGTCCGATGAGCAGGTAAGATGAGTTTGATCATGTAATAAATGCATTCTAAAGCTACTTCCGTGTCCATTTTCTATTTCTCCCCCTGCCCACTGTTTCATAGGTTAGGCTCGGGACGAGTGGACATTGGCATGCATATGTACGGGAGGGTACCAACATCAATTTGCACAACATTTACAATGGTGACACCATTCCCGTAGAACCTTTGTCCAACATTGGGATCAGCCATGCAACGGGCCACCACCTGAATTGGTACGATGGAACCACGGTGAGATTGAAGAAGATAGCACAAACCTTACACATGGTGGTCAAAGGTGGACGATGCTGTCTGCGGCCGATTTGTTGCCGTACGAGTACGAAGACGTTGTGCTCCTTTCTAACCTCATCTTCGCGGTGACAAACCAAGGGACTTGTTTCGTATGACACATCCTACGGGATACTCCCTCTCTCCCAGTTTATTTGTTTTGAATTTTTTTCATTTTATAAGTTTCAAATTCAAATTTAGAGCTCCCCATCACATGTTGAGATTACAATGTCCATTAAATTGTTGCATGCATGTATAGTAAATAAACAAATCTCAAGTTTGCCACGAGTTCGTGCAGTGGTAGCACCACAAGGCCTGGCACAGGAGTTACATTTACCTCTTGGGGCCCTCGGGTCTAAGCTTCAGCGCCTGACGACACCTGCCTTTGAGTCAATAACATGTGGGGTTGAGAGGGGTGAGCCGCAGGTCGGGGGACATGTGGTGTCATGGGTTCAAGCAGCGTTGTGGGAATCGCATGTGGCTGTGGTAGAAACTTGACGCTCGCCGCATTTCAGTTGGCCCGCATGTCATGCACACAAAGGCAGAGGGGTAGTGCGGCTGAGAGGGGTGAGGCGCACACCGGGGGACGTGGTGCTATGGGTTGGAGCGGCGTCATGGGAATCGCGAGTGGCACTGGATGAAACGTGATGGTCGCCATAGTTGAACTTCCATGGACAAGTTGTCATGTCTACGGACACATGCGTTGCATACCGATCACTGGAAGGAGTAGTAGAGAAAGCTAGGCGGATAAATAGTTCCTTATAGTCAAGCGGACCTACGCTACTACTTGTTCGAAAGACATGCACACCATCGAAATAGTCCATCTATATCAATATACACAGAGAGGGAATAATTTTTTTACAACAAAGGAAATAGTTCATCCATTGATAATGCCCTGCTACTGGTGCAACATCTTCTTCTTCTTCTTCTTCTTCTTCTTCTTCTCATTTTCAGTGGGAGACGGCTTCGCAACGAGCTCTCTGGACCTTGCAGCTATCTCAAAACTCACACGGGCATCGAGGGTAGCATATTTTATCCGCTCATACGTCAAGGGATAATTCTCCCATCTAGACGACCTTAATGTCAGCGTCTCGTCACCCTTCTAAAAATTTGTTTCGAGCACAAAATTTGCTACGTCGAATAGGGATGGTGTCGGTTTATCACAATCTTCTACATGAATTTTTATTTTGGTTTGTACGTCAGCGATGCTTTTCAAATCAAGGTTGTACAGCTCCAACTTATGTTTGTCCCCTGCGATGGCTGCCCATAGAAGTATATGTCCTCCTGAGACAAGAAATCGTGAAGCTCACCTAGTATGGAGGTCGCGTGTATGATGTGGTACACCAAAACATCATCTTCGAGGCATAGCTAAAGGACGGCGGCACGTTGGACCTTCCTAGTGGCACGCTCCATGTACTCCGCGTCGAGACCGATGACCTTCATCTCCACCTTTTGGAGGGAGTTGGATACATTGTTGATCCACTTCCGAACAACCCTTGGGTGGTCGGTGACTGTGGCAACTAAGCATAACGAGCCTTCGACGAGGACATGTTGGACACTAAAAACCTGCATCTTGATCTCTTTCGCCATTTGGAACCGCTGGACCGGAGGGCTGTGGTTTGGAGAATTAGGATTAGATGGCTAGTCTAACTAAAGAAGATGATTATTTATAGGGGCTTCGGAATTACTCCAGGAGGATGTGAAGAGGTTAAAACAATGTGAATGCAGTGTGGTTTGGATGCAAATGAACATGAAGGAGTAGTGAAGAAGCCGAGGAAACTCGGTTCCTGATGGAGAAGTAAATGGGAGAAGTGGCCTGCAGGCAGTTGATTAGACGGCTAGGTAGAATAAACGAAAAGGCTACGCGGGTAGACTGAGGAGTGGGGCCTTTCCCTGTACGTGCCCATCCTTCTAGCATACATGTGCCACTAGCTAGTTGAGGTCACTGTAACACTCCGGATGTAACTTTCCATATTTGTAACTCCGACTCTTGCCATTTTCGGCTACGGGATACGATATTTCCTTCGTGGTTGGGTTTTGTCTTCGTTTTGCATTTTGGTCATTCATGCATTTCATATCATGTCGTCATGTGCATCGCATTTGCATTCGTGTTCGTCTCATGCATCCGGTCATTTTCCCCGTTGTTCGTTTCGCAATCCGACGCTCTCTCGTGCCCCGTTGCACCCCTCTAATCTCATTTTGTGAGCGGGAGAAAAATGTTCTCGGAATGATTCGAGATTTTCAAGTGGCCTTGGTGCATCACTCGTAGACCGCCTGTCAAATATCGTTCCATTTGGAGGTCGTTTGATGCCCCAATGGTTAACTGGTAACCGCAAAAGAATCTTTTGTGTTGCAGCCCAACACCCCTCCAAAACAGCCCATTAACCCATCTAAACCCCCTCCATGCTCTTCGTCATCGGATCACGATCGTGTGGGCGAAAACCGCACCTCTTTTGGACACTCATAGCTCCCTCTACCTATATATATGTGCATCCCTCCAAAATCCCGAATGAAACCCTAGCATTTCCCTTCTCTGCCGCCGGACACACCTCCTCCACCGACGGACGTGTCTTCCGCCTCCACCGCCGCCACGTGTCAGCCGGGGATTTGCCCTCACGCCCGCGCCCACATCACCGCGCCCCCGCGCGCCGGCCTGCCGGGGCCCAGGCGCCCCCCCGGCCCGAAGCCACCGCCCGAGCGCCGCGGGTCAACGCCGCCGTCCCGCGCCCGTAGCTCCTCCACCGTCGCCCGGCCACGCCCGAAGCCTCCTCCGGCAGCCCCTCCACCATGCTTTCACCGCCCCGGCTGCCGTGTCGCCACCCGCAGCTCCTCCTCTGCCGCCCGGCCGTGCCGTGCCGCCTCTTCCTCTCCGGACTCCGGCCACCGCCCGACCTCGCCAGCGCTCCAGTCATCTCCTTCCTCCACTCCAGCCAACTCCATTGATGTCCTCCGGCAATCCTCGAACCACGTGCAAAACCCTAAGACCTTTGACAAATACTTTGCCTACAAGATGGAGGAGAATAGCTCAACCAATGAGCATGTGCTCAGAATATCTGAGTACTACAATCGCTTGAATCAAGTGGGAGTTAATCTTCTAGATAAGATAGTGATTGACAGAGTTCTCTAGTCACTATCGCCAAGTTACTGGAACTTCATGATGAACTATAATATATAAGGGATGACAAAAACGATTCCCGAGCTCTTCGCGATGCTGAAATTAGCGAAGGTAGAAATCAAGAAAAGCATCAAGTGTTGATGGTTGACAAGACCACTAGTTTCAAGTAAAAGGGAAAGGGATAGAAAGGGAACTTCAAGAAGAATGGCAAGCAAGTTGCCACTCCCATGAAGAAGCCCAAAGCCAGACCCAAGCCTGAAACTGAGTGCTTCTACTGCAAAGGAAATGGTCATTGGAGGTGGAACTGCCCTAGATACTTGGCAGATAAGAAGGATGTCAAAGTGAAAAAAGGTATATTTGATATACATGTTATTTATGTGTACTTTACTAGTGTTTATAGCAACCCCTTAGTATTTGATACTGGTTTAGTTGCTAAGAGTAGTAACTCGAAACAGGAGTTGCAAAATAATCAGAGACTAGTTAAGGGCGAGGTGATGATGTGAGTTGGAAGTGATTCCAAGGTTGATAAGATCACCATTGCACACTCCCTTTACCTTTGGGATTAGTGTTAAACCTAAAATAAATGCTATTTGGTGTTTGGGTTGAGCATAGATATGATTGGATCATGTTTATCGCAATACGGTTATTCAGTTAAGTCAAAGAATAATTGTTGTTCTATTTACATGAATAAAACCTTCTATGGTCATACACTCAATATAAATGGTTTATTGAATCTCGATCGTAGTGATACACATATTCATAATATTGAAGCCAAAATATGCAAAGTTAATAATGATAGTGCAACTTATATGTGGCACTGCCGTTTAGGTCATATTGGTGTAAAGCGCATGAAGAAACTCCATGCGGATGGAATTTTGGGATCACGTGATGCTTGCGAACCATGACTCATGGGCAAGATGACTAAGACTCCGTTCTTCGGAACAATGGAGTGAGCAACAAACTTGTTGGAAATAATACATACTGATGTGTGCGGTCCAATGAGTGTTGAGGCTCGCAGCTGGTATCGTTATTTTCTGACCTTCACAGATGATTTGAGCAGATATGGGTATATCTACTTGATGAAACATAAGTCTGAAACATTTGAAAAGTTCAAAGAATTTCAGAGTGAAGTGGAAAATCATCGTAACAAGAAAATAAAGTTTCTAGAATCTGATCGCGGAAACAAATATTTGAGTTACGAGTTTGGTCTTCATTTGAAACAATGTGGAATAGTTTCACAACTCACGCCACCTGGAACACCACAATGTAATGGTGTCTCCGAATGTCATAACCATACTTTATTAGATATGGTGCAATCTCTGATGTCTCTTACCGAATTACAACTATCGTTTTGGGGTTATGCATTAGAGTCAGCTGCATTCACGTTAAATAGGGCACAGTTTAAAATCCGTTGAGACGACACCGTATGAACCGTGGTTTAGCAAGAAACCTAAGCTGTTGTTTCTTAAAGTTTGGGGTTGCGATGATTATGTGAAAAAGTTTCAGCCTAATAAGCTCAAACCCAAATCGGAGAAGTGCGTATTCATATGATACCCAAAAGTAACTATTGGGTACACCTTCTATCATAGATCCGAAGGCAAGATCTTTGTTGCTAAGAGTGGATCCTTTCTAGAAAAAGAGTTTCAATCAAAAGAAGTGAGTGGGAGGAAAGTAGGACTTGATGAGGTAATTGTACCTTCTCTCGAATTGGAAAGTACCTCATCACTGAAATTAGTTCCAGTGATGCCTACACCAATTAGTGAGGAAGTTAATGACGATGATCATGAAACTTCAGATCAAGTTACTACCAAACCTCGTAGGTCAACCAGAGTACGTTCCGCACCAGAGTGGTACGGTAATCCTATTCTGGAAGTCATGTTACTAGACCATGACGAACCTACGAACTATGAGGAAGTGATGATGATCCCAGTTTCCGCAAAATGGCTTGAGGCCATGAAATCTGAGATGGGATTCATGTATGAGAACAAAGTATGGACTTTGATTGACTTGCCTGATGATCGGTGAGCCATTGAGAATAAATGCATCTTCAAGAGGAAGACGTACGCTGATAGTAGTGTTACTATCTACAAAGCTCGAATTGTCGCAAAAGGTTTTTGACAAGTTCAAAGTGTTGACTGCAGTGATATTTTCTCACTTGTAACGATGCTTAAAAGTTTGTCTGAATCATGTTAGCAGTTGCCGCATTTTACGAAATCTGGCAAATGGATGTCAAAACTGTATTCCTTTATGGATTTATTAAAGAAGACATGTATATGATGCGATCAGAAGGTTTTGTATATCCTAAAGGTGCTAACAAAGCGAGCAAGCTCCAGCGATCCATTTATGGACTGGTGCAAGCATCTCGGAGTTGGAATATACACTTTGACGAGTTGATCAAAGCATATAGTTTTATACAGACTTGTGGTGAAGCATGTATTTACAAGAAAGAGAGTGGGAGCACTACAATATTTCTGATAAGTATATGTGAATGACATATTGTTGATCGGAAATAATGTAGAATTTTCTGGAAAGCATAAAGGAGTGTTTGAAAGGAGTTTTTCAAAGAAAGACCTTGGTGAAGTTGCTTACATATTGAGCATCAAGATCTATAGAGATAGAACAAGACGCTTGATAATTTTTTTAATGAGTACATACGTTGACAAGTTTTTGAAGTAGTTCAAAATGGAATAGTCAAAGAAGGAGTTCTTGCCTGTGTTGCAAGGTGTGAAGTTGAGTAAAGACTCAAAACCCGACCATGGCAGAAAATAGAAAGAGAATGAAAAGTCATTCCCTATGCCTCAGTCGTAGGTTCTATAAAGTATGCTATGTTGTGTACTAGACCTATTGTGTGCCTCACCATGAGTTTGGCAAGAGGGTACAATTGTGATCTAGGAGTGGATCACTGAACATCGGTCAAAATTATCCTTAGCGGAATAAGGAAATGTTTCTCGGTTATGGAGGTGACAAAGAGTTCGTCGTAAGGAGTTATGTCGATGCAAGCTTTGACAGTGATCTGGATGACTCTAAGTCTCGATCTAGATAGATATTGAAAGTGGGAGCAATTAGCTAGAGTAGCTCCGTGCAGAGCATTGTAGACATAGAAAATTTGCAAAATACATACGGCTCTGAATGTGGCAGACCTATTTACTAAACTTTGCTCACAAGCAAAACATGATCACTCTTTGGGTGTTAATCACATAGCGATGTGAACTATATTATTGACTCTAGTAAACCCTTTGGGTATTAGTCACATGGAGATGTGAACTAATCACATAAAGATGTGAACTATTGGTGTTAAATCACATGGTGATGTGAACTAGATTATTGACTCTAGTGCAAGTGGGAGACTGAAGGAAATATGCCCTAGAGGCAATAATAAAGTTGTTATTTATATTTCCTTATATTACGATAAATGTTTATTATTCATGCTAGAATTGTATTAACCGGAAACTTAGTACATGTGTGAATACATAGACAAAACAGAGTGTCCCTAGTATGCCTCCACTTGACTAGCTCGTTAATCAAAGATGGTTAAGTTTCCTGACCATAGACATGTGTTGTCATTTGATGAACTTGATCACATCATTAGAGAATGATGTGATGGACAAGTCCCATCCGTTAGCTTAGCATAAATGATCGTTTAGTTTTATTGCTATTGCTTTCATCATGACTTATACATGTTCTTTGACTATGAGATTATGCAACTCCCGAATACCGGAGGAACACCTTGTGTGCTATCAAACGTCACAATGTAACTGGGTGATTATAAAGATTCTCTACAGGTGTCTCCGATGGTGTTTGTTGAGTTGGCATAGATCGAGATTAGGATTTGTCACTACGATTATCGGAGAGGTATCTCTGGCCCCACTCGGTAATACACATCACTTAAGGCTTGCAAGCATTGCAACTAATGAGTTAGTTGCGGGATGATGTATTACGGAACGAGTAAAGAGAGTTGCCGGTAATGAGATTGAACTAGGTATTGAGATACCGACGATCGAATCTCGGGCAAGTAACATACCGATGACAAAGGGAACAACATATGTTGTTATGCGGTTTGACCGATAAAGATCTTCGTAGACTGTGTTGGAGCCAATACGAGCATCCAGGTTCCGCTATTGGTTATTGACCAGAGATGTGTCTCGATCATGTCTACATAGTTCTCGAACCCATAGGGTTCGCACGCTTAACGTTCGATGACGATTCATATTATGAGTTATGTGATTTGATGTACCGAAGGTTGTTCGCAGTCCTAGATAAGATCACGGACATGACGAGGAGTCTCGAAATGGTCGAGACATAAAGATCGATATATTGTAAGGCTATATTCGGACATCGGAAAGGTTCTGAGTGATTCGGGTATTTTTTGGAGTACCGGAGAGTTACGGGAATTCCCCCGGGGAAGTAGTGTGCCTTAATGGGCCATACGGGAAAGGAGAGAAGGGCCTCAAGGGTTGGCCACGCACCCCCCCATGGCAAGTCCGAATTGGACTAGGGAGGGGGCGGCGCCCCCCTCTCTTTCCTTCTCCCTCTCCCACTCCTTCCCTCCCCCCCCCCTCTTGGAAAAGGAAGGGGACTCCAGTTAGGATTGGGAATCCTAGTTGGACTCCCCCTATAGGCGCGCACCTCCTAGGCCGGCATCCTCCTCCCTCCTTTATATACATGGGCAGGGGGTACCCCAAAGGCACTCCAAGATTTGTCTTAGCCGTGTGCGGTGCCCCCCTCCACAGTTACAAACCTCGGTCATATCGTTGTAGTGCTTAGGCGAAGCCCTGTGCCGGTAACTTCATCATCACCATCGCCACACCGTCGTGCTGATGAAACTCTCCTTCGGCCTCAACTAGATCAGGAGCCCAAGGGACGTCATCGAGCTGAACGTGTGCTGAACGCGGAGGTGCCGTACGTTCGGTACTTGGATCGGTTGGATCGCGAAGACGTTCGACTACATCAACTGCGTTACTAAACGCTTGTGCTTTCGGTCTACGAGGGTATGTAGACACACTCTCCCCTCTTGTTGCTATGCATCTCCTAGATAGATCTTGCGTGATCGTAGGTAAATTTTTTGAAATACCGCGTTCCCCAACAAAGAGAGCATCATGAAGCATATGAATAGCACATTTAGGTCTAACCCACTTCCTATGCATAGGGATTTTGTGAGGAAACAACTTATGGGAACAAGAATCAACTAGCATAGGAAGGCAAAACAAGTGTAACTTCAAAACAATCAACACATAGAGAAGAAACTTGATATTATTGAGATATGTAAGGGCATAAGTTCCTTTCTCATAATAATTTTCAGAGGCATCATAAATGAATTCAACAATATAACCATCACATACATCACTCTTTTCACGATGCACAAGCATAGTAGATTTATCACTCTTTATGGTATAGATGTCATCATAATAATCATCATAGATAGCAACTTCATTGTCATAATCAATTGAATCCTCTTCCAAAATAGTGGATGTATCACTAAATAAAGTCATTACCTCTTCAAATCCACTTTCATCAATGTAATCATCATAAATAGGAGGCATGCTATCATCATAATAAATTTTCTTATCAAAAGTAAGGAATCAAAGGATCATATTCATTAAGCAAAACATCCCCAAGCTTAGGACAAGAATTTTTTCCAGCAAATAAATCGTCAAACATATCATACTCATTAAATATAGCATCCCCAAGCTTGTGGTCTTGCATATCATCACAATCACTCTTATCAATAGCATGAATGGCACCAATAGTATAGCAAACATTATTATCATATTCTTCCAAGCAAGTGCTAAAAATATTTTCAATATCATAATTGATATCTTGTCTTCCCAATCATAATCATCACAACAAGCAATAGGCATAACAAAATCATCATCAATATCATAATCCTCCATCAACATATTTGATTCACTTTCATGAGGCATGATGGTGATGGGAGCAGCACTATTTGGGAGAGATACCTTTTTACCTCTATTCTTTCTTCTTTTCTTCTTCTTCACCACACCATGTGTGGGTTTAATTAATTTTTCAAGCTTCTTGTTGAAGAGATTGATTGGATAGGAAGCTCCTCCTCGTTACCCGATTCATCATAATAAACAGTAGGAGGGTATTGGGAAACATTTTTCCTTTCATTAGTACTCTCTTCATATTCCATTTGTTTTCTTGACTTTAGATATTTAGCAATATAAGGATTCTCAACGCAATTTACCGCACAAAACATATAAATTTCTTCTAGATCAATACCAAGAAATCTCTCAGGATTTGGAAAACCCTTAGTTATATGTTTCATTTCTTCATACCCCAAAAGAAGACTAAGCTCTTTATGATGCTCGAGGGAAATCAAGTTATCACAATTTTTGGACATGATTTGATCATGAAACAACTTGCACTGGAGATTTAAATGACCACGTTCATTGCAAAATTCACAAGGATGGCGAAAAAATTACATCTTTCAGCACAATCATCTAGCCTCTCTTGCAACCTTTTCATTTCTAAATATTTATGCTTCTTAAAAAATCTATCTTCCCTTTTTGGTGTGCAAAGGCACTCCCAATTCACTCCGCAAAAAGTGGCATGCTCATAAGAAACATTTTTGTCATGACTTGTGCAATCATCATTAGCATTTTGGATATTCAAAGAGTTCATACTAACAACATTGCAACCATGCTCATCATTCAAATATTGTGTGCCAAGTATTTATTGACTTCTTCTTCTAACAATTGAGCACAATTTTACGAACCATCATTTCCAAGAAAGATATTGTAAAGATGCACTACTGCAAGATGCTGCTAATGCGACACTACGATCAGAGACCCTTCGAGAAATTGTGTCCGATGAAATAATCGCACGGTGGTGTATGAAAACCGTCAAAAAGGGTGAAAACATTTGTGATGGAGGATGCATCAAACACGGTTCAGATTTTAGTTGCGTGTGTGATGAAGGGCATACGGTTCAGTTCAATTAACTGTTTGCGATGAGGGAGAACAAAAGAAACGGGCATCCAGATGAAGGCGTGTGCGATACACAACATACGGTTCACTCAGATGAACTATTTGTGATTAGGCAACACAAAAGAAACGGGCAGCCAGATGAAGGTGTGTGTGATATACAACATACGATTCACTCGGATGAACTATTTGTGATTAGGCAACACAAAAGAAACAGTCAGCCAGATCAAGGTGTGTGCGATATACGACATGCGGTTCACTCGGATGAACTGTTTGAGTTGAGACAAGAGAACAAAAATGGTTCAACTTAACAAGACGTGTGTGTTGTGCGATGGGTTTGCATGTGGTTCGCACTACAAAAAAATACACTTCCGTGATGATACGTGTTTGTCACAGTAGATCGCTTTTTTTGTCATGCATGTACATCCATGACAAATTTATGACAGAATCAAGATAGTCATACATGTGCTATCGTAGAAGTGTTCCATGACATTACCAAAATTATCATCACGGAAGTGTCCACTTCCATGATGATAAATCGTGCGTCATAGAAGTGCTTTCGTCAAGGGTGACCGACACGTGGCATCCACCGTAACGGAACGTCGTTAAGCTATTGGGTCGGGTTTTGGATTTGATAACCCGTTAACAGCCCCGCCAATGGGGATTTCCACGTGTAAAATCATCATTGGCTGGAGGAAACACGTGTCGGCTCATCGTTGGGACAGATGTCAACCACTCATTGGACGGAAGGCGCCTATGATACGTCGACACATGGCACGGCCCAACAGAGGACCATTCCTGTGAAAAGGCCGGCCCGTTTGACTTGGTCAAAAGGTGTCGGGCCGGCCCATGGAAAGCCTGTTAACGGCCTGTTTGCATATAGCCCATTTACAGCCCGCTAACCCAAGGCCCGTTACGCCTTATCCGAATTAGGCCCAGTAGCATCATCTGGGCCATCCAATATGATTCCAGCCCGTTTTCACTACTGGCCCATGTATGGCCCATGACGTCTTTCGGCCCATATGAGGCCCTATGTAACTCTTGGCCTATTAACGGCCCGTGGTGAAACTGGCCCGTAATGAACAGTGTATCACTTTACACCCATTAACGGCCCGTGGTGAAACTGGCCCGTAATGAACAGTGTATCACTTTATACCCATTAACGGCCCATTATTCCGTTGGGCCATTTCCAGCCCATGTTATCTTTCGGCCTACTCAGAGCCCATTTATTCTTGGGCTCATTTCCAGCATTCGTTTACTTACGGCTCATTACTGTCATTTTCTGCTTGTGGGCCAAATTCAGCCCGTGGTTACAGTCGGCCCGTTTGTGGTCCGTTAATACGTTGGGCCGTTTTCATAGTGTCATCAAATACGGCCTATTAACGATGGCCCATTACGGTCGGCCCATGAACGGATGATTCCAACTCTAGCCCGTTTATGACCATAATGCGGCCTGTTATTGGCCCATGCTTGGCCAATCAATCATACGGCCCGTATAAGGCCCATTGATGATATGGCCCATAGAAGGCCCATTGATGATACGGCCCGTAGAAGGCCCATTGTTTCTACGGCCCATAGAAGGCCTACTGTTTCTACGGTCCGTAGAAGGCCCACTGTTTCTACGGCCCATAGGAGGCCTAGTGTCACTGCAGTAAATATTAACCCATGGTTATTGTGGCCTAGTTTTAAAAAATAGGTTATTGCAGCCACTAGTTAACCGCGGAAAAAGAACTGCAATGACTACAAGCAAAGAAATAAACAAGACAACAAGGAAATAAATAAGCAAGCAACTAACGCTAGGCTATCATGGCTATTACACATATTACATCCATTGGGCATCAAAGTTCGCCACCAGTGCAAATATAGGGAACAAAGCAGCATATCATATACAGTGGCCGTCAAAATTGGCCACCAGTGCAAATAAATGCGGCAGCAAAACAAGAGCATAACTGAAACAACTTCAGAAGAGCTCAAGAAACGTTATCATGGGTATCCACCATGCTGGCAGTAAGCTTAGCAAGCTGATTAGCTTTGTCCTGTTTGGCGCTAAAATCCTCCAACGCTTGCTGTTGCACCAGAAAGTATGCATCTGGATGCTCCAGGGACTTCCGCAGTCCTTCCGCTTCTTGTCGCAGCACAGCTGATCGATGTCTTTCAGCTTGTAGTTGAGACTCAAGAAACCGAACTGATTCAGACAGTGAGTTTGAATAGCTTGTGCAAGCGGTAGTGGCCAGTAACTCCAACACTAAACCAAGACAGGATGTGTCACTATCCTGAACCTTATCTGCATTACTTCCTTTACCGTTGCTTAATAAGGCACTCTTTCCCAATATTCTGCCAGCATTCTAAAAGAAGAAACAAGCAGACACATAACAAGTTTAGCATGTACTAGTATATGAAACTCATTTCGGTGAACCAGTTCATCAGTAAGGTGGACATGATTAAACTACCAAGTCTTCTATTGCCAAGTACTAGTACATAATAAAAGCATCAAACAAACATATATCTATGTCCTATGGTAGCAATGGAATCTTAAATTAGAACAGTTGTTCTTCAGGTTTAGGCACTTGTTCTACATGAACAGAGTACAGTAAGACGCAAGAATATAATACTTAAAAATAGAAAATGAGCTCATAGACCTTACCACATTCTTTGTTCGGGACCAGTACAGAACAAGGCGTTCTCAATCATTGTCCAGTAAATGTGTCTCAGGAGAACGTAAGGGAATTTGATGAGTTTCTTTGCCGGTGAAGTGCGTTTTCTTCAGGTAATTCCGATACTGCCACCAAGCATTCTTGAAGATAGCAGAGGTGTTAGCACGGGTTACCTCTTCCCGAGTTTCCAAATCGGTCCTTCTCTATAGAGAAAAATGGGAAAATTTGATGTATTATAACCATCATGGAGGTAGGATGTATGGGACGAAGCAAAGTAATTGCCATGAATAACATTACTTACACATAACTCCTGGACAAACACCTGCAACTGGCATTTTCCTTCATCTTTAGTATAATATTTCCAAGATGGGAAGATACGCACATACGATTTAACAACATCAAATGCGATAGATGCTAAACTACGACTAGCTGGTTGTGCTTCCTCCACAGGAATAGGCGTACTAACTGGTGGAGTTGGGGTTCGCCGTGATAGTACTGGCCCTATGGGCACTGGAGCTGCCTTACTAACTGCTCTTGTTTGGGAGCTCTGTGGTGGAGATGGTGCTGTGTCAACAGGAACTGGGTTACTATCAGCTGGGGTTGGGGTTAGATTGGGTGAAGCTGGTTCTCTGTCCATCGTAGTAGGGGTACAATCTGCGAGAGTTTGTGTTATGTGTGGTAGGGCTGGTTCTTGTGCATGTACAACCGGGGTGCTATCTCCACCAAGAGGTAGCACTATTTTATTTGAAGACTGTGTTTTTAGTCCGCTAGATACTGGCATCACCCGCTCCAATTCAAAGGGCTAATAAATAGGAAACATAGTTGAATGTACATGAAATAGTTGACATGTATATTGTTTAACTAAAACGGATAGCATGACATAATTTCACATATATGATGTCTATCTAAACTGGATAGCATAGCATAACATAATTCAAAGATATGATGAATAACTAAACAGGATCGCATGACATAATTCACCTACATGTTATCTAAGTAATCAGGATCGCATCATTTAATTCACACATGTGATTTATATGCTAAACAAAGGGCATTCGATATGATGTCTGAACTAAGAACATGGTGTTGAATATTGTGTATATGATGTCTAAACTATGCAATGCAAGACACCGTATGCATGATATGAGCAGTATTGTCACATCCCTAGCTTCTGATAATGCACTAGGCTAGACCTCATGTGAGCATCATGTTTAAATTCAAATGAAATTGAATTGAGGAATTTTCAAAGCCTCAGAAGACCTCTAAAAATAACCAACATTTAAATTTCATCAAATGAGTCCAAGAAAATGTTCCTGTTATTCCATGGAAATATTGGTGAGAGGTAAAATTTAAACCAATATTTTTGGAGTCACAGAGATATTTATTTTGGCCATTTGAATTAATCCAATAACTGTTTGCTTTGGATTTATATTTAATATATATTAAATATGACTCCAAATAATTCTGGAAGTTTGTGAGTGGCTTTGTATATATTTTAGTAAGCCACATAATAAACTACAGAATTTATTAAAATGGTTTAGTATTTTACTAAACTAAAACAAAACAGAACAAAATAGAAAACAGAACAGAAAAAAATAAAAAGAGTAAAGCCTACCTGGCCTCACCCGTGCAGCCCACCAGCCGGCCCAGCTCCTCCATCTGGCCGGCCCAGCCCACCTCCTTCCCCCCTTGTCCTCTTCTTCCTCTGCCAGTAGGCAGAGGCGAGGCGTGGCGCGCGCCCGAAGAGCGCCGGCCACCTCCTGCTTCGCCGTGGCAGCCTCCCCGACTCCCTCGCGACGCCACGGAGACGCCCTCGCCCCCTGCACCTCCCCTCTCTCCCCCTGGACCCCATTCCCTCCTCTGTTTCCCTCTCACGCACACCACCGAGCGGAGCTCGCCGCCATCGTCGCCGTACCCATGGCCACCGGCCACCCCTAGCCTCACCGACGCCCCAGGAAGCTCCGCGGGTCCTCCCTCTACCTCCTCAACGAGCCACGAGGCCCCGGACGTGCCGCATCGCCGCCATCGACGTCGTCTTCTACCTCGGACCCGCCGGCCATCTTCGTCAAATTCGTCGGCTCCGGTGCCTCCCCGAGCTCGCCGAGGCCACCACTGCACCCGCTGTGAGCTCCTGTGTTGTTTCCCCCTCTCCGTTCTCTCGTTTGCACACCGCAGCTGCCACTTTGCCGACGACCGGAGCTCGCTGCCGCCGGCCATGCTGCCGTCATGGCCATGGCCTGTTTCGGTCGCGTCCGAGCACGGCTTTGAGCTCGTGGGGCTCACAGGAAGCCCATGCGCAGCTCAGCTTGCCCAAAACCCCACCAGGGCCTCGCGCCCGTTACCACCCGAACTTCGGCGCCGCCGCGAGCTCCGTTCCGACGAGCCCCGGCGTTCCCGCAGCCTCCCACCTACCCCATCAGATGCGGGAGAGCCCGGGCTACGCCCCGGTGCCCCCAGCCGCCGCCTCCGTCGCCTTTAGCGCAAGTCCGACGCGTTGCCGCCGCCATTTTGGTTGCCGCCGGCGTAAGTCCGGCGATGATGACGTGGGCATCATTAGCGGCTAACCTCCCCCCACACTAATCAACCCCCTAGGCCACTGACAGCGGGCCCCACCCCTGGTCAAACCCCAGTCAGCGCTGGGTTTGACCGGGATTAGCTCCTGTGTCACTGACGTGTGGCCCCCACACGTCAGATTTGACCTGGGGCGCCCAGTTGACCCTGCTGACGTCACTGTGACGTGGGGCTGACGCAATAAGTATTTTCTGGATTTAATTATATTCAGGAAATTTCAGAAAATGCCTAAAACTTCTAAAATTCATAGAAATTCAACCGTAACTCCAAATTAAATAAATTATATATGAAAAATTATCAGAAAAATTCAAGGAATCCATCTGTACCATTTTCATGCATGTTAGAACAACTTATAGCTGCTGTTTAGCACAAATCAATTAAATGGCATTTGAATAATCACATATGGAGTTTGAATTTGAATCTTGTATTCAAACCAACTTCATTTAATCTGTTGCTAGTTGCATTAGCCCAAAACACATTCATTTGCCATGTCATGATCATGCATCATATTGTGCCTTGCGTTGATTGTGTTCCCTTCTGTGTTGCCGGTATTTGTCCCCTCTCGATAGACGTGATACCGATGATGTGATCGTTGACACTGATGAAGACTCAATGTTATCTTCAGAAGTGCCAGGCAAGCAAAATCCCCTTGTTCATTCCGATACAATCCTACTCTCTCGCTCCTGCTCTCTTTTACTGCATTAGGACACCATCGATTCATCTGTTACTTGCTGCGGTAGCTGAACCCCTTTATCCTTTGCATGACCTGTCATTGCCACAGTAAATAGATGAAACCCACTAGCATGAGTAGGAGTTGTTTGAGCCTGTTGTGCCTACTCATTCATGCTTGTTTGTCATGCCTGCTACTGCTTAGAGTCGAGTCGGGTCTGATTCATCGGGGATGAATCAGAGGCGTGTGAACATGTCCTACTGTGTGTGAGCTAAGTGTGTGAACAGGATTTGGTAAAGGTAGCGGTGAGAGGCCATGTAGGAGTACATGGTGGGTTGTCTCATTGCAGCCGTCCTCAGGAACTGAGTTCTGTGTTTGTGATCCATGATTCAGCTACTACCACGCATTGGGCCCGAAACCAATGGACCCTCTCGGCTTCTTGATCACCCTTGTCCTCTGTCCAGGAGTTGCAAGTAGTTTCTGGTGTTTGTAGTATGCTAGAGGCCGTACGCAGCGCTGACCGTAGGGGTGGGCTGTGATGCGGTAGGTACGTGGCATGGTGTACCGGATGCCCGTTTGGTATCTCGGGAACCCTGTTCACATCGTTTGGGGCTGTGAGCGAAACTCCGGCCGGATCTCCTCATGGATGGAACCCGAATAGGCGATAAACCTGGACTAGAGACTCGAGTGTTTAGGTAGGCCGTGGCCGACACCCACGTTGGGCTTCCGCTTGAAGGTTGCCGAGTACATGTCGTGTAAACGGCGGTAAGTGGTGAGAGCGTGTGTGGAGAAGTACACCCCTACAGGGTTAATATCATCTATTCGAATAGCCGTGTCCGCGGAAAAGGACTTCTGGGTTGCTTATATCAGTTCATAGACAAGTGAAAGTGGATACTCTAAAATACGCAAGATAAGCGTGAGTGCTATGGATGGCGTTCTCGTAGGGAGACGGGAGCGGATCCATAGTGGTGTATTGATATGGTGAATATGTGGACTCGTGTGCGCCACCTCAAAAGAGTCGCTTGCAGTCGTAGTTTAGGATAGCCACCGAGTCAAAGCTGGCTTGCTGCAGTTAAACCCCACCACCCCTTTGTTGATAATGATGCATATGTAGTTAGTTCTGATGTAAGTCTTGCTGGGTACATTTGTACTCACGTTTGCCTATTTTATGTTTTTGCAGAGAGACTTCAGTCTCACTAGTAGTTCCGCGTGGACTTCGACGTTTAGCTTGATACCTCAGCTACGATCTTGTGCCCTCGGCAGGATCTGATCGATAGTCAGGCTTCTCAGCCTTTTTCATTTATAGATGTCTGTACCCAGACATGATAGCTTCCGCTTGTGCTCTGATTTGTATGCTCTGATTGTTGGGTCATGAGACCCATGTTTGTAATATCTCGCTCGTCGGAGCCTATTGAATAAACTACTTGAGTCGTAGAGTCATTTTGTGATGCCATGTTGTATTGCACATATCGAGCATATTGTGTGTATGTTATTGAAATGCTTGGTATGTGTGGGATCTGACTATCTAGTTGTTTATCTTTAGTAGCCTCTCTTACCGGGAAATGTCTCCTAGTGTTTCCACCGAGCCATGGTAGCTTGCTACTGCTCCGGAACACTTAGGCTGGCCGGCATGTGTCCTTCTTCGTTCCTGTGTCTGTCCCTTCGGGGAAATGTCACGTGATGAATACCGGAGTCCTGTTAGCCCGCTACAGCCCGGTTCACCGGAGTCCTGCTAGCCCAGTGCTACAGCCTGGATTCACTCGCTGATGACCGGCACGTTCGATGCTGGGTCATGGATGCCTGTCCCTGTAAGTTTGTGCCACTTTGGGTTTACGACTAGCCATGTCAGCCCGGGCTCCTTATCATATGGATGCTAGCGACACTGTCATATACGTGTGCCAAAAGACGCAAACGGTCCCGGGTAAAGGTAAGGCGACACCCGTGGGAATACCGTGCGTGAGGCCGCAAAGTGATATGAAGTGTTACATGCTAGATCTATGTGGCATTGAGTCGGGGTCCTGACAGTGTTGGTATCAGAGCTTGACTGCCTGTAGGATTACCAAGCCAAACTGGTCGAAGTTGAGTCTAGAAATTCTTTAGTTATATAAGGGAATTGATTGTGGGATGGAACGTAAGGCTCTTTTTACTCCTTATACCTCATGGCCTTCTGATCTGAGTCATCATCTTCTCTTCTACGGGGATTGAGAACTAGGCTATCTCTTCTTTCTATCAGGATCACGTGTTACTAATCAGTGGACTTATAAGATTGTTGGATTTAAGTCTCAGTTCAGTTCCTACTACTTCCGTATGATAATTGTTGATCTCGGAACCTTGATATTGTGCTTCTAAGTGGTTATGCCACCATTTTTGTGAATGTCTCAAATCTTTTCCGAGCTTTTACAGCCATTATGCTGTCCGAGTCATCCCAGGTTTCTAAAGAGTCCGATGCATTTGCAAAATCCTTTTTCTCCGGTTTCAATGTCTGTTAGGCCAGGTTAATCACACAAATTGTTGAGTTGAGGTAATTTATTGCCCTGACATATATGTTGGAGCTATTATTATGACCCTAGGTGTCTTAGGGGATCACCTAGTAATTTAGCCATGATTGGTGTCCCAGTGTGATGATTCTGGCCTTTATCCTCGAAAGCATTCCGTGATGCTACTTAGTAATAGGTATTCTGTTCCTGGGTTCTTGAACCCGAGATTCACTCCACCTACTTCGTGTTGATAGTAATTGCTAGTGCCTTCAGGATATTAGTAACCTTTGCGATAGTCCTTGAAGTCCGTGGTATCTTCTTCTTCCAAATACCATGAACTACTTATGGCAGAAGTTCCTCGTTGAACTGAAATATCACAACAGGATTATTCTTGAGGAGTTCTCCATTCATAAATCGTGACTCTGCCAGTTCTACCTTTCTGCATGGGTTATCCGGAAGAATTATGTTGAACTCGGTTCGACATACTAATTTATGCATCCACAACTCAGAAAGTTATATGTTCCTTTGAGTTGTCCCTCTTTAGTTGTCTACTGACCTTCGTCTATCAATTGATAGTCAAGAGTATGCGCGCGTTCGTTTGTCGATGCCTATTACTCTTGTGGCCCGTCAAGCCATTCCGTCCTGAATGACTAGGAGAAACAAACTCCAGTACCTCATCCATATTTAGGATTGGGTCAAAGTAGTTGTGTTCCGCAGATCAAGTTACAATCCAGCTTCTGGTCTGCTCTACCCTGAAGTATTACCTTCTTTATGACAGGAATTTCATGAGAATTGCACCACCTTTTGTGAATTCTTGACATAGTGATACTTCTCGCCATCCTTTTTCATTCCTCGGTTCCGTGTTGATGCAACCAGAATACCGACAAATGAATTGTGATGTGTGAAATCAATACTCCTAGCAACCTCGTTGCTTGGTAGTTAAAGGATAATAATTTTATTCTTAGTATGTTGGTTATTGAATCACCATTCTAAGATTGATCGTGCTACCTAGTCCTTATTTCCTGGTGCACTCTTTGATTGATGAGTTAGGATTTGTCAAGTCCTCGCTCATTTGATCATATCATCTTGCCCTGAAAAGCAAGATTGTTCTCGAGCTTAGTAACATATCGGTGGTTCGTGATTTTCTGAAGATCTTCTCGGAAGTACTACCAGGTCGTCACCTGACCGTTATGTTGAGCCCGTGATCAAGTTGGTTTCTTATGAACCACCTTCTTTCCAAGAATCAGTGTTAGATATCCCTGAGCTAGTTGGTTAAGCTGGACAACAACTTGGAGAGTTGGAAGATAAAAGCTTGTCTGACTTAGTTCGTTCCAAAGGGATATTCTTGTGTAGTGTGTGTTGAAGAAAGATGATATCTTCATCGATTGGTCCCTGTGATCAGTTGTTGGACCTATTATCTTATCAATCCTTTGATTTGAGTGTGGGCCATCGTCAAATCAAATTAGTACCAACGATGCTCGTAATGTTGTCTTATTCGTGGTTGATCCCTCGAGCATACACCATTACATCTTTGGTTTGACCAATGCTATCACCGTGTTCACTTAACTATGGAATTCCTTTTAAAAGGAAACCCGGATGCATTGTTGTTGAGCCCATTGACAATATCCTTATCTCCTCCATGATTTTGTTGAGCATTAAGCTAGTGTTGGAAATTTTTGAAAGCATTTGTTCATGCTAGCTCATGAAGCATATGTTTGGATGAAGGTAGTGACTTCCTTTAATTCATGTGCATCTGATGCAAGTTGCCGCCGTGGATTCGAGAAAGTCAATGTTGCTTTCTTTGGAATCATTCCAAATCAGTCATGCACACGTGCGAAGAATGCTGTGGTTTGAAGACTTGCAACCTTCAATCTATATGTATCCCTAGCACACCAAGCCACTGGTTGATTTGTTCAAGGAGAAGGAGTTCCTTCATAAGAGCTAATCCGGACTTATGAAAGAACTTCGATATCCTCGCTGATGGTTCCCAACCAGAACTCGGTAGTGTTTTATTGTAAGACTACCATGTGGGCATGCTTGTCTGGGACAACGTGTTCACATGTTTGTAGCAGAACCAGCTCATGTTTTGGAGCTTGCTATCGTAGTTCATCTCCCGAGAATCCCGCAACGTCATCTCGTCGATTTGTGTTGCAAACTTTCATTTTCCTTCCTAGACTCGATGAGCCTGGAATATCCTGACACCAACCAGATCTGAATCTCAGGCAGATATGATGGTTGGAACATTTCCCCAAGATCTATAATATTGGTCTCTCGATAACCGGTAAGGTGGATGTCGTGGCCAACACACCCAGCCGGAAGACCTCCTGTTGTAATATCTTGATTGATGAAGTTGGCCACCTCCCCATAGGGATTTCGTAGGATTTACTCCCTAGTTGCCCCTATGGATTTTGAGATCCCGAAGTCCGACCTTTTACTTGATGTTCTAGATATCAAACCATATCTATGAATGGGTTACGCTAGCACATCAAGGAGAACATTAGAAGCGGAGTGCTAAATGTCTCTCGGTCGATCATCCAGATTTTATCTCCTTGGCCCCGCCAGGGGTGAAATTTGAGAAGGTGTTATCTTTCTTTGCATCTACATCCTCCATCATCATTCATCATGGTAGCAAGTTGTGTTGCCGGACCCTTGACACGGATGTTGGTAAAACCTTGATGAATATGGAAATGCTCAAGTTCTTGAGAGCACGCACAAGCGTTACGTGTTATCATCGGCTCTAACTGGGATTACTCTCAGTTTCCTCGGCAATGCTATGACCTCTTCAAACAGTGAATTCACTCCCTATTGTTGGGTTCTTCCCCAGTTACCAGAATCATTCCTAGCATTTGCATTTTGTTCCTAGCTTGCACCGCCAATGTGCCATTCTACCATGGGTCTCTTCCATTTCCGGTGATAAGCAAATTCATCCATTACGTTGTCTTCAACAAGGTAATCCACATCATCCAAGTCCGAGTATGCCATTCTACCGACCCCCTCCAAACGATCGCTCGAGAATTGCCTTAGGCTGGTTTAAAGAGTTTCAATGATCTTTGAATCAAAGGTAATTCTTTTTGCCACTTAAGGAAATAATCTACGAATCACCCTCCTCCAGGATGTTTCGTTGTGGTATCATGGCAACTCAACTCCTCGCTACATTGATAATCGTTTACCACCTTTTTAGGTGTGGAATTGTGGTCTACCTAGTGAACCTTCGTCATCCGTTTCTTTCCACCCCTCTTGATGTGTATCTCGTGTCTCAACCGAGAGATGGTCCTATGTCTCATTCCGTGAGTTGTTCGATCTTCGAGAAGATCGACCCCTCTAGAGTCTCCTTCTTCCCTCCATGTCATGTTGACCGGATTTCTCAGAGCAAGACTTCAAGACGAAGATGGTGGACGAATCAAAGTCCATTTGAAGTGCAACTGGATCGTGAAGATTATACTAGTTTGCGTTTCCCCTTCACCTTACCCTACACTTGAATCTCGAGACGAGATTCTTGTTTAGTGGGGGTGAGTTGTCACATCCCTAGCTTCTGATAATGCACTAGGCTAGACCTCATGTGAGCATCATGTTTAAATTCAAATGAAATTGAATTGAGGAATTTTCAAAGCCTCAGAAGACCTCTAAAAATAACCAACATTTAAATTTCATCAAATGAGTCCAAGAAAATGTTCCTGTTATTCCATGGAAATATTGGTGAGAGGTAAAATTTAAACCAATATTTTTGGAGTCACAGAGATATTTATTTTGGCCATTTGAATTAATCCAATAACTGTTTGCTTTGGATTTATATTTAATATATATTAAATATGACTCCAAATAATTCTGGAAGTTTGTGAGTGGCTTTGTATATATTTTAGTAAGCCACATAATAAACTACAGAATTTATTAAAATGGTTTAGTATTTTACTAAACTAAAACAAAACAGAACAAAATAGAAAACAGAACAGAAAAAAATAAAAAGAGTAAAGCCTACCTGGCCTCACCCGTGCAGCCCACCAGCCGGCCCAGCTCCTCCATCTGGCCGGCCCAGCCCACCTCCTTCCCCCCTTGTCCTCTTCTTCCTCTGCCAGTAGGCACAGGCGAGGCGTGGCGCGCGCCCGAAGAGCGCCGGCCACCTCCTGCTTCGCCGTGGCAGCCTCCCCGACTCCCTCGCGACGCCACGGAGACGCCCTCGCCCCCTGCACCTCCCCTCTCTCCCCCTGGACCCCATTCCCTCCTCTGTTTCCCTCTCACGCACACCACCGAGCGGAGCTCGCCGCCATCGTCGCCGTACCCATGGCCACCGGCCACTCCTAGCCTCACCGACGCCCCAGGAAGCTCCGCGGGTCCTCCCTCTACCTCCTCAACGAGCCACGAGGCCCCGGACGTGCCGCATCGCCGCCATCGACGTCGTCTTCTACCTCGGACCCGCCGGCCATCTTCGTCAAATTCGTCGGCTCCGGTGCCTCCCCGAGCTCGCCGAGGCCACCACTGCACCCGCTGTGAGCTCCTGTGTTGTTTCCCCCTCTCCGTTCTCTCGTTTGCACACCGTAGCTGCCACTTTGCCGACGACCGGAGCTCGCTGCCGCCGGCCATGCTGCCGTCGCGGCCATGGCCTGTTTCGGTCGCGTCCGAGCACGGCTTTGAGCTCGTGGGGCTCACAGGAAGCCCATGCGCAGCTCAGCTTGCCCAAAACCCCACCAGGGCCTTGCGCCCGTTACCACCCGAACTCCGGCGCCGCCGCGAGCTCCGTTCCGACGAGCCCCGGCGTTCCCGCAGCCTCCCACCTACCCCATCAGATGCGGGAGAGCCCGGGCTACGCCCCGGTGCCCCCAGCCGCCGCCTCCGTCGCCTTTAGCGCAAGTCCGGCGCGTTGCCGCCGCCATTTTGGTCGCCGCCGGCGTAAGTCCGGTGATGATGACGTGGGCATCATTAGCGGCTAACCTCCCCCCACACTAATCAAACCCCTAGGCCACTGACAGCGGGCCCCACCCCTGGTCAAACCCCAGTCAGCGCTGGGTTTGACCGGGATTAGCTCCTGTGTCACTGACGTGTGGCCCCCACACGTCAGATTTGACCTGGGGCGCCCAGTTGACCCTGCTGACGTCACTGTGACGTGGGGCTGATGCAATAAGTATTTTCTGGATTTAATTATATTCAGGAAATTTCAGAAAATGCCTAAAACTTCTAAAATTCATAGAAATTCAACCGTAACTCCAAATTAAATAAATTATATATGAAAAATTATCAGAAAAATTCAAGGAATCCATCTGTACCATTTTCATGCATGTTAGAACAACTTATAGCTGCTGTTTAGCACAAATCAATTAAATGGCATTTGAATAATCACATATGGAGTTTGAATTGAATCTTGTATTCAAACCAACTTCATTTAATCTGTTGCTAGTTGCATTAGCCCAAAACACATTCATTTGCCATGTCATGATCATGCATCATATTGTGCCTTGCGTTGATTGTGTTCCCTTCTGTGTTGCCGGTATTTGTCCCCTCTCGATAGACGTGATACCGATGATGTGATCGTTGACACTGATGAAGACTCAATGTTATCTTCAGAAGTGCCAGGCAAGCAAAATCCCCTTGTTCATTCCGATACAATCCTACTCTCTCGCTCCTGCTCTCTTTTACTGCATTAGGACACCATCGATTCATCTGTTACTTGCTGCGGTAGCTGAACCCCTTTATCCTTTGCATGACCTGTCATTGCCACAGTAAATAGATGAAACCCACTAGCATGAGTAGGAGTTGTTTGAGCCTGTTGTGCCTACTCATTCATGCTTGTTTGTCATGCCTGCTACTGCTTAGAGTCGAGTCGGGTCTGATTCATCGGGGATGAATCAGAGGCGTGTGAACATGTCCTACTGTGTGTGAGCTAAGTGTGTGAACAGGATTTGGTAAAGGTAGCGGTGAGAGGCCATGTAGGAGTACATGGTGGGTTGTCTCATTGCAGCCGTCCTCAGGAACTGAGTTCTGTGTTTGTGATCCATGATTCAGCTACTACCACGCATTGGGCCCGAAACCAATGGACCCTCTCGGCTTCTTGATCACCCTTGTCCTCTGTCCAGGAGTTGCAAGTAGTTTCTGGTGTTTGTAGTATGCTAGAGGCCGTACGCAGCGCTGACCGTAGGGGTGGGCTGTGATGCGGTAGGTACGTGGCA
>NC_041390.1:176852432-176873132 GCF_002162155.2 Triticum dicoccoides
GGCGTTCTCGTAGGGAGACGGGAGCGGATCCATAGTGGTGTATTGATATGGTGAATATGTGGACTCGTGTGCGCCACCTCAAAAGAGTCGCTTGCAGTCGTAGTTTAGGATAGCCACCGAGTCAAAGCTGGCTTGCTGCAGTTAAACCCCACCACCCCTTTGTTGATAATGATGCATATGTAGTTAGTTCTGATGTAAGTCTTGCTGGGTACATTTGTACTCACGTTTGCCTATTTTATGTTTTTGCAGAGAGACTTCAGTCTCACTAGTAGTTCCGCGTGGACTTCGACGTTTAGCTTGATACCTCAGCTACGATCTTGTGCCCTCGGCAGGATCTGATCGATAGTCAGGCTTCTCAGCCTTTTTCATTTATAGATGTCTGTACCCAGACATGATAGCTTCCGCTTGTGCTCTGATTTGTATGCTCTGATTGTTGGGTCATGAGACCCATGTTTGTAATATCTCGCTCCTCGGAGCCTATTGAATAAACTACTTGAGTCGTAGAGTCATTTTGTGATGCCATGTTGTATTGCACATATCGAGCATATTGTGTGTATGTTATTGAAATGCTTGGTATGTGTGGGATCTGACTATCTAGTTGTTTATCTTTAGTAGCCTCTCTTACCGGGAAATGTCTCCTAGTGTTTCCACCGAGCCATGGTAGCTTGCTACTGCTCCGGAACACTTAGGCTGGCCGGCATGTGTCCTTCTTCGTTCCTGTGTCTGTCCCTTCGGGGAAATGTCACGCGATGAATACCAGAGTCCTGTTAGCCCGCTACAGCCCGGTTCACCGGAGTCCTGCTAGCCCAGTGCTACAGCCTGGATTCACTCGCTGATGACCGACACGTTCGATGCTGGGTCATGGATGCCTGTCCCTGTAAGTTTGTGCCACTTTGGGTTTACGACTAGCCATGTCAGCCCGGGCTCCTTATCATATGGATGCTAGCGACACTGTCATATACGTGTGCCAAAAGACGCAAACGGTCCCGGGTAAAGGTAAGGCGACACCCGTGGGAATACCGTGCGTGAGGCCGCAAAGTGATATGAAGTGTTACATGCTAGATCTATGTGGCATTGAGTCGGGGTCCTGACAAGTATAACCATGCCAAGTTAGAGCATACACCTCAGTGGGGGAATAGACTGGTCATCTATCTCTCAATCCATCTCTGAGGAGCTATCGGGACCCAACAAGAGATCTGCTTCGACAGGTAGCACTGTCTGCTCTGAAGGCCTTGTTTTCACTCTAGATTTTTCCATCTCCCACCCAAATGGTTGATTCACAGGAAGAGTAGTTTAATGTACAAACATTGTCGACAAATGGAAATGTAATGAAGAAAAGGATGGGCAAGATATCATTCAAATATATGATGCCTGGTTAAACAGGATGGCATTGCACATTTCACATATATTATGGCTGGCTAAAAGACATGAGACTGCATAATTCCCATATATGATATAGAAACTAAACAGGTGGCATTATAGAACATGTCTAAACTAAGCAGATGACATATATGATGTTAAAAGTAGGCACTGCAAGGCAACATATGCATGATATGACTAACATCATCATGCCAAGGTAGAGCAAACACCTTGGGGGTAAATAGGAGTGGTCAGCGGCGTCCGAATCCGCCTCAGAACAGATATCTTCCTCTGGATTACAATCTGGAGAGGGGTGGGGAGGGTTTGCCATTGAACCCACCATGGAGCGATGTCTGCATGACATTGTATTGCCACACAAAACTCTTCTCTTTTTGTCTACATGTTCAGCATGACTGTGTACAATATTTGACATGCATACGAAAAAAATATGGTGAGATTATGTAAGGAGAGCATGCAGAAATTTAGAGTGATGATAAAAACCAGTGGATCGATGTTTTTCCGTTGAACCAAAATAGCCCTAATGGATCGACGTGAATGTATAGTAATAAGTGATGCAACAAGTGTACAACCTCTTTGCCGGAGCCGTGTCGACCTCAGCATCATTGGCTTGGTTGCTGAAGCAGTTGAGGCAGAGGTGGCTGTCGGAGGTGTGGAGGAAGATCTGAGGAATCTGTAGATGGCATCCAGGGCACTACTCTGTTGTAACGGATCATTCTGTTGTTGGAGCAGCTCCGGTGAGCCGTAAGACGTCAAGGCTGAAGCAGCACAAGACAGACATCGTCAATCTCAAGTGGGATTCTAATAGCATCTCCAATAGATGATGTAAAATGGATGTAAAATTAACATCACCAAAAACCACCTGACTACAACAGATGAGGTAAAAACTGTTGACTCTGAACCTAACTGTCGGAACTGAAATTTACTGTGGAATCTGAATGCTACTGTCGAAACTGAACGCAATGGTAGCAGAGAGGCACTTGACATGTAGTTTAGGGAGGGCCTGCAGTTCATCTTCAACCTGCACCCCCCTGAGCCGCCAGCCACCACCAGCCGAACCGCTGGCCCCAGCACCGCCTCGCCGCCCCGAAACAACTTGCCACCGCCGCCCCGGCCAGCCCTCTAGGCCCCCCGCCCCCACCCTGAACCCTAAGATAGATAGTGGGGTACCTCTTCGGCGAGCCCCCGTCCCCGCTGTGGGTGGTTCTTCCTTAACTTCGGCGAGCTCCCCCAACCCCTGAAAATCGACTGACCCAAAAGTAGATTCAGTCGACTGAAGTGTTGTTTAATCGGAGCAGAGCAGCAGCACGAGCAAAGGGGAGAGTAGCAGCAGCAGCTGGGCGAGCGAGCGATCGAGCGAGAGCCGGAGCAACAGCAGCAGATTCGGCTGGTATGGACGCCGCCGCCGAAGGGGCCTCGCTTTGGGGGAGAGCCGCCGTGGAGATGTCACCCGCGGCGCCGACTTCAAGGTAGCCGCTCCATGGGGGTGCGGGATGGAGCACCGTCGGCGCCCGAAGGTCGAGTTAAGGAGAAGGTGCGATGCGATGAGTGTACAACCTCTTTGGTGGCGCCGAGTAGGCCTCGGCTTCGTCCAAGGAGTTGGTGAGGATCTTGCGGTTCCGGTGGAGCAGGTTAAGGCGGCACTGTGAGGATGGAGCAGCCGCGATAGACGAGGTGATCGTCGGAGTAGCTCCTTGGAGGTGGAGGACGGGGCGACTGAACCGGCGGGATGGCGAGATGGACGATGGATCCTCATCCGGGGAGGTGGATGAGGGACGTCGAGCTGTTGCGCTGGACGACATCGTCGGGGAAGAGCCTCCGGCTGGGCAGCGGTGACGTGGCGGACGGAGGAGGGTGGGGTTTCGTGGCTGGAGCGGAGAGGTTATGGCGGCTTGGGATTTCGAATGGCGGAAAGGGGGCGATGTGAGGGGGTGAAGCATGACTTAGGAACACGCTTGTCCAAAATGTAGGGTGTGTTACAAAAGTACCCCCCACCGATTTGAACTAGCGGCCCTTTCGGCTCAGGGTTAGAAGGGGGATTTCACGTGTCGGGATTTGGCAGCTGGAGGGAGTTTTCGCGCGCGTTGTAATTTCGGGATAGCAAGGTGTGGGCTGTGAAGGCGCCAGTTTTGCGAGCACGATATCTAAATTTTCGGGATATAACAAGACGTGGGTTGAATTTTAGGTACAAGCCTAACGTGTAGTAATATTGTACTTGTACGTACCAAATCAATCCGCACTTCCCTCAACCAAAAAGAAAACGAAAAAAATAAAACTATTCACACCACACAAAGAGAGAGTCTTGCCCTGTTTTACTATACAAATGCTATTCAAAGCTACTCCCTCCTTCCATCTATATAGGGCCTAATGCGTTTTTCGATGCTAACTTTGACCAAATATTAGAGCAATGATATATGACATGCAACTTACACAAAGCACACCATTAAATTCGTCTATGAAAGGTTCTTGTCAATAGTCAAAGGCGGTCTTAAAAATCTCATTACGCCCTATATAGATTGGAACGAGGGAGTATGAATCCATGTTATGTCCGATTAAATTTTTTCGCTTGCTGTATAATGCATGTAACCTACTCATACCAACATTTTAGTGCATTCCAAATGTCTATACTACCGCTGCAATTCGAACTAAATTTGAATTCGTTTCTCTATTTCAATAAGAATCGACAATCATGATTGTTGCCAACTTCAACCATCATAGTTTCCTTGCTATCCGCCAGATATAAATCAGACGGCCTATAATGCAGGATGGCAGGCACACCATCATCAACAACTCCGTTTTTTATAAGAGTAGAGATAAAACATATTAAATGTAGTATACCATGTTCATAACCACACCATGTGTATCACCGTTATATATATTCACACATCCATCGGTTTGAAACACTATGATAAATTCTTCAAATATTCAAATTCGCTTTTTATAATGAAGTATATATGATCTCTATTTGTCTTTTACACCCACACAACCCTCTTATCTTTGTAGCTAGCACTAACTTTCTCTTGTGCATGCACACGCCCGCATCCCTCTCACCCTCCCTCAGCATTCTCTAGCTCCATCGTGCAAATTCGTCTTTTCACTTTAGGTCGTTCACCCACGGTGTGTGTAGGCCCCCCAACTCCTTCTTTACGGCACACATCGATCGATGTGCCTCTCTAGCCAGGTGTGCCTAGCACAAACACAAGCTTACCCTCTTCTCTTGTCACCGTCCATGCCTCACTCCCACCACTCTTTTCATCGTTCTCGTACTCGCACACTCCTCCCCCTCGATATAGTATGCCTCTCGTACCACCTCCTACATGCACCCCTCTCTCTCTATCCTTCTCCTCGTGCCTCATTTGCTTCTAACACACACATGCATGTATACCGATCGATCTCCCAACATATACCTAGATCGACTTTAACTACCCCCCATCGATCGACGTACCTCACAAGTTATGTCTCCTTGCTCTTACAAAGGGCGATTGATCTTCCTATGTAGTTACGTCTGCTTACCACAGCCACATCGTCCCCCCTCATCATTCGTGCATGCCTCCTGACCCGTCTCTCACACGCACGTGCACGGACAACAAGCAGCCATCTCCTCTCTTATTGATATTGTGTGCGTGCCCTCCGTTTTTCTAGCAAGCCTATCCCACCATTTGTTAGAAGCAACTCCACTACCACCCCCTCCAACACTCTAGCTATGTCTCTCTCCCAACCTTATTCATCTCCTGCACATATGCATGGATGTCGATCGATCTCCCTTAATACATGAGGCAGATCGATCTCCTTAATACATGAGGTAGGCCTCTCTCCTCCTCCACACACATACTAGCCATTGTACCTCTATAGTTAATTGGGCCTCCCTCTTCCCCCACCACACATCGATAGTCGAGCGTTGCAGGTAGGTATCCATGCCACAGAGACAAACTGCACATGTCCCATCTCATGTTCCAATAGGCCAAGCACTCTATATCTTTGACGTGGGCACACACAAATTCGATGGCACTCTTTATCGATCGCGCGCACGCGCGCACACACACACACCATCCCTCTCTTCGATTCTATGGACACCTCAAGCCGATGATACCTCCACTCTCTTCTCGTGGATCGCCCCCTCTATATATATGTTATATCCAGGACTCTATTTCACACACATTGCATATGTTAAATTTTTTTATTGACCCCCCCCCCCCAAAAAAACTCTCAAGAACCCACACACTATATCTCTCTAGGTTTGTATCTCTCTCACACAACCCCACGCAGGTGGTGTACGTATACAAGAAGAGAATAGGTGCACCGTGCACGTACTCACGCTTCGTGCCCAGCCACACCCGCGCGGGTACACGGTGGAGCTCATTTCTTTACGAAATGGCAGCCCACGTGCTAATTTTAACGCCTTTAGCGGTTGTTTACCTAGGGAGGTCGTGTACCACGCATGCACTAAACAAAGTTCGACTTGACGCGTTGCTGCGTTATTTTTAAATAAAGTTATAGCGCTCAATGGCACGTACACAAAATATAAAACGATTTTTATGGAGGAAAAGGTAGTCCGCTCTTCAGAGTATCTCACACAAGGCTTCGGTGGCCTCTCTCTCTCTCTCACCGTTGGTCACTGATCCGGCCGCATCCCGTCTGCCGGGGGAAAGGGAGTGCGGTGACCTCTCTCTCTCTCTCTCACTGTTGGTCACTGATCTGGCCGCATCCCGTCCGCCGAGGGAAAGGGAGTGCGGTGGCCTCTCTCTCTCTCTCACCGTTGGTTACTGATCCGACCGCATCCCGTCCGCCGGGGGAAAGGGAGGAAGTGCATCGTTTATCCGTTCGACGGTGCCGAGGCAGCATGTCCCGATCTGCGATACACGCCGTTCTCTCTGACCAAGCTCCGGCGTGGCAGGGCCTATGCCACCTGCTCGCAGATTTCGCCTGCCGCCGCTCACCTAGTTACATCCCGACGACCTCCAGGTATCCCCTCCGGCCTTGCTCCACTGCCCGTTTTCCCACGTCGCTGCATGTGGATCTTCCATAGTTCTTTGCCCAAAACGTCGCTCGTCCGGCGTACTTTCCATATTGCATTCTCGTCCTCACACCGTTTTAGACAAACACAACCGTGTTGTTATCTTCCCTTAGGACAAGGAATATGCTTCGTTTTTTTGTCGCATGTGTCATCAACTGTTATTGGCCAGTAATTGTTTCCTTTCTACCTCTTTTTTGCAAACAGGGCTATCCATTTCACGTCGTTGCTATTGCGACCTTTTGGTGAACTGCACAAATCACTTTTTTCTTAAGAGTGTTTTGTGGAGTTGTACTAAAATGTCACACGGGCAACGTCTCTACATTTCAGTGCGACTGCACAAAGGGAGATTGGTTTTGCTCTATCCTCCTCATCCAACTCCGAGCCTAATCTTCTCCAACTAGTTAGTCTTAAGAGAGACTGCAAAGGTGACTGGCTTCTATTTGTGTGTTTATTGTTCCATCAGCAGTCCTCTATTATCGTAATCACACTTGATATCCTTGAAACAAGGACGCTCAGCTCTATTTTAGTGGAACTGCACAAAATGATTGGAATGTTGCATGCTCCAGGCAACTACTTTTGTTCCCAACATGCCTTGTGATTTAGACAGAGATGGGGGACGTTGCTGCCAATGAAAGCATGGATCAATTTTAATTTAACACCTTCTCACAACTTTGTCTTCAATTGTGATGTAATTATTAGCTCTGATCTGCTAATAATTGACATGCATTAGCAAGGAAGTTAGTTTTTTATTGTTTGCGAAAGAGCATCGATGGCAAGACACGCGAAACAAAAGCTGAAAGCTCACACCATTGTACAATTTCATGTCGCTGGAAAATTATTTGTATAGTACATCAATTATGTAAACAAATGATGGAAGCTTGATAGCATTGCTAGAAGCCTCTTCATCATCCGGGTCCATGTGCCATGCACAAAATTATACTCCTTCGTTCCTAAATATTTGTCTTTTTACAAATTTCAAACGGGCATATTTTAGAGTGTAGATTCACTCATTTTGCTTCGTATGTGTACTCCATCCGGTCCTAAATATTCTATTCGTCTTAACAGAGATTTCAACAAGTGACTACATACGAAGCAAAATGAGTGAATCTACACTCTAAAATATGTCTATATACATCCGTATGTGCCAGTCCATTTGAAATATCTAAAAAAACAAATATTTGAGAGAGAGAGAGAGTAGTCACTCATTGAAATCTCTAGAAAGACAAATACTCTGGAGTATATTTAAGAACCGAGGGGGTAGTGCACAACCGCATGGGAGACTCAGCCCGGTCGTTGCGCCGCATTAATAGTGAGTAATGAGCAGTCAAATCATAAGCCCCACCTTTTCCACTGTAAGTTGCTCTGAAGAAGCAACCATCAATACGCTCTTCTTTGAATCCGCTCATACTACTCCATCCGTCACTGTTTATACAACGCGCTTTAGAAAAAAGAAAAAAAATCTGTGGGACCAAGGCGACTAGCGATCGGCCTAAAAAATAGCATTGGTAGTTATAGCATGGCGTCTATTACTAGAGGGAATAATGCGTACACACATGCATGCAGTGCTTCCACCCCGGGTACACACATGCATGCACTCCGTAGTAGTACAGTACATGGAGAGAAAATTGTGGACTTGATTGCGGTCACCACGCCCTAATTAATTGAGCATTATACCAAATGCGTCTAAAGTCTCTCTGGTGGTGGAAATGCATTGAGAGAAATGCATCATAATGAAGCGCGCCCTGTAAACTATGACGGAGGGTGGAGTAGTATGAAGGTGCAAAACCAAGTACGCGTACTACTGCGCTTGGCTCTTCGCCCCTTCGTGAAGTCGAACAATGATGGTACTCCGCATGTTGGGTACTACAGTGTATGCCTCTGACAATCTGACACCGAATGGACTGATGCATATCCATCGAGCGTAGGTTGCATTAGTCAAAAGGCGTAAGCGAGCTTCACCTTGTCCTGCAAGCTTCTCCTCGTTCTGCGAGTTGACGGGACACACCAAAAAGTAGTGCTAGTCCATACTCCCTCCTTTCCGGTTAATATGGCTTAATCTTTTTTGCGAGTAAATGAGAGAGCTTTATTCATATATAAGCATTCTTAGGACGATCAGCCAAGACACTGGTCACTAGGAAGCGAGGTACCCCGCAAAAAAAGAAGTAGGAAGTGAGGTGTTTCATCAAGCCAGCTCTTGGCCACATTCAAAGTGTAGCAAGCACGGTTCGCACGAAGATGCGCCGCAAGGTTTGCTGACCTGTTTACATGCTGAATAACAAAAAAAGAGGAAATATTACTGAGCGCTACTATTTGTAACAGGATATGAGCTAGAATTAAGCGAGAATTGTGGCGAGTGTTCCATGCAATCAACTTCCATTATCACATGCGAGAACCCTCGAAGAGAACCAAATGTGTTGAAGATTGCTTTATCACATTTTAAAATTATAATAAGAGTGCAGACGCTCCTCCATCCGGTTCCTAGTACTAGTATAGTACGTACCTTTATGGACTATAGTAGTAGTACTATAGTAAACTTTGCGCTTGGCTGTTCGGGAAGTCGAACAATAATAGCACTAGTAGTATAGTGTATGCTTCTGGCAATCTGACACCGAATTAACTGTTGCACGTCCACCGCCTGAGCGAGGGAGAGCTTGCATTAGTCAAAAGTTTCTCCTTGTCCCGCGAGCCACCGCGCGCAAGCTTCTCCCGCCCTGCAACTTTCTCCTTGTTTGGCAAGTTGACGGGACACAGCAAAGTAATGCTAATCCATGCTGCCTCCTCTCCGGTTAATATGGCTTAATTTCAAACGAGATAAATACACTGTCTGTCACTGTATATTTGTAAAAATACGGTCAGTGGACTTCATAATATGCTCATTGCGCTCAATATATATATTTTTCGGTGTTCATACGGTCACTAGCTCACCCTGACTGAGTATGCGTGTGCATGCACGTGTAGGTTGAGCACTTGAGCGTGACCGTGTGTGTTCCGTTGTGTGCTCGGACATGCATGCATTAGGGCGTCGCGTGTGTTTTTGCGTCCATGTGTACGTGTGACTGTTGCATACACGTAGGGGGAGTATGTGTAGGGGCCACTAAGGAGTAGTCAAATCACACAGTAAGTTAGTCGGAAGAAGCAACCATCATTTCACTCTTGAATGACACGTACGCAATATAAAATGGTTGATATGGAGAGAAAAATAAAACCACTATATATACACTAGCAGGAGCCTAAGCTATAAGCGTACTTGCTTAGGTTGCTCTCTTCACAAGCATAGAATGACGGGCCTGATCCCGCAGCTGGGGGAAGGGAACAATGTTCTACATAGACGCGGTCGACATCGGCGAGGGAGAAAACCCACAGTCGGTGCGTCCCAATCGGGGGTGACCGTGGTATGGGCCAATGTCGCGTCCCAACCGCCCTTCTAGCTACAGCCCAACGTCCCAGGTAGTCCATCTTCCTTTTGGAGCCGGCTTGCTCCACTGCCGTAGCTCCATCTCCATGTCGATCTTTCTCTACTTCTACCGGCTTCTACTTGTGATGAGTTTATGTCTCATGAACTAGTGCCGGTACTATTATTCTAATCACACTTCTTCAATATCTTTGCCATCAGGGATGCTCAGGTCGATTTTAGTGGAACTGCACAAAATCATCGTATGATCTGAGGGTGTCAGCCATCTTTCCTTCGACAGGTTCTACCTGGCCAGGAAATTAAATCATGTTTAGGGTTTAGGGTTTAAGTCATAGTGACCCCATCAGTAGTTTTTCTATCGTACATTCTCTCACAACTTTTTTCTTTAGTTGTGAAGTAAATATTGGCTATGATCTGTGAATCATTGAGATGCATCAGCATGCGTGTTAGTTTTCCTTTGTATTTGATGGAATGTTGTAATGGGGCAACCTTGGAATAAGAATGAAAATGGAGTGGAAAAGTTTCCGTTTTTCCGAAGAAAAAATGGAAACGGAGAGAAACCAATGTTTCATTTCGCTGGATCGCGCCATCGAGCAAAACCAACGTTTAAATCACGTCTGTCGTGTTCGTGTCTCACCCTCCTCCATGGCTCGACCCCACATGGTTGCTCGGCATGCCACTCACCGCAAACCAAGTAGTATACCATAACTTTCCCGCCTGCTTGTCGATGGACCGCGCCATGGAGTACTAGCACTACTGGAAGAGATTGACGAGTTGGGGGAGGACAGCTAGCTGTAGCACAGACTCCCAAGAACTTACAACTGGAAGAGATCACGCATGTTGTAGCCGGCTATTGTGACCTTTGAACGCGGAGCAGCTGCGTGCACCCGGAAGCGGCGCGGGCGATGCTCTCTCGGCCGGCGTGCCGCAATCAATCCGGCGCCAGTGAGAGGTCGCGTCCGCTCTGGCCGGGCATGACTGCGGCACTGACCGTTTCGGGCGGGAAGCACGCGCGGGTGATGAAGAGGGTTCGGGTTGGTCAGGACCGGCCGTGGCAGCGGTCCGGACGTGCGCAAACAAGAGATGTTGTACGTTAATATTGCTGTGTATATAATTAACAACGTAAATAATGTGCCAGTTGGACAAATATGATTGGACATGGAGATGGAAATGGAATTATTACGTAAACACGGATATGCATGTCTATGTCTATGTGTGTGTGCGCGACGACTCTCGCGACCTGGAAGCGGAGGCGTGTTTTTGATCGTTTTCTTTCTTGGTACGTTAGAAAATCAGTTTGCCTAATTCACATCTAGATGTTATTTAAGGATATCACATCTAAGCTCCCACAAGTATATAATGTAGCAACAAGAAACAAAAAAAACTAGGAAAAGACCACAAACAGAGTGGACATCAACTTATATGTGACATAACTATGTCACATCTAGATGTGTCCTAGACAGACCCTTAAAAAATTGTCCGCTAGTTTTCGTTTCTTTTTTCCGGGAACGCCCGTATTCTATTTAAAACCACTGCTATGGAGAGATTTTTTTACTCCATTATAGCCTCTTGTTTGATATAGTTTCTCGCGTCTTGCTCTCTCACCCTCTCCATATCAAAACAAGATGGCAGTGTCCACTCTATCTCTATCCTCACCGGTGGTCACAGATCCGGCCGAATCCCGTCTACTGCGGGAGGTGAGGAGGTGCAGCGTTGACATTGTTGCCGTCGGGGACGGAGGAAGGCGATGCGCACCGTCCTCTCGGAGCTGGCGCTGGCGCGGACGAAGATACTCCACGCCCTTGTTCGCTGCCGTCGTGTGGGCAGATCCCGCCCGCCCGCCTAAACGACATCTCGCCCACCTGAGGTATAACATCTTGTACTGGTCCAGCTCCCCAGGTCACTGCGTGCGGGTTTTCTTCTATGCGACTACTCCCCAGCTCCCCATGCATAGTAGCTAGGGTTCGTCGGCTGGTCCAACATAACCTACTAGTACTATTATAGAGGAAATGCCACTCAAAAAGTTGTCATGATTTATGCCTCGGTGGAGGTATACATGTTGTTTCGACAAAAAGTACATGGTGGTTGTGCGGTCATTGTCCATATGGTAGTAGTACTATCACTGGTTAAATGAAGAAATGCTTTTTTTTCTCAGGTATCCTGGTTTAGTTCCCATCAAGATAATTATGATGCTTCTGTTTGTTGGTGTACTTTTCATTAATTCTTATTGACAATTGAGATGTCGTTGCTAACCCTTTTTTATATTTTTGGAAACAGCGATGCGTGTCTCCATACCCGGGCATGTCTTACTCAATTTTAGTGGAACTGCACAAAATTGGATGGCCATTGTTGTTCCGCCTCACTGTCCTCTGCCACGTGGTTCTTCCTTCCTCGAGCTTGATTACTGAGAAGAAACAGACCACGGTGAGGATTTGTCGAACTTCTTAGGTGCCTCACCCAAACTTGATGCCAAATGGATGATGCATCACCACGATGACCTATCGATGCTCATGGTTGCGCCTCATGGTTGCGTCGGCTGGTGAAGCTGATCGATTTTCAATGAAAAACAAGCTATCTTCCATCAGTGCTCTTTGCTTGTTACGCACAAAGATGATATCCTTTGTCAGTTCACCTTGGTTGCGTTGGAGACGCAGTCGTCTTTCACGTTGGTGCAATTTTCGCTAGGGTTTTACGACAGGTGGGTCCAAAATGTGGCTGGCTCACCTGTCATACAGCCAAAAGCAGGTGCAGTGAAGGCACCGGAGCTCAGTCCGTACTACAGTAGTATATATATATAAGCGGGAGCCTCAGCGCTTGTTCGCTAGGGTTTGCACTCTCCACACGCTCGCCGCACTACATATATGTTACTCCCTCCGTTCCGAATTACTTCTCTTAGATTTGTCTAGATACGGAGGTATCTAGCACTAAAATGAGTCTAGATACATTTGCTAGGGTTTGCTATATTCACAGTCTCTCACCCTCTCTTCACCAGATCTAAACAGGACTACGTTGGCCTCTTGTCTCTCTCTCTCTCCCCTCACAGCTGGTGAAGGAGGCGTCCGTATCCCGTCGCACCGGGAAGGGGAGGAGGTGCAGCGTTCACTCTATCGCCTTCGGCGAGGGAGGCAATCCACTGTCGGCTGCGCTGTTCTCTTTCACCCAGCGCCTGTGCGGAAGGGCCACCGACCCCTTCTTCCTCGCTGCCATACTTAGTGTGGGAAGATCCGGCCTCCCGCCGCACGCCTTGCCACATCCCGACGACCCTAAGGTATAAGTTTCTTTGAAACCGTCGTTGCTCTAGCTACATGTGGATCTTTTTCGATCTGTAGTCGAATCTAGGTCTTGGTTCAACGAGGAATGAAGGGTGCGGTGGGCTGGAGCAAGAATCTAGGACGTGGTTCAATGAAGAAAGAAGGGGCGGAAAGTAGTATAGACTGGCTATCCAGCTGCTTTGTAGGTCGAAAAGGGGAAAAAGGGGTAACCTAGTACACACATCTGTAAGGAACCGACCTCTTTGTTGAAAAGGGAAAGAAACTGGGGGGTCGGGTAGTTTGTGCACGACTAGATTTGCTGCCCTCACATAGGAAGAAGCTTCAAAGAGAACAAATATGGGACCAGCGCATATATGCTGCTTGGCTACATACTCTGCATCACCCATTTATACGTGTGAACGCGCATGGTGCTGGCATGTCCCATGCAGCTATTTTGCTGTTGTTAATCTCAGAATTAACTACTGATCTGTTTTAAAAGAATTTCTCTGTTAATATGAATCAATGCAACCGTTTTAGAAATGCCACTGTCCTATACTTTGTTTTCCATCAAGATAAGATAGATGCTTCTTTTTGTGGCCGCATGTTTCATCCTCCTTTATTGGCTAGTAATTGTTTTCTTTTTTGCCTCTTAAAACAGGGATATCTATTCAACTTGTTGCTATAGAAAACTTAAATGTCACACCGGCAACTTCGCTTGATTTCAGTGCAACTACACAAAACTTGATTGGATTTCCTATTCGTGTTGGTAGATTCGTATTTTATGTTGGTCGTCTCATGAAAGGTCAGTACAGGCCTTCATCCACATGATTGTGCAGTGTGCTTTGAGATGATGTGCTACTTGTATTGGTACTGTTTTAAATAAATGATGAATTGAAGCTATTGTATTGCTGTCTTTTCCCATTAAGTGGTGAACAAAAATGGGACCAACCCAGACATGATGCTTGTTGCTTTGTTACAACAAATTCAGCATCACCCCCTTTATAAGCCAGTAATTGATGCCACTCTCAGAATTAACTACTGAATCTTATTTCAAAACTACAACACTTGTTAGGGATTGGCGGGATTACCATTTTTGTGGCCGCATGTTTCATCATCCTTTATTAGCCAGTAATTGATTCCTTTTTTGCCTCTGTTTATACAGGGATATCTATTCAACTTGTTGCTATTGTGACATTTTGCTTCGCTACGCGAAACACTTTGCTTGATTTCAATGCAACTGCAAAAAACGAGATTGGATTTCCTATTCGTGTTGGCAGATTCGTACGTGATCTTGTGTGTGTCATGACAGGTTGGTACTTGCCTTCATCCACATGATCATGCAGTGTGTTTTGAGATGTTGTGCTACTAGTATTGGTACTGTTTTAAATAAATGATGAATTGAAGCTATTGTATTGCTGTCTTTTCCCATTAAGTAGTGAACAAAAATGGGACCAACCCAGACATGATGCTTGTTGCTTTGTTACAACAAATTCAGCATCACCCCCTTTATAAGCTTTGTCGTTCTTTATACATGTTGAAACAAGGCATTGTTAAGATAATGTCTCAGTCAATATGAATGAATTACACTGATGGAGAATTGCTACTCTCCTGCTTTGTTTCCCATTAAGATAAAGTAGATCAGTAGATGCTTTTCTTCTGGGAGTACAAGTCATCAACTGTTATTTCTTAGTAATTGCTTCCCTTATACATATTGTTGCTTACAGGGATATCAAAATTAAAGCTCGGTTTTATTCTGACTTCGATTTTAGTTGAACTGCACAAAAGGAGCCAATTTGTAAGGCAAACTACTGCATTACTGGGTCTAGTTGGTCGTTCCACTTTGCAGAAAGAAGCAGTCACTGTTTGCACTACATTACAGAAGGAATGACCAAGAAGCTTTACAGAGTATTATTAGACACCGGTGACATGACTAGTCTACAGAGACCATTGGCAATTTAACAATACGTGGAGTGCCCTGGGCAAAAAGTGCCCAAACAAGTATAAAAGCTACGACAGGACTCCACGATCATAGGCATTACATATTTTGAATGGGAAAAGCTTGTCAAAGTTTAATCATTGATGTTAGTAAGAATACGTTAGTTTAATATGTTGGAATTGGAAAACCTTGTCAAAATTTGCTCATTGATGTTAGCCAGAAGACATGCATTTGATATTTTTGAGTGGGACGCCCTTGCTGTGAGCAGCGTCGACTGTTTTTTCCTGTTCCTGTGTTCAGTTTAGAAGTAAATAGTTACTCTGCTGAGATATTCATGTGTTAAGAGTTTGTTCTGAATATTGTCTATGTAATGCCAGGCCTTGTGTTTGATTGCAAAGTTGAGCTTGGAATGTTGTGGCATGCGGCATCACGAGCTGCTCACCGTGCCTCCTGAGAATAATGCTTCGTATTGTTTTGCATGTCGATCTAATGCCAGTGATTTTCTTGTTAAGAAGACCATCCTCTTCTGTTGTTTCCGTGCTTAAGAAGTTCATCGTCTGATGTTTCATTCATAGCCTATATGACAAGTCGGGTAGGTTAGACGTGAAACCATATGATCTTCCGACCAACTCATGATATTAGGCCGTGATTGGATCATCCTTTTCCAACCAAAACCGCTTGTAAAACTGACGCTTGTAAATTAAAGCAGATGGTCTCGGGCGAAGGCGCTTGGTTGGTCGATTTCGACTAGTAAAATATCGGAAGTACTTGACACACGATAAAAACGCTGAACGACACTCGGATGATTGCTAATCCAGCCGTTAGCTGCTGTTTCAGCCTTGCCCATGGATGGCATGATACACACGTCGTGCATGTATCGTCTAGTAATGTCGTCCATATAGCAGTGCTCATAAAATATACACTGGTCTCTCAAATTACACGCGTAACCCGCCGGTTTTACTTACAGACCTCGGGCCCTCGGTTTCATTACGCCTGTATTTTACGCGTTGTTTTCGGTGACGAGTAAATTACACTTGTATGTTAATACATGTTTGAAATAAACCAGAGCACCCAAGCACGGCCTTACCGTTTCATGCCGTCTCAGTTTCTCGAAGGTGCTCATAGGTGTCCGATGATCCTGGCTTCCTGAATGAGTAGTGGGTGTTGTCTCAGACCATCCGTAGGGCCCGCGAGGCCCTCTCCGTTGTCCTTCAAGTTGTTGCGCTCACCGTGGCGCCGAGCATTTTTAACATCGTCAACGAACATGAGGATTCAGGAGATGACTTTATTTTGACTGGATGACACTAGGGACCCACTAGGGCCATAGCCGTACATACGCAAGTGCCTCCTTATTATGTGCAACTATATTTTTTTGGTTTTCTCCTGGTTTTGTGACATCACGGTCCCACACCATTGTCAACCTATGTAGTCAATATAAACGAGAGAATTGCACAATGTGCGGCCGTCAGCTGGGACCAAGCAGCTCGAGCAGTATTTGTGTTTTTGAGGCGTGAGCACTGCAGAGTTTTTCTTGGCGACGATTTCGTTGTTGTTCAGAGGAGAGCAGGGTATTAACTGGGTGGGTTGTGGCCCGTCTAGCCCAGGCCAGATATCCAGCCCAGATACTAATTTTTTCAAGATGAAAATGGCTAGCCCTGCTATATGTCTTTTTGAGGAATACCCAGGCAAGGTCAACTTGTTATTCTCCGCCCCGCTGGGCTGCAAATCTTTCCTAGGAGGGATGCATTAGGCTTAACAGGAAAATTGGCTTTAAAAAATAATAAATGGGATGTAATTATAAAAACTGTGCAGTAACTATAAAAAAATGCACCAAACACAAAATTAGTTTATAAAATATTATTTATGGATTTTGAAAATCTTAAATTTTCATTGTTGCGCACGCAATGTTTCGTTGGATTTTTACGTAATACAAATTTATATTTAATCTGACTAGAAATTTCGGGATAAAAATATTTTGGAGCCCATCAAAATGTGGGAAATTTTATGGAATTCTGTCTTCAACAGTTGGTTGAAATTATTAATCATTGTCCTAGCTAGAAGATGGGTTGTACTTTTAACAAACTATAAATGGGTTGTTGTAAATTCCATTAGAATTCCAAAATGGGCTGTACATTCTTACAAAACGCAAATGGGCTATAAGTTCTCTGCCACACACTTGTGGGCCTACTAAGTGACGCGTCCCCTAAAAAAAATAAGTTGACGCGTATGCAAGGGTTTGCCAACTTATTATAGTCAACACACGGTTCTAGCAGCAGTGGCCGTTGGATGTCTATCCAACGGATGTCGTGCTTCTTCTTCAACCTCGGATATTCTTAGCTTCGGCCGCCCAAAAAATGATTCCTCCCCCTGACATCTGGGGCGCACCATTTCGGAGGCTGACCTGAGGGCCTACTAAGTTGGAGCGTACCAAGGGCTTTGTCAACTTAGTCAATAATAAACATTTCTAGCTTAAGTGACCGTACGATGTCCATCCAACGGCCGTAGTGCTTGTTCAACCTGTGGTCTTCTTGGTCCAGCCGCCCAAAGCAGCGCCGGTCGTGCCACCTGCTCCTGCCTCCCGTGGCCGGTTGTGCTACCGCGGAGGCCTCACCGTCCCCATACTACTCCCACCGCTGGCCAGGCCATCCCTCCACTCACCCACACCCCCTGTTATTCTGCGGCGACGGCAGCCTCACACCGCAGCCGAACCAATGAACCCTCGTACTCCTCTCCGCGCGGGCTTCCACTGCTGCATCTTCCCCGGCTCCGCGTCGTCCCCTTCCTAGGCCTCGCCGTCGTCCAGACCACCGCCCTGGTGCTCTCGGCGCGGCGTGGTCAATGTGGTCAACAACCGACTTCCATCGGAAGAGTACTATACGTGGAGAGGCTGACAGCTGGGTCCAGGCAGCCACAAGGAAGTGCCTCCTTATTATGCACAAAATAATTATTCCTCCACCTTACAGCAGGGACCCACCAGACGGGCCATCTTATTTCGCGAAAAAAACGTTCCCCCCGCTGTCATCTCGGATCCACCGGGAGTGCCTCCTTATTACGCACAAAAAAATGAATACTCCCCCTGCTAGCTGGGAACCAACCTGGTGGGAGGCTGACTTGTGGGCCTACTAAGTTGACGAGGATGGAGGGCTTTGTCAACTTAGTCAATATGAATTATTCTAGCTCCAGTGACTGTATGATGTCCATCCAACGGCCGTAGTGCTTCTTCAACCTCTGGTCTTCTTGCTCCAGCCGCCCAAAGCTGCACCGGTCGTGCCGCGTGCTCCTGCCTCTCGTGGCCGGCTGTGATGCCGCGGAGGCCTCACCGCCCCCTACTACTCCCACCGCTGGCCCATGCTATCCCTCTACTCACCCACACCCCCTGTTATTTTGCGGCGACGGCAGCCTCACGCCGCAGCCGAACCAGTGAACCCTCGTACTCCTCTCCGCGTGGGCATCCACTGCCGCGTCTTCCCCGGCTCCGCATCGTCCCCTTCCTAGGCCTCGCCGTCATCCACCGCCTTGGTGCTCTCGGCGTGGCGTGGTCAATGTGGTCAACGACCGACTTCCATCGGAAGAGTACTGTACGTGGAGAGGCTGACAGCTGGGTCCACGGCCACAACCCAGTTTTTTTTGTGATTTGCCAAGTAAGTCGCTTTGTCAGGCCTGTTGGGCTACAAATCTTTCAAGACGAGGAGAGCTTCATTCGGCTGGCCGAGAAAATGGCCCATCAGTAATGAGAAATGGGCTGTACATTTTTAAAACACATCAAACCGGCAATTAGTTTAAAATATCTTTTTTTCATTTTGAGATTTTAAATTACATTAATTTTTATGCATGGAGAATTTGTTGGATTTTATATTGATATACATTTATTTTTAAAATCAGTTTGAATGTGAGTCGAAATTTCAGGATTAAAAACAGTTCGGACCGCACCGAAATATACAAAATTTCGTTAATTTTTTAACCGTGGCCACAATATGGGCTGTAATGCTAACAAAAAGAATATGGACTCCAAAAAACCTTAAGAATTAGCAAATGGGCTGTAAATTATTAGAAATAATGGCAGATGGGATGTATGCTGTTTTCCACAGATTTGAGGCTTTCCTAAAAAAATGTTGACGCACAAGCACTGACTGTTGGATGTCCATCCAATGGTCGTCGTGCTTCTTCAATCTCTGCTCTTCCTGCTCCAGCCGCTCAAACAAGCACCGGCGGGACTGCCTGCTCCCTCCTCCTCGCGGCCGGCTGTGCTACCGTGCAGGCCTCACCGCCCGACCGTACTCCCATCGCTGGCCTAGCCATCCCTCTACTCACCGACACCTGCTGTTATTCTCCGGCGACGACAGACGAACCAGTAAACCCTCGTACATTCGTACTCCCCTCCGCGTGGGAAACAACTGCTGAGTCTTCCCTGCCTCCGTGTCGTCCCCTTCCTAGGCCTCGCCGTAGTCCACCGCCCTGGTGCTCTCGGCGCGGCGTGGTCAACGTGGTCAAGGAACAACTTCCATCAGACGTGGACTGTACGTGGAGAGGCTGACAGCTGGGTCCACTGCCGCAGCTACGAAGTGCCTCCTTATTACGGGGAAAATAATGATTCCTCCACCTGACAGCTGGGACCCACCGGACGGGCCACTGTATTTCGCGAAAAAAATGTTTCCCCCCGACTGCTGGGAACCACCAGCTACATCTTCGCACGCAAGGAAGTGCGTCCGGGCAAAAAAACGATTCGCCCCCTGACTGCTGGGACCGACCAGCTACATCTTCGCAGGCAAGGAAGTGCCTGACAGTCGGGACCCACCTGGTCGAAGCATACGTAGTGTTGTCATTCTGGTCGCGAACGTGTACGTACATACTGGTCGATGTAGAGGCGCGCACGTGTCATAGTAGATGCGCGCAGGTGTTGTAGTAGAGGCGCGCACGTAGCATTTACATGTACGTACAACGGCTAGGGTGCAAGAAAGAAAATACGGCGACGTATGTGTACATACGGGCGGGGTCTCGAACGCCTACTCGCGCATACGTACGGCCAGGGCTCGTGTACATGGCTGGGTCGGAACGGAGAAACAGCGTCGTCGTCGTGTTCATGGGGAGGCAACGGAATGCGTCGTGTTGATGGGGAGGCAACGGAATGCGTCGTGTTCATCACGAGGGCTTGGACGGAACAGGCGATGGAAACGAGGCCTGGCGTACCGCAGAACGGAGGAAACGGCCTTGTGTTCGACCGGCCACGTTCAAAACGGGATCCTGTTCATCAGGAGGGGTCTGGCATACCACAAAACGGAGGAAACGGACCTCCTACGGTCGAAACGGGGGTCCTATTCATCGGGAGGGGTGTGGCGTACCGTAAACGGGACTCCACGAGATACTGTTCATCTCCACCGTCGACCCCCTCCAGCCTCCACAAGCTACTGTTCATCCACCGTCGACCTCCTCCAGCCTCCACCTGCGACTGTTCATCCACGGGCTCCTGTTCATCCAGCCTCCACCGCGCGCTACTCCACTGGCTACTGTTCAACCAACCCTCTCCATAGGCTCCTGTTCAACCACCCCTCCACGGGCTACTGTTCATCCTGCCCTCCACCATCTACTGTTCATCCTGCCCTCCATGGGGTGGTCCTGTTCATCCAGCCCTCCACGGGGTCCTGTTCATCCAGCCCCAACCAGCTCGATCGATCGGGGTCCTGTTCATCCAGAGGCAACACCACGGGGTCCT
>NC_041390.1:176873373-176887702 GCF_002162155.2 Triticum dicoccoides
CAACGCTCACTGTTCATCCAGAGGCAGCATCGATCAGCTTCAATTAGCAGCAGTAGCGAAGGAATCGCTCGATCGGATTCAGTTAACAGCCATCGATCGATCGCTCTGGTTCAGTAACACGTAGCCTGCAGTGCAATCGCTCGGGTTCAGTTAGAGCCCAACGCCTCACTCAGGTTCAGTTAGAGCCAACGCCTCGCACACACGTGCGTACATGTACGAGAGAAACGCGCATCGCTCAGCTCCCGACCTCCCACCGTAACCGGGAACTCCCCAAAATTTTCCTCCCCCTCGCTTCTACCATGGTTTTTTCTGTCATGGACGGCCCAAAGAATGTCATGCAGCTGTGTCTCCGGCCCGCCCAGGACGAAAAGCCCATTTTCTGTCATGATTTTTTGTCATAGAAGTAGGAGCCCACCACATCTATGATGATACCGGGTTTTGTCACAATTATCATCATAGAAGTGTCATATGTATGACAGAAAAAATTTCATTCGCCCCAAAATGTCGCAGATGTGTCTTTTTTTTGTAGTGTCACTCGGCCGTTGTCGTTAGTGTGTGACCTCTATGGCAACCGTTCGCTCCCCATGCGCCTCTTCGTGTACCGTGGCAACCGTCCACCGACTCTTCGCCTTTCCCTCTTGATTTGGAACTGTTGTCACACGCTAGCTCTTCCTCCCTCCTCTATTTGCCTTCACACTTCCTTCTGCCATTGTTTGATCGTCTTCTCCATGGAGGGAACAAGCCGGAAACGACCCCGGTATTCTTTCCCTGATCTGAATGATGACGTGGTGGAGGAACTCATTGATCGGTGCGACGTCATCGCCTCGGCTAGCATGGCAGGTTCATTCAAGACCATTCTCGACTCAATTAATAGCATCATTACAAGTAATCCAAGGGTCCAGGAGCGGTTTGATCTCCCCTATCTTCTTCACCGTGACCCTGTTGACTGGCGCGGGGACGAGGGAAGCCTCGCCTTGTGTAAGTTGATGCCGCTTGATAATGATATGTATGATGTTAAGATGCCATCGCTTGAGGGAAAGGCTTGGGCAGGCGCAAATGGAGATTGGGTTGTTTATATTGGGTACAACTGCGAGTGGGAACTTGTGAATGTGTAAACTCGTCACCAAGTTCCACTTCAAAAAATCTCAGAGGACTGCCTAGAGGTTGAGTACACCGGTATTCTATGTGAGATCAAATATGATCATGTTGACTATCGTCTACGGAAGATAGCAATTTGTCGAGTTCCCAACTGCTCTTGGGGTTATAGGAATGCTTATGTTGTCGCTATCTTCGACAAGCTTGTTGTCGTCCTTCGTGGTTCGACTGATGGATATTGCTGAAAAATCAGTTTCTATACACGGATGAGTACTGTGATGCAATTCAATACGAGGGTCTTGTGCTTGCTGCCACCACTCGTGGCACTGTTTTTGCATGGAATCCTCATGATTTCAGTACGTTTGTCTTCCACCATAATTATAATTGTTTCATCCACATACATGCGGATTAGCTAGTTTCCCTTTACTAATTAACCTTCTTGTGTTTCCAAGGTCCTATGAACATTCCACCACCTATACTTGAAAATTTTATTCACGAGCATGAGGACGAGCAGGACCCATATACTCAGTGGCGCCTGGCAACTTATTCCGATGGATCACGTCTTCTTGTTTGTATACGGGGCACTGCTGATGTTACTAAGGAAGAAGGTGTTGTCTCGTATGGTTGCACTCTCCAGACCTATTCCAACATCCGTTGCAGGGTCTTCGGATGGATACTAGTGTACTAGCGCCAACACCTTCTCCCTGGTTCAATATTGAAAGTCTTGGAGGAAACTCGCTCTTCCTTGGACAAAACTATCCAATGATGGTGGAAGACGATCCAGCTGTTGTTGACACAACGTTACTACCATTTATGAAAAGCAACTGTATCTATACCTCGGAAATTACTATGCTTCCCTACTGTCCCAATATGGGTCCTGACATAGGCCGCTTCAGCCTCGATAACCAGTCATGCGTTTGTCTCGAGATTGATAGTAGTTGGCCCTTCCTAGAGAATTACTTCTGGTTCAAAGTGAGCATTTCCTACGCCGACGAGTGGTTGAGCTGAAGTTCATTTCATCGCTTTGTTATTTGTTGTGTGAGAAAAACTTTACTAGAATGTTTTGTTGGAAATGATCTATAATCCAACGTGTATCCTCGTTGTCGTTGTGGGTTGATGACTTGTTGTATGTAATCAATGGTACATTTGCATATGTGTTCATGGACTCATGCCTGCTAGTGGTGTCCATATGAACAGTGCTAGTGATTTTAGTTGAAAAATTAGATAGTGCTAGTGATTTGTAGCTGCATATTTTGACAAATCGCAGCGTTACAAGGTTGACAAATGGCAATGTTACTAGATAAACAAATGTCCATCTTTCTAGTTTGAGAAATGGCAACATACCCAAAATGACAGATATGAAAATCTTACCCAATTATTTGTACGTGGTTGCACACGGGTCATGCAAAACAACCGTTTGCGTTGAAGGGATGCAGAAATCCTGCTCGCCACATTTTCCCTCGGTTTCCTGGGGAAGCTGTCGGTTTGCATATAGGTGTTCTAACTAAAACGTTTGCGATGAATGTTTTATATTTAAAAAGCATTGACTTCTTTTTTAAAGAAAATCATTTGATAAGTCTATACATTAAGAGAGAAAAACGCAAGTTCGTTCAAACCATATCTTTCATTCAGTCACACTGTGAATTTATATTCATATGATCGAGAATTCGAGATACAGTATTAAACCCCAAAAAACTATTTCCGGCGGCGGCGGAGGCAGCGTGCTGTGCCATCGTTGTCGTTGTCGTCCTCCGGGACGCCGTTGTTGAAGTCTTCAAGGCAGCACAAAATGTTCTTCACTTGTAAATCAAACATCATGTCGTCATGCGATCGATGGGCAGGGCGCGGGAGGACGGCAACTGGCGCCGCTGAGAGGTAGTGGATGATGGCAGCATCCCATGCCGCTGAGGGGGCACGCACGGGCATGGGCGCGGCGGGTGCAGCCAAATGCATGGGGACCGGCGCCGCGGTGGGTGGAGGAGCACGCACAGGTGTGGTGGGTGCAGCCAAACGCACGGGGGCCGGCGCCACGGTGGGTGGAGGGGCGCGCACGGGCACATGCACTGGCATGTACACGAGCTCGCGCGGGTCCGCGGAGACCTCGCTGATGCCCGCGGCTTCCAGCTCTGCGATAGTGCTCGGCGACCAGCCTGTCAATGTTACGGGGATGGTCGCTGGCGCGGGCGCGGGCATGGGAGCTGGAACGGGAGCGGGGGCAGCAACCGCTGTGGCCAGCTCATTCTGGGCCATGTCCATGAGGCCCCATTCCTCCTTATTTTATATCTCCTTCGACTCGGAGTCGACTTCACCATACTTGAAGACTAGTGGTAGATAATCATTCTGCACCATGGCGATGGAGGTCTACGGGGGGAGGGGAATGGGAGGCGAACCGTAAGGCTGCCCGTATTAAATAGCGGCTCGGGCGCCATTAATGAAGAGGAAGGCAGGCGGCCATGGAAGTCAAAGGGCTCGCTTCCCAGTGAGCTTGCGCAGCGTACAGCTCACACGCTTCCCGGTCAGCCTGTGGACGGACTCCGCTCGCACACCTCCCGTTCAGTCAAGGTCAAGCAACTATCCGCACGGCACCTCCTACAACCATTAAAACCAAGACACGTGGCGTCACGTGAATGGTTAACAGAATGCACACAGTTTGAATTTTACAAACGTTTGAGATATTAAAGTGGCAGCGATTTTTTCAAAATGCCTTTGTTGGCTGTCATTATTCGAGTGCGCCTTCTCTCAAAATGGACATGAATAATACCACATCATGTCGGGTGCCATTCCATGATAACATGCCAAGTTTCATGAATTTCAGACGAGTTTTGGATTTACTAGAATTTAAAAACCAGGCATCTCAATGTTTTGTCGGCAATCAATGGTGCCATGGTGTTTGAAATTCATTCCCATTTCTTGCATGGGACCTAAGCATGCACCCAAGGACACATATTTGATTTTTCAACCAATTTATATGCACTGGAGCATGTGCATGTAGTTCAAATTTGAATTGTGCATATAAATGCATTGAAAACTCAGTTAATGCATAAAAATGACCAAAAGAACCCCAAAAAATCACAAAAATTGACACAACACTCCTGTTGTTCTATGTTTACATGAGAAAAAATTTGGAAGCAATAAGAGGCAGTGGATATCGTTTCGTCCCCAAAGGTGGGACGTTCCCTACTGAAACCATGATGCTTGTTGTGAGAAGCTCTGGTTTGTGAGGAGCATATACCCAAATCTACCCCAAACGGGACAAAAATTTTACCACGGCATGTTAATGCCGCTCCATGAAAGCATGCCAAGTTTCATGAATTTCAGACGAGTTTTGGATTTACTAGAATTTAAAAACGAGGCATCTCAATGTTTTGCCAGCAATCAACGGTGCCCTGGTGTTTGAAATTCATTCCCATTTCTTGCATGGGACCTAAGCATGCACCCAAGGACACAGATTTGATTTTTCAACCAATTTATATGCACTGGAGCATGTGCATGTAGTTCAAATTTAAATTATGCACATAAATGCATTGAAAACTCAGTTAATGCATAAAAATGTCCAAACGAACCCCGAAAAATCCCAAAAATTGACACAACACTCATGTTGTTCTATGTTGACACGAGAATTTTTTGAAAGCAATAAGAGGCAATGGATATTGTTTCGTCCCCAAAGGTGGGACATTCCCTACCGAAACCATCATGCTTGTTGTGAGAAGCTCTGGTTTGTGAGAAGCATATACCCAAACCTGCCCCAAACGGGACAAAATTTTTACCACGACATGTTGTTGCTGCTCCATGAAAGCATGCCAAGTTTCATGAATTTCAGACGAGTTTTGGATTTACTAGAATTTATAAATGAGTCATCTCAATGTTTTGCTGGCAATCAACGGTGCCCTGGTGTTTGAAATTTATTCCCATTTCTTGCATGGGACCTAAGCATGCACCCAAGGACACATATTTCATTTTTCAACCAATTTATATGCACTGGAGCATGTGCATGTAGTTCAAATTTGAATTATGCACATAAATGCATTGAAAACCCAGTTAATGCATAAAAATGTCCAAACAAACCCCGAAAAATCCCAAAAATTGACGCAACACTCCTGTTGTTCTATGTTGACACGAGAAATTTTTTGAAAGCAATAAGAGGCAATGGATATGGTTTCGTCCCTAAAGGTGGGATGTTCCCTACCAAAACCATCATGCTTGTTGTGAGAAGCTCTGGTTTGTGAGAAGCTTATACCCGAACATGTCCCAAATGGGACAAAATTTTCACCACGGCATGTTGATGCCACTCCATGATAGCATGCCAAGTTTCATGAATTTCATACGAGTTTTGGATTTACTAGAATTTAAAAACCAGGCATCTCAATGTTTTGCCAACAATCAACAGTGCCCTGGTGTTTGAATTTCATTCCCATCTCTTGCATGGGACCTAGAAATTCACCCAAGGGCACACATGTGATTTTTCAACCAACTTTGGTGCATTGGAGCATGTGCTTGTAGTTCAAATTTGAATTATGCACATAAAATGCTTAGAAAACCCAGTTAATATATAAAAAAGGCCAAACGAACCCCGAAAATTTCCAAGATTGAACACAACACTCCTGTTGTTCTATGTTGACACTAGAAATTTTTTGAAAGCAATAAGAGGCAGTGGATATCGTCCCGTCACCAAAGGTTGTACGTTCCCCATCGAAACCATCATGCTTGTTGTGAGAAGCTCTGGTTTGTGAGAAGCTTATACCCAAACCTGCCCCAAATGGGACAAAATTTTCACCACGGCATGTTGATGCTGCTCCATGATAGCATGCCAAGTTTCATGAATTTCAGACGAGTTTTGGATTTACTAGAATTTAAAAACCAGGCATCTCAACATTTTGCTAGCAATCAACAGTGCCCTGGTGTTTGAATTTCATTCCCATCTCTTGCGTGGGACCTAGAAGTTCACACAAGGACACACATGTGATTTTTCAACCAACTTTGGTGCAGTAGAGCATGTGCTTGTAGTTCAAATTTGAATTATGCACATAAAATGCCTAGAAAACCAAGTTAATGTATAAAAAAGGACAAACAGACCCTGAAAAATTCTTTCCCATTTCGTCCATGGGACCTAAGCATGCACTGAAGGACACAGATTTGATTTTTCAACCAATTTGTATGCACCGGAGCATGTGCATGTAGTTTAATTTTGAATTGTGCACCTGAAATGGCTAGAAAACCAGTTTAATGTATGAGATGTCCAAACGAACCCTGAATAATTCCAATTATTTTAAGACACACATACAGTTGCATGTTCACTCAGATAAAAGGTCTAGCAATTCAAACACCATCCATTGCCGCTGTAATCCCATTTTGTAATTCAAATCAAGTAGATCCCACACAGTTTATTCTCACCAACCGTGTGAGATGTAGTACAAAATATCTTGGAGCACCGTCGGTGTATAGTACGTCTATGGCTTACGCGTGAAGGTTCCTCGGCTATAGTCCACAACTGGCTATCAAGCACACTAGCTCGCTCCCCCAGAACTCCCGCCTCTGCATCCCTCGCAATCTCAAAAATATCTACCGCCTGGAAGGTTTTTATGTTTGATAGCACACGATTAGTATGTGCGGACCGTGTGCGATGTCTGTTACTCCCCTCTACTGCAGTCCCTTGATTCAAATTTTCAGTAGCCCCGACATTTTACTCCTGCCTCTGCATCCCTTGCAATCTCAAAAATATCTGCTCACCCTAGATCCAAATTTTCAGTAGCCCCGCCTTGTTACTCCCACCTAGTAAAATTTTCAGTTGCCGCAGTATTTCCTCAAACACAACCTCCGCTCACACAGACACACACAACCCTCGAATCCATTGGTAGGTCGCCGCCATCGCCGGCGCCTCCATCCTCAACCTATGTCTGTGTGCCGAGGAGCTCGAGTAGTAAATGGCCAAAAACAGGTTTATCGCGGCCTTTTCTCCCGATGCCGGCGAGGTGGCCGCCGAGGTGTCCCCATCGTCCTCCGCGGGCCCGATCCGTCGTTGCCAGTCCCCCGATCCGCCCGCCACCGCGCCCTATGCTGGTTCGAGGACTTCCCCGTCCTCCCCCGGACCCGGCAGTGGCGGTGGGGGATGTGGGTCGCCGAGATTACAGATTGAGAGACCCACACCCGCCGTTGGCTCGGTAGCTTCCACTTGGCCGAGCTCGCGGCCATGGAGTATGACCGCTGGCAAGTCGGCTACCACGGCGCAGTGGCTAGGCTCAATTTCCCCTTCGGCACATGTCTGTTCCACCTCGTTCCGCCGGAGCCAGGGGTAGTGAGCTCGGCTATGGCGCGAGAGGACCGTGAGGCGTGGGAGCGTCTCGAGGTTGAGGCCGTCGACGAGGCCTATATGCAAGAGCTCCGTCGGAAACACCCGGAGCTCGTGGAGGCAGAGCGGGCGATCTTTGCCGGCGCGGAGGGCGGCGAGGTTATCACCCTCTCATCCGATGATGAAGTCAAAGGCGGCGAGGATGACAGCACAGAGGGCGGCGAGGTTATCACGCTCTCCTCCGATGACGAGGTCGAAGCGACGGCGACAGCAGTGCGGAGGGCGTTGAGGTGGGCCCCGAGAACGAGGAGATCGACGTCGGCAAGTGGAGGAGTGCCTTCCCCAACGACCCCGACGACGGTACTGGCCCGGACCCGGCTCGCGGCACACCGTACATGACGAGGAAGGATTGGGTCGACCTCTACTTCGACCAAAAGTAGTTTAGCTTAGTTTAAATTTATGTTTTATGTTCGGTTATGCAAAACTATCTATGTTTATGTTTGAATGCATGCTACTTTCGGTTGAACCTGCTTTGAACTTGATCAAATTGAAGTTTACAACCTTAAGTTTAGGGGATCGACTAGAAAAGGCCAAAAATTGCTGGAGTATATATATATATATATCCACTAACGGTTTTAGTCCTTTAACTTTTTAAGGATCGCCTAGAGATGTCCTTATGACTTGTTTATTTCAATTCTTCACAATGTGATGCTCTATATGTGCAACTATTTGTTGTGTAGTTCAATTTCATCAATAACAGTTTCAACAATACCACTATGAATCACGATATGTGGTTGCTGTTAAGGATATTGCAATTAACATGCCTTTTCGTTTTTCAATTATTGTTTAGCAACATCCATTGTACTGAATGACTAAATATGCAATCCCAAGCTACATAGCAACAAGGAAGAGTGTTACCTTAATGTTATGATGATGTCTAGATATACATGTAATAAAATCTTATATAATGGGATGGATGGAGTATTGTACTACATCATTTTTCAATTGTTGTTTAGCTTCTAAAATTAACTTGGTACTTTTAGGTACATATATCATTGCCAAAGATCCACACTTCGACTCTTTCTGCGTATGGGGCAATGAGATATTCATGAACCAGCATCAAGTGAGGAAACTAATAAAGATTGTTACTGAAATGGGTCAAAAGTTGTCAATCGAACTATTTGTTTACACTTTATGCAAGACAACAGTGAACTACGGGATGGTAAGTAAGAACCCTGTAACCTTCTTTTTACTGCCCGTAATGAGTTGTGTTAGATGACAATATCTGAATATGTTTTCTTTTGTAGTGGATCCTGAAGAAGTTTACTCAAGATTACCTCTCAAACTACATGATTGGCGGTCGGCCATCACAAGGGGTTGGACTAGAGTCCTGCATGCCTTCTGCATCTAGGAGAGCACAATAGGGCCATTTCGCTTCACCTTATTCAGCAACTGGAATGTCTGTTGCCTCTTTCTTTACCATCTGTAATAGTACAAGTATAGAACCCTGGTACATCATTCTTTATTTGTTGCTTTTGTAATTCTTAAATGTATGTACCTGTGAATTGAATAATGCATTGGTTGTTTGAACCTGATGGATATGAATAAAGCTATAGTCTACTTTCAAGTTTAAATTAGGTACAATTTTAAATAGAAGCAATTAAATTAGGGAGAAATTACATTGGGCAGGTCATTACGGCACACACGGTTGGTAAAACACAAACGTTTGCGATATACACCATAATCCAGGACAGTTCACAGAGAGGAAACATGTGCAAGCATGCACACAGTTGCTGTTTGCAAAGCGTGTGTGATGTCAGACATTATCACATACGATGCGGGAAAACTAAATGTGTGTGATTGTCTACCTATCGTACACGGTTTATAATCATGAACTGTTTGTGATGTGCTAGGCATCGTAAATCTCCCGTGCCTAGAATCTGCCTAGAAAATTGTCGTGCCTGGAATCTGCCTGGTTTTAGGCAGAACCACAAAACTCCGACTGCGATGGCAATGCGAGCACAAACGAGTGGCAAGGATGAAGTGTTTGGGATATTCGAGATATCGGAAACGGTTATACAGGGACAACTGTCACTACTACAGGATGCTGCTAACGCGACACTACAATCAGAGACCCTTCGAGAAACTGTGTACGATGCAGTAATCGCAAACGGTGGTGTATGAAAACCGTCAAAAAAGGTGCAAAACGTTTGCAATGGAGGATGCATCAAACAAGGTTCATATTTTAGTTGCCTGTGCGATTCAGGCCACACGGTTAACCCATTCAAACTGTTTGCAATGAGGCAGAACAACAGAAATGGGCAGCCATATCAATGTGTGTGCGATATACGGCATACAGTTTGCTCCGATGAACCGTTTGCTATTTGGGAGTGCAACATAAATGGTTAGCCACATGAAGGTGTGTGTGATATAGGGCGTACGGTTCACTCGGACGAACTGTTTTCGATTAGTGAACGCAACCGAAATGGTTCAACTTAACAAGATATGTGTGATACATGGCAAACAGCCGACTCAAATGAATTGTTTGCAATGAGAATTTACAACACAGACGGTTAGTACAGTTAGTTCATGTGCGATTCTGTGTGTACAAAAAACTTTGAAAAATGCAAACTAGTTGCTTGCGTGGCTTGGAGTATCGCACACGATGCGTCTGCGAGTACTCGAGTGTGATGATTAGTAAGTTACACATGCGTCTGCGAGTACACGGCCGCAAGGGTGCTATGCTGATCATGGAGTCCGAGAGGACCATCGTCGGAAGGCCACCAGCTCAGCCTTTTAGCTTATATTTTATTATAATTGTATGCATATGTAGGTCGTGAGTGTTCTGGGCCTTGCCGCATTTGGCATTTTAAATTATCCTGAATATGTAAGACAATTATTAAGAATTATTAACAGTTACCATTGTAACTTTGCCTCAACGGCGAGCAGAGCGCGCGCAGGGACGCCAGAGCGGAGCGCGCCGCGGCCGCCTCAACGGTGAGCAACCACGTGGTCAACCTTCTGCCATCAATAAATTTTGACCTTGTTTCTCGTCACATTGTTGATTACAACGCAATAAGTAATTGCAAATCTGTTCACACCTCTCAAACTAATATGTGTTCACACTTAGCACCGGGCTATAAAAACTACCCACTCGAAAATTACTTCACAGTTCCTCTCCTCATCACCCACAAAACTGGTTTTCTCTGTCAAGTCGTTCCGCCATGACCGGTAGGAGGAGTTTAGGGTGGACATATAACCAGGAAGCAAAGACCAAGGCCGAGGAAGCACTAGAGAGGTCCCGTCGCGAAGCCGCAGCCGCGACAGAGATGTCCGGGCGCACCGCGGTGCCCTCGAACGAGCTCTCATGGGCACGCGAGGGCTCTCACAAGCGCATTCGCAGCGTCGGCCATCGCGACGAGCCGGCATTCCTGAAGTCCTTCGCTGACAACGACAACATTCTCGCTGGCGTCACTACACAGCACAAGCTGGTCGATGGCTTGATGAAGCTGCTCAAGATCAGTGATGCCTCTGTTTATAAGGAAATCGGCCTCGTCAAGCAACTCATGGATGACAATGCGAAGCTCCTCAAGTTGGTCGCCAAGAAGGAGGAGGAGGCCTCCGGATGGAAGATGTTGCATGAGCAGAGCAGTGCCTCGGAGATGATGCTGAAAGTGGTCGTCGAGGAACTGATGGGTGGCTTGAGGAAGCTCTGGATCGAGCGCGAGCAGGAGGTGGAGGAATCCGTGACTGCTTTCAAGCAAAGTCATGAGGAATTGAAGAAGGAGCTGGAGGATTTCGCCGCCCGGTGATCCATCGACGAGTAGAGACAGTAGCGACCCAGATCGTTGTCTGCAATTTCCTTCTTCTCTTGCCCCCGTGTCTTCCGGGCTTTGCCGCATGTGGCATTTCTAATTATCCAGAATATGTAAGACAATTATTATGTGCACCATTGTAAATTTGTCGTTGTATTATCCGTTGCCATTTTATTTGTGGTCGTATTATCCATTGCCCTATGTGGCAATTTAAATTAGGGCGGAATACTAGTTGAAAACATGAACAAAGCAAATGCTGCCATGGGATCACAAGCAAACACCCTCCGTCCAGGTGCTTTAATTAACCCATTAATGGAGAGTTGTGAGCGAGGCGGGCGGCGGCTGGTGCATGGAGGTCAAAGAACTCGCTTCCCGGTGAGCATGGGCGGCCTTGCTGCTCGCATGTGTCCCGTCGAGCCTGCGCGGCGGACTACTCGCATGCGTCCCATTGAAGCTGCACGGCGGACTTCTCACGCTCGTCCCGTCTAATCAAACAGCTGCACACACGCCACCGAGTATGGTTAAATTTCGACACGGTAAATATAATACAACCGTTTGGGATATTAACGTGTCAGTTTTTTTTTTCAAAAAGTACTTCGTTGGCTACTAATGTGTGCGCCTCTTCTCAAACTGGACGATTTTTCTTGCCACGGCATATATGTGCCATGTCATGAAACCATGCCAAGTTTCATGTTTTTTGGGTGACTTTTTTATTTCTGGGATTTAAAAACTGAGATTCTCATTGTTTTAGGACGATGACAAGTTTGTAATTTATTCTCATTCCTTAAACGAGACCTAAACATGCACCCAATGACACATGTATGATTTCCCACCCATTTTTGCTTCACTGGAGAATGTGGTTGTAGTTCAAATTTGAATTATGGACTACATTAAATGCATAGAAAACTCAATAATTTGTAATATATATACAATGGCCAAACGAACCCTGAACAGTTTCAAATTTTAGCCCGACACTCCTGTTATTCTATGTTGCCTGTAGAAAACAAAGTTCAAGGCGAGAAGAGGCATCGATTATCATTTCGCCCACAAGAGGGGCATGTTTCCCTAACAAAACCACGAGGGTTGCGACAGGCTCCGGTTTGTAAAAGGCTTGTAATATAGCTTCGCCCAAATTGGACAGTTATATATACCATGTAGTGACACCATACCAAGTTTCATGATTTCCTGGTGAGTTTTGGATTTACAGACATTTAAAAACCGAGATTCACAATTTTTGTGGGCGGGCCAGGATGGCGAGACGGTTGAATTCGTTCCCATTTGTTCCATGGGACCTAAACATGCACCCTAAGGAAACATGTACGTTTTTCTAGCCATTTTGGTGCATTGGAGCATGTATTTGTAGTTCGAATTTGAATGATGGACATTAAATGCCTAGAAAACTCAATTAATGAATAAAAAAGGTCAAACGAACCCTGAATAATTTCAAAGTTCAGCTCGAATCTCCAGTTGTTCCGTGTCGCATGTAGAAGGAAATACGAGGCTAGAAGAGGGAGTGATTATCATTTGGCCCACAAGGGGACATGTTTCCCTATCGAAACCACGAGGGTTCTTGCGACAGGCTCGGGTTTGTAAGAGGTTTGTAATAAAGCTTGGCCCAAATTGGCAATGTTTTTACCATGACATATATGTGCCATGACATGACACCTTGCCACCTTTGATGACTTTCTGGTGAGTTTAGGATTTATGGGGACTGAAAAAACCAAGATTCGAAATGTTTGAGGAAGAGCCAGGACACCGGTATAGTTGTAATTTGTTCCCATTCCTGGCATGAGGCCTAAACATGCACCCAAGGACACATGTATAATTTTTCTAGCCATTTTGGTGAATGGGGGCATGTATTTGTAGTTCAGATTTGAATTATGGACATTAAATGCCTAGGAAACTCAATTAGTGTATAAAAAGGCCAAACGAACCCTGAATAATTTTAAATTTCAGCACGGATATCATGTGGTTCCATGTTGCCCGTGGAAGAAAATACAAGGCGAAAAGATGCAGTGATTATGTTTCGCCCACAAGGGGAACACGTTTCCCTATCAGAACCATGATGCTTCTTTGAGAGAAGCTCCAGTTTTTGTAAGAAGTTTGTAATAAAGCATGGCCCAAATTGGACAATGTTTTTACCATGACATATATGTGTCATGACGTGACACCATGCCACCTTTGATGACTTTCTGGCGAGTTTAGGATTTATGGGGACTTAAAAATCGAGATTCGGAATGTTTAAGTACGAGCCATGACACCAGTACGGTTGTAATTCGTTCCCATTCCTGGCATGGGACCTAAACATGCACCCAAGGACACATTTTTAATTTTCCTAGCCATTTTGGTGAACTGGAGCATGTATTTGTAGTTCAGATTTGAATTATGGACATTAAATGCCTAGGAAACTCAATTAGTGTATAAAAAGGCCAAACGAAACCTGAATAAGTTTAAATTTCAGCACGGATATCCTGTCGTTCCATGTTTCCCGTAGAAGAAAATACAAGGTGAAAAGAGGCAGTGATTACGTTTCACCCACAAGGGGGACACGTTTCCCTATAGGAACCACGAGGCTTCTTTGAGAGAAGCTCCGGTTTGTAAGAGGCTTGTAATACAACTTGCGCCACAATGGACGAAAAAATTCCTCGACATATAAGTGCGATGTCGTGACACCATGGCAGGTTTCACGATTTTTAGCTTAGTTTTGGATTTACGGGGATTTAAAAACCGAGATTCTTCTCACGAAATGTTTCCAAATAGCACACGGTACACTCACGAAAGCCGATATTCAATGAAAACTTTGTGGAAACCATATTTTAAAGTTCCATAAAAATCTGAAAAAATGTGGGATGTTAAGAAGGTTATGTTTTATTGCGACACAAAATTTCAAGTTGAAAAACATTACGAGATGTGATCTATGAAAAAGACAAATTCCACCCTGAATAGTGACATTACTATTCGGCAGTATTCAACACTGATTTTGTCTTTTTCATAGCTCACATCTCTTAATGTGTTTCAACTTGAAATTTTGTGAGCCAATAAAACATCATCATTTTAACATCCCGCATTTTTTTGAAACTTTCAAACATCTTTTTCTCGTGGTTTTCACCGGTTTCCACCGAATGTTGGTTTC
>NC_041390.1:176888308-176940523 GCF_002162155.2 Triticum dicoccoides
GAGTCCTGCGTTCTGATTGGCCAGAACCCAAACCCCACGGATCGTACGTGTGCACCGTTGGATGCTCCCAGGTCGAACGACAACCCTGAGCCCTTTCAACAGCACATGTAGTACATGGGTAAGCACTATGCGCATGTGTCGTGTAGCTCACGCTTCCTTCTCTACTAGGTTTTCACTCAAAACAGGCTACCGTTTCTCGCCACTCCTCTCATCGATTTCCCGCCTCTTCTCCTAGATATGCATGATTTAGATGTTCGTTTAATTCTTATAGTTCATCTCATCCAAAATCAATTAGTTTTGTAAAAAAAACTATTTTAAGATTCATGGAATTGTGCATTGTAAAGGTAAAAACAAATAGTGACAATTCATTTAGAAAAAAGGTTTGGGCAATTAAGATATGGAAGATTCTAGAGAACAAAGGAGAAGTGCTTGTGTTTAGAGGTTTGTGCATTATGCTTAAGTTCAACCATGGAATCTTCTAGGTTGTACATGTGGCAGAATCTGGTGGAATGTAGATGATATCCAACGGCCAGTAGTGCTCGGATTTGCCATCTCTGTACCATCGGATTGGCTTCATCCAACGAGCAACTTTCATAGTTATTCGCACACTACATATGTGTATAGATGTATATATATATATATATATATATATATGTATACATATATATGTGTGTGTGTGTCCCATGCTAGACAAAATAAAGTTTGAGCGCATGCGTGGGACGACCCCCCCCCCCACTGCCGCCTAAAAGTTGGGAAACTGACATCATAGGTATTGAACCAGGCTTGGAGTCGGGTACGATGTTCGGTCTGTAATGTACTTGGTGTGGCCCATCGAAGTTGTGCATTTGGGATTTAAACACATCATACACCATCATACCCATACATATTTTCAGGCCGCATGCAGTGTATACGGGGTCTTCTGATCGACCGCGTCTCCCTTGTGCGGTTTTTTGTGACGACACGTATATATGTGGGCTCCCCGAGTGTATATATATATCATCCCTTTGACCGATAATGAGGGGTATGTGTTTGCCATGAATGGATTCCTCCTAGTTCATGTTAGGGCCGGTCACCGTCAAATGTTGGTCAACCAAAACTCGAGCTCATGTGTTGTCAGGATTCCCTCCCAGATGCTCGGATTGCTGGGTTCGACCTACATCAAACCCTGCGTATGTATCTCATCCTTAACTACCTTGCCTTCATGGTTGTTGTCTGTATCAAGAGGTGGGCACCTCATCTAAATTGTACATTATTCTATATTGAAAACACACATCACCCCTTCCCAACGTACATCATTTTGGGCCGCATGCAAGAGGTGCTGGTTTTGTGGTCCCTCTCGTGCGATGTTTATGATAGTTCAATCTATTGGCTCAAGCGGTTTATCGACAACAACAACTATCATTTGACCAAACGAAAGATTCATTGGTCCGTCTTATGGTAGGTCATGTCGACATGCATGTATGACCAAAGTATCGATCATTATGTGCATCCGCCCCGCTGACACGAAGTGGGAGGTGGTGGGCCAAGCATCCTAGCTAGGTACGACATTATGTCATTATATATATATCCTAGCTAGGTGGTTGTTAGGGTGCTTTCGAGTTTGCGAGGCAGGTGCCACCAAAGTTATGCATTGTGTATTTAAAGTTTTAAACATCCCCAATATTCGTACATATATTTGGCCACTTCCAGGTGGTTCTTGACTTCTGGCCCCTCTCATCGATCTTCAATGACGCGCCCAACCGTGGGCCTGCGGGGTCAAAGTTGTGCGTTGGAATTTTGAACAACACATACCACCCTTTTCACTCATATATATATATATATATATATATATATATATTTGGGCCACATGCTGGTGGGGCTATCTTTTGACCCTCCCTAACGTTATATTTTGCTGCAAAGACTCTGATGATCCTCAACAAACACGGGGTATAATATCTAAACCGTGTGCGATACAAGTGCGATGTGAATCACCACGACCATGCAAGCGCGAGCAAATTAAGGTGGAGGTACTGGCTCAATCGTGTGCGATGCAAGTGCGCTGAAATCACGACGACCGTGCAAGCGCGAGCAAAGGGTGGAGGTACTGGCTTAACCGTGTGCGATGCAAGTGCGCTGTAAAACCACCACCTGTGGAAGCTAAATGCCGGTAAGTTTATTTGGAAATTAGGATGAACCGTGTGCAATAGACCAGCTAGCTAGAAATATAAAAAACAAACTACCCACCTCGAGCGTTGCAAAAATCGGCGGATCCGCGCCACTTTTCCTTATTATCGTACACACGTATTGTTATTGGACCATGCGCGATCTTGGGCACTCCCGCCCCGCATCAATTCCTTTACCCAAATTTTAGAAGCCTCCGTACTTCAACCGTCGCCCACAATCCTCCAGCACCGACCTTATAGTAAAGTTTTAGTTGCTGAGGCATTTGAATCGTCGCCCTCCCTCGTCCACCACCATCTCCACCCACCATTACTAAAATTTTCAGTAGATGCGGCATATCCTCAAACACCACCCCTCCACAGTCCCCCACCCACCCCCTTCGAACCCTAGCTCGCGGCCGCCGCCGGGGCCGCCGCCAACCTTGCCGGTCAGCCTGTTCCTCCTAGCTTAGATAATAAAGTTCAGTTTATCCAATGATTCCCATACCGTCGCCCCACTCCCCTGAGTTTTTAGATGAGGACTGTGGTGTCCCTCCCAGCTAGATCCACATCCCCTGCTCCAGAATGTCGTAGCCTAAGTTCGACCACGTATCCCGGGGAGCCCGACGAGTGTTCGGCCAAGAAAAGGTTTATCATGGCCTCTCCGGCGGACGTTCGCGAGGTGGCCGCCATTTGACCTAACCTGTCGATCCCGGAGCAACACGTCGACGCGGAAGCCGGCAAAGACGTTGACTAAGTTGCCATGTCGAAGGCTTCATGTCAGCGGGCTAGCGTATTACTGTATCTCGGGAAAGCTGGCTACGACATCAAGCTCGTCCACACCGACGGCTTCACGCGGGCCATGTCACAGGTTAAATGGTCCATGCCCAACCCCTCTGGTTCAACCGTCGTCGATCTCTTCGATGGCCTTGCTACCTCTTGAGCATGTGTTGGTTTTCCCTTGAAGAAGAAAGGGTGATGCAACAAAGTAGCGTAAGTATTTCCCTCAGTTTTTGAGAACCAAGGTATCAATCCAGTAGGAGACTACACGCAAATCTCCTAGTACCTGCACAAACAAATAAGAACCTTGCAACCAACGCGATAAAGGCGTTGTCAATCCCTTCACAGCAACTTGCAAAAGTGAGATCTGATAAAGATAATAAGATAAATATTATTGGTATTTTTATGGTATAGATTGGAAACTAAAGATTGCAAAATAAATAGTAAACTAGAATTGTAGATTGGAAACTTATATGATGTAAGGTAGACCCGGGGGCCATAGGTTTCACTAGTGGCTTCTCTCAAGATAGCATGAATTACGGTGGGTGAACAAATTACTGCCGAGCAATTGATAGAAAAGCGCATAGTTATGATGATATCTAAGGCAATGATCATGAATATAGGCATCACGTCCGTGACAAGTAGACCGAAATGATTCTACATCTACTACTATTACTCCACACATCGACCGCTATCCAGCATGCATCTAGAGTATTAAGTTCATAAGAACAGAGTAACGCATTAGGCAAGATGACATGATGTAGAGGGATAAACTCAAGCAATATGATATAAACCCCATCTTTTTATCCTCGATGGCAACAATACAATACGTGTCGTTTCCCTTCTTGTCACTGGGATCGAGCACCGCAAGATTGAACCCAAAGCTAAGCACTTCCCCCATTGCAAGAAAGATCAGTCTAGTAGGCCAAACCAAACTGATAATTCGAAGAGACTTGCAAAGATATCAAATCATGCATATAAGAATTCAGAGAAGAATCAAATAATATTCATAGATAATCAAGTTCATAAACCCACAATTCATCGGATCTCGGCAAACACACCGCAAAAAAGAGTTACATCGGGTAGATCTCCAAGAGAATCGAGGAGAACTTCGTATTGAGATCCAAAGAGAGACAAGAAGTCATCTAGCTAATAACTATGGACCCAAAGGTCTGTGGTAAACTACTCACACATCATCGGAGAGGCTATGGTGTTGATGTAGAAGCCCTCCGTGATCGAATCCCCCTCCGGCGGAGCGCCAGAAAAGGCCCCAAGATGGGATCTCACGGGTACAGAAGGTTGTGGCGGTGGAAAAGGTGTTTAGTGGCTCTCCCCAAAGGTTTCAGGGTATAAGAGTGTATATAGGCGAAAGAAGTAGGTCGATGGAGCTGTGAGCTAGGGGCCCACGAGGGTGGGGGCGCGCCCGGCCCCCCTGGGCGCACCCTCCTGCCTCGTGGCTTCCTCGCTGCTTTCTTGATGTCCACTCCAAGTCTCCTGGATCACATTTGTTCCAAAAATGATCCTCGCGAAGGTTTTATTCCGTTTGGATTCCGTTTGATATTCCTTTTCTGCGAAACACTGAAATAGACAAAAAAACAGCAATTTGCACTGGGCTTTCGGTTAATAGGTTAGTCCCAAAAATAATATAAAAGTGCATAGTAAAGCCCATTAAACATCCAAAACAGATAATATAATAGCATGGACCAATAAAAAATTATAGATACGTTGGAGACGTATCATGCATCCCCAAGCTTAATTCCTGCTCGTCGTCGAGTAGGTAAATGATAAAAACAAAATTTTTGATGTGGAATGCTACCTAACATAATTTTCAATGTAATTATCTTTGTTGTGGCATGAATGTTCAGATCCGAAAGATTCAAGACAAAAGTTTAATTGACATAAAAATAATAATACTTCAAGCATACTAACTAAGCAATTATGTCTTCTCAAAATAACATGGCCGAAGAAAGCTTATCCCTACAAAAATCATATAGTTTGGCTATGCTTCATTTTTGTCACACAAGAATGCTCTCACCATGCACAACCCCGATGACAAGCCAAGTAATTGTTTTATACTTTAGTAATCTCAAACTTTTTTCAACTTTCACGCAATACATGAGCGTGAGCCATGGACATAGCACTATGGGTGGAATAGAATATAATGATGGGGGTTGTGTGGAGAAGACAAAAAGGAGAAAGTCTCACATTGACGCGGCTAATCAACGGGCTATGGAGATTCCCATCAATTGATGGTCAATGCGAGGAGTAGGGATTGCCATGCAACGGATGCACTAGAGCTATAAATGTATGACAGCTCAACAAAAGAAACTAAGTGGGTGTGCATCCAACTTGCTTGCTCATGAAGACCTAGGGCATTTGAGGAAGCCCATTGTTGGAATATACAAGCCAAGTTCTATAATGAAAATTCCCACTAGTATATGAAAGTGGCAATATAAGAGACTCTCTATCATGAAGATCATGGTGCTACTTTGAAGCACAAGTGTGGAAAAGGATAGTAGCATTGTCCCTTTTATTTTTTATTTGTTTGGCCTTTCCCTTTTTTATTTGGCCTTTCTTTTTTCTTTTTCTATTTGGGACAATGCTCTATTAATGATGATCATCACACTTCTATTTATTTACAACTCAAAGATTACAACTCGATACTAGAACAAAGTATGACTCTATATGAATGCCTCCGGCGGTGCACCGGGATGGCAATGAATCAAAAGTGACATGTATGAAATTATGCATGGTGGCTTTGTCACAAATACGATGTCAACTACATGATCATGCAAGGCAATATGACAATGATCAAGCATGTCACAATGAAAGGAACGGTGGAAAGTTGCATGGCAATATATCTCAGAATGGCTATGGAAATGCCATAATAGGTAGGTATGGTGGCTGTTTTGAGGAAGATATAAGGAGGTTTATGTGTGATAGAGCTTATCATATCACGGGGGTTGGATGCACCGGCAAAGTTTGCACCAACTCTCAAGGTGAGAAAGGGCAATGCACGGTACCGAAGAGACTAGAATGGTGGGAAGGTGAGAGTGTGTATAATCCATGGACTCAACATTAGTCATAAACAACTCACATACTTATTGCAAAAATCTACAAGTCATCAAAAACCAAGCATTACGCGCATGCTCCTAGGGGGATAGATTGGTAGGAAAAGACCATCGCTTATCCCCGACCGCCACTCATAAGGATGACAATCAAAGAAACACCTCATGCTTCAAATTTATCACACGACGTTCACCATACGTGCATGCTATGGGACTTGCAGACTCTAACACAAGTGAGGGAGTCCTGGATTAGGGGGTCTCCGGACAGCCAGATTATATCCTTTGGCCGGACTGTTGGACTATGAAGATACGAGATTGAAGACTCCATCCCGTGTCCGGATGGGACTCTACTTGGCGTGGAAGGAAATCTAGGCAATACGGATATGTATATCTCCTCCTTTGTAACCGACCTTGTGTAACCCTAGCCCCCTCCGATGTTTATATAAACCGGAGGGTTTTAGTCCATAGGACAACATACAATCATAGCATAGGCTAGCTTTTAGGGTTTAGCTTCTCCGATCTCGTGGTAGATCAACTCTTGTACTACTCATATCATCAAGAATAAATCAAGCAGGACGTAGGGTTTTACCTCCATGAAGAGGGCCCGAACCTGGGTAAAACATCATGTCCCATGCCTCCTGTTACCATCCACCTTAGACGCACAGTTCGGGATCCCCTACCCGAGATCCGCCGGTTTTGACACCGACATTGGTGCTTTCATTGAGAGTTCCTCTGTGTCGTCGCCATTAGGCTTGATGGCTCCTTCAATCATCGATAGCGATGCAGTCCAGGGTGGGACTTTTCTCCCCGGACAGATCTTTGTATCCGGCGGCTTCGCACTGCGGGCCAACTCGCTTGGCCATCTGGAGCAGATCGAAGGTTACGCCCCTGGCCACCAGGTCAGGTTTGGAAGCTTAAACTACATGGCCGATATCCGCGGAGACTTGATCTTCGACGGATTCAAGCCGCTGCCGAGTGCGCCACATCGTCTCGATGAGAATGATTTGGCACTACCATCAGACAGTGTTCAGGAGATCGCACCGGCAACTGCTCCGATCCTTAATTCGGAGCCAATCGTGCCATCAATGGACGGGTGGATTGACCCGCCACGAAGGCCGTACTCTCAGCGGCGATCAAGCTGAGGATCGACCTTACCCTTCACGGAAGCCGTGACGCCGAACTACCGGATTCTCCCCCGGCCACGGACTCCGAACCGCCTGCGCCCGTGCCTATCGAATCCGACTGGGCACCGATCATGGAGTTTACCTCCACGGATATCTTTCAGCACTTGCCCTTCGGCGACATACTTAACTCATTAAGGTCTCTCTCCTTGTCAGGAGAGTCCTGGCCGAACTATGTCCGGCAGGATTGGGATGCGGATGATGAAGAAATTCGCCGCACACCCACCACCCACTTAGTAGCCACTGTCGACGATTTAACCTACATGCTCGACTTTGACTCCGAAGAGATCGACGGTATGGACGACGATGTAGGAGACGAACAGGAACCACTGCCCACAGGGCATTGGACGCCCACTTCATCGCATGACGTATACATGGTGGACACACCCAAAGAAAACAACGACGAGGAACGGAAGGACGCAGCGAAGGGTTGTTCCCTCGAGAAGCAGTCAAAGCGGCGGCGTAAGCGCCGCTCCAAATCCCGCCTCGGCAAAAACAACAATCATATAGACCCAGCGTTAGAGAAGGGTGAACCATCGCCCGACCACGGCAACACGGAGAATCAAACCAAACAACCCAACCCCGTCAGATAACAGTTCGGACGACATCACACCGGACAGGCACCCAGGGCAACAAAATGCCCATCAAAGGCTGGTTGCCACTGCGAGGAGTCTGAAAAAGCAGAAGCAAAGGCTCAGGGTTGCACAAGACACACTCAAAATCAGATGGAGTGAAGTACTCAACACTGCAGCGAAGTACGGTAGTAATCGCCACACCAAGAGCTACCCGAAGCGAAAGTTGCTACTTGAATTCGATGAGGAGGCCTTAGATCCTGTGCAATTAAAAAATAAAACGGCCATCCGGCCGGATAGACGACCTCGCGACCAACATAGAGCGGAAATCGATGCCGCACATAAGCCAGTACGCGATCCACACGAGGGCTCACATCAAAAGGACGGCGCAACAAGATCCATATACGGGCCACGCAAGCGCGCTCCAGCATGCAATGCAACACAACAAACATCTGAACACAACGGTACACCCAAATACAGGTGTGCCGCATACCCCCTATGTTTCACCAATGAGGTGCTGGACCATGAATTTCCAGAGGGATTCAAACCCGTAAACATAGAGGCGTACGACGGAACAACAGACCCTGGGATCTGGATTGAGGACTACATCCTCCATATCCATATGGCTCGAGGAGACGATCTCCACGCGATCAAGTACTTACCCCTCAAGCTCAAAGGGCCAGCTCGGCACTGGCTTAAAAGCCTCCCTGAAAACTCCATCGGAAGCTGGGAAGAGCTCGAAGATGCTTTTCGGGCAAATTTTCAAGGGACCTATGTCCGACCACCGAATGCAGACGATTTAAGTCATATAACTCAACAGCCCGGTGAGTCAGCCCGAAAGCTTTGGAACAGGTTCCTCACTAAAAAGAACCAAAGAGTCGACTGTCCGGACGCCGAAGCCTTAGAAGCTTTCAAGCATAGCGTTCGAGACGAATGGCTTGCCAGACACCTCGGCCAAGAAAAGCCGAGGACAATGGCAGCATTAACAAGCCTCGTGACCCGCTTTTGCGCGGGCGACGACAGCTGGTTAGCCCGATGCAGCACCAGCGACCCAAGTACATCCGAAGTCAGGGATGGAAACAAGAAATCACGATGCAGCAAAAATAAGCGCCGAAATAAAGAAGACAGCCCGAAGAGCATGGCGGTAAACGCCGGATTTAGAAGCTCTCGGCCAGGTCAGCAAAAGCCGCCCGCCAAAGGCAACAGAGACGAACTATCCAGCCTAAACAAAATTCTGGACCAAATATGTCAGATCCATAGCACCCTCGATAAACCTGCAAATCATACCCACAGAGAATGTTGGGTCTTCAAACAGTCCGGCAAGCTCAACGCCGAACACAAGGGGCAGGATACACCGAGCGAAGACGAGGACGAGCCTCGCAAGCAAAGCACAGGGGAACAGAAGAAATTCCCACCATAAGTCAAAACAGTCAACGTGTTACACATGATAAAGGGGAAAAACAAAGTGGCACCCCTAGAGAAACATGCCCCAGGGCCTATCACCGCAGAGCTCCGCCACTGGTCGTCCCAACCGATCACCTTCGACCATCGGGATTACTCGGCAAGTATCCAGCGTGCAGGATGGGCTGCCTTGGTATTAGATCCAATAATTGATGGATACCACTTCACACGAGTCCTGATGGATGGCGGCAGCAGTTTAAATATGATATATCAGGACATAGTCCACAAAATGGGGATAGACATAACAAAAATTTGTCGTAGCAATGCTACCTTTAGAGGAGTAACGCCAGGCCCATAGGCTCATTGCACGGGCTCCCTGCTACTAGAGGTTACATTCGGCTTCCCCGATAACTTCCGCAGTGAAAATTTAACCTTCCACATCACTCTGTTCCAAAGTGGCTATCAAGCACTACTCGGACGCGAAGCTTTCGCTCGCTTTAACGCAATACCGCATTATGCTTCCCTCACGCTTAAGATGACCGGTCCATGCGGCATCATTATAGTAAATGGAAATATTGAGCGCTCCTTGCGCGCTGAAGACAGTGCGGCTGCCTTAGCAGCCGCACACTAAACGGCCTCACCAACTAAAGCATTTGACAGTCGTTAAGACCACGGACGCGGTTAGACGAGTCCGGCGCAGCTATATGTAATTAATACAGGTTTGATGGCCATACCCCTAGTACAATACAAGGGGCTCAACACACGCAAACAAGTGGCAATTAGGCTCAATCTTACTCATCTTGAATTGTACATGGTTTCTTTAGTATAACCTACCTTTTTGCACGACAACTTCTAAACTAAGTTCCTCTTTTTTACAGATGACCATCGTGCTACACCCATCCAGGATACGGCACAACGGAGACACATGCGCAGACGTGCAGCAGGGACCCGTTCCAAGGATTCTTTTTAGATTAAGACCCTGCTTAAACCTTTTTACTGTCTCTTGTTGATACACATCCCTCGGATTCTCAGTACAAATGAGAAGGATGCTGACGTCTTGGCATGTGGCCACGTCAGAATAATGCACGTACCTGGACACCAGGGGCTTATTACAAAGGGCACTGTTTAGGCCCGGTTCACATCATAAAGACCGAATACCTTAGGGAGTGTTCGGCGTCGCGAGTTTGGCCTTATATGCATCAGCTCCGAATCATGTCTTTGGTCAAATGTTGGGTTTGCCCGGCTCTTGTGTTTTGCTGCCTTACGTTCCGCTCTATCGGCTAAGGCGACACCAGGAGAACTACTGCGATTGTGCCTTGGTTCATCCGGACGAGCACCTCAGTAGAGAAAGCCGAAAACTGACTGTCATGATATAGCGTGAGACTGGTCAACCACTCGATGACCTATTGGAATCTTCGGGGTTCCTTCGCCTTAATGAAGGGCCGTTTGCCGGCCAGGCATGTACACACCCCGAGTTCAGATGAGTGCGGAGCCACCAGGGGCTATATAGTAGCCCCACTGTCAAACTCCTCTGGCTAAGTGAAAGTGTTAAAGCATTATAGTCCGGTTGCCTAGTTTGCTGCGCTATCACCTCCTTAATGGACCAAGACGTTGGATCAAGTGTGAACACATGTCTTCTGCGAACACCCCCACATTATATGCGTGGGGGCTGAAGCCGGCGACTGCAATCTTTCAGGTTATATACATGTATACATAAACGGCCGCACAGGAGGCATCATAATACTTTCGGGCAAAAGTATAAATACAGCCTTGATAAATTTAATAAAACATTGTTTTTACAATGGGAATACATGTCACTCAAACATAATATTCTTCGAGCACTGGGCCTCTATCGAACGAGCGCCTTCAAGAACTTCTTCAAAATAGTGCTCGGCAGCCACTCGCCCTATGGTCGAACCCTGCGCCGCGACAGTGGTGGCATCCATCTCTGCCCAGTATGTTTTGACATGAGCAAGGGCCATCCGCGAGCCTTCTATGCATGCCAACCTCTTCATCGCATTAATGTGTGGCACCGCACCAAGGAACTGCTGCACTAAGCTAAAATAGTTGTTCGGCTTTGGCCTTTCCGGCCATAGATGATCCACAACAGACCTCATGGCGAGTCCAGACAATCTATTCAGCTCGGCCCATTCGGCAAGCTGGTCAGTCAATGGAAGCGGACGCTCTAGAACGTTAAATTGCAACCATAATAGCTTGTCCACTTCACGATCTGTTTGATCTCGGAAGTATTCGGCCGCATCAACAGCACTCGCCGCCAAGTCCAGATATGCGTCTGCTGAACTCCACAGCCGATCCAGAGGGGCATACCGAGGATCTCCAAACTTCCTCCGCAGCATAAAGGGCTTCCCAACCACAATATCCCCGGCTTCACGCAGTTCCTCCTTCGCTCTCATTGCAGAGCGGGTGTCCTTGGTCACCATCGTGGCCTTTTCCAGGTCTGTCGCCTTCGCCCGGTTTTCTTCTTCAAGAAGCTGGCAGCGGTCGGCAGTATCTTTTAACTTTACAGTCATCTTGGCCATTCTTTCTTTGCTCTCGCTATGCGCAGCCTTCTCGGCTCTTAACTCTTCGGCCGCCTTTAAAGCGGCCGCATTACTAGTCCTTGCTTGCTCCTTGGCTCGGGCAAGCTCCGCCCAAAGGGTCTCCACGGTGGCAGCTCCATCTGCAGTCACAACATATTAAAGATACTGGCATTACGCTGCTCTTACTATGTTACATTCACCAGAAACATCACCTACCCTGTGCCTCGTCAAGCCGCTTGTTAACAAGCTCGATGTCGGCATCCGCCGCATCCAGTTGCCGCTTTAGTTCGGCAACCCCATCAGTCCGGCTAGCCACCAGAGCTTCAACTACCTGCACATAAAGGCGGTCTGGTTATTACCTGGGACTACGATCCTCTGTTTGCCGCTGTTCTCGACGACAACCAGAGTCTCAGGGGCTACTATCTACACAGGGCACACCTAAAAATGTGCGGTACTATCACAAATGTATATCATTTCACGTACCTCAAAACCTATCAGTAGACTCATAAAGGCTTCATGCAACCCGCTTTCGGCGGACGAAATCCTTTCAATCATCGTACCCATCAATGTACGGTGCTCTTCTGAGATAGTCGCTCGCTCTAGCAGATCCTTCAGTAGGTCCGACCGCATACTAGATGGTGCTGGACCCTTTTGATTGCTCTCTACAAGAGCCAGATACTGGGGACTTTGGGTGGCCATAGGATTACCTTCTGGCCTTGCCGGATCAGGAGAAACCCTCCGTGACGACACTTCAAGGTCGCCCGCTTCTTGAGCTAGGGAGTCCGGGGGAGGCGTTTCGCTCTCCATCATCTCTGGAAGAAGATCCCCAGAAGACGAGCTCTGCTGAGAAGGGCTAAGATCCGAACTGCAAGATAAATGCTTCGGTTATTTTCCTTAGAGGTAAGGTAGTATATCTTCACTATTAAGTACTTTTTGTTTACTTACAGCTCGTTAGAGGGCTGATCCCCGCGCGGACTTTGTGCGGCAAGAGCACCCTCCGAGGCAGGACCCTCTGGTGGCGATTTCTTCTCCCGTTTGGAAACCTTGGTTTCCGGATCTTCAGAGGTAGTCCTCTTCCTTCCCTGGGGCGAGAGAATGTCAGATTCTTCCCCTTGGTTATCCTCCCTCACGGAGGCGCTCATTCCCTCGGTTGGAATAGGTAGCGGTGGAGGCCCGCTTTCGCCCTCTTTATTCCCCCTTCATCTTCCTTTGTGGGCACCGGGCGAGGTGCTAGCTCGAGCATCTTTTCCAACACCGGATTGTCCAAGCCTTCAGGAAGGGGGGCGAACACCGGATTATCTTCGCCTTTGTTATCCAGTCCTCGTCAAAGAGCGATTCTTCAGAATGATGTCATGATAAATAAAAAGACAGTGTGTTCGGCCATGGGATTACTTACTTGGGCCGCGGTGCGGTTGCTGCTCAGGCCCACGTCCTCGGTAGTGTCCGGACACTCTATTTGGGGTCCGAAGAATGATTTGTACATCTCCTCGTGCGTCAGGCCGAGGATATTCTGAATAGTGTGCGGTCCTTCCGGGTTGAATTCCCACATACGGAGGGGCTGGCGTTTGCAAGGCTGGAGCCGACGAACCAGCATGACTTGCATTACCATAACCAGACTGAAATCTCCCTCGAAGAGATCTTGGATACGGCTCTGCAGTATTGGCACGTCCTTGGCTAGACCCCAGCTCAGCCCCCTGCTGATCCATGACATCAGTTGTGGTGCAGGGCCCAAGTGAAAGGTGGGGGAAGCTACCCACTTGGCACTTCTGGGAGCTGTGACGTAAAACCACTCCCGTTGCCATAATCCGGACACCTCTGGAAAGGAACCCTTTGGCCATTGAGCACCAGTGATCTTGCTTATTAATGCGCCTCCGCACGCTGCGTGCTGCCCCTCGACCATCTTCGGCTTCACATCAAAGGTCTTGAGCCACAGGCCGAAGTGAGGGGTAATGCGGAGGAAGGCCTCACATACGACAATAAATGTCAAGATGTGAAGAAGGGAATCCGGGGCTAGATCATGAAATTCTAGCCCGTAATAGAACATAAGACCCCTAACAAAGGGATCCAGAGTGGGGCCTAGTCCTCGGAGGAAGTGGGAGATGAACACGACGTTCTCGTTGGGTTCGGGAGTAGGGACGACCTGCCCTCGGGCAGGCAGCCGGTGCGAAACTTCGGCCGGTGCGAAACTTCTGGCGTGCCTCAACTTCTTGATATCCTCCTCCATGACGGAGGAAGGCATCCACCGGCTTTGAAGGATGGATCCAGACATGATTGAAGGTCCGAAGCACCTGACCTGGGATTTGGGTGTTAGAACTCGAGGCGGGGGAAGGATTCAATTGAGCACGGGAGGGAAAAAGTAAAGGCCTTGTCCCTTTATAAAGAGGGTGAATATCAAGCGTCCTCCTCATGGCCGTTTGGGACTTGCCTAAAATCTAGGAGTCCTAGGCATGGTTGGGTTACCCACGTCTGTATTGATGAGAATCCCGTAATAAGGGGAACACGATCTCTACTTTGACAAGACGTGTCAAGAAACCGCCTCGCGTTATGTGCGGGGCTGGTTAAATAAAAACGGTTCGAGTAATTACCGGGCCATGGCATGATGTCATGCTGCCAAAACGTGTCAGCAGATTAGATTTGTGGAAATATTATTCTCTCTACGGTGGTATGTGGAACTTATTTTGCAGGGTCGGACACTCTCCTTGTATTCAAACTCTTCTGTGGTGTATTCGGAGGAGGAACCCGCCTTGCAATGCCGAAGACAACACTGCGTGCCGGACTCATCGTCATTGAAGCCTGGTTCAGGGGCTATTGAGGGAGTCCTAGATTAGGGGGTCTCCGGACAGCCAGATTATATTCTTTGGCCGGACTATTGGACTATGAAGATACGAGATCGAAGACTTCGTCCCGTGTCCGGATGGGACTCTACTTGGCATGGAAGGCAAGCTAGGAAATACGGATATGTATATATCCTCCTTTGTAACCGACCTTGTGTAACCCTAGCCCCCTCCGGTGTCTATATAAACCGGAGGGTTTTAGTCCATAGGACAACATACAATCATACCATAGGCTAGCTTTTAGGGTTTAGCCTCTCTGATCTCGTGGTAGATCAACTCTTGTACTACTCATATCATCAAGGATAAATCAAGCAGGACATAGGGTTTTACCTCCATCAAGAGGGCCCGAACCTGGGTAAAACATCGTGTCCCCTGCCTCCTGTTACCATCCGCCTTAGATGCACAGTTCGGGACCCCCTACCCGAGATCCGCCGGTTTTGACACCGACAACAAGATTTCTCAAATTCACAACTACTCAACTAGCATTACTCTAATATTACAATCTTCATATCTCAAAACAATCATCAAGTATCAAATTTCTCATAGTATTCAATGCACTCTATATGAAATTTTTTATTATACCCATCTTGGATGCCTATCATATTAGGACTAAATTTATAGCCAAAGCAAATTACCATGTTGTTCTAAAGGACTCTCATAATAATATAAGTGAAGCATGAGAGATCAATAATTTCTATAAAATAAAACCACCACCGTGCTTTAAAAGATATAAGTGAAGCGCTAGAGCAAAATTATCTAGCTCAAAAGATATAAGTGAAGCACAAAGAGTATTCTAATAAATTCCGATTCATGTGTGTCTCTCCAAAAGGTGTGTACAGCAAGGATGATTGGGGTAAAATAAAAATCAAAAACTCAAATCATACAAGACGCTCCAAGCAAAACACATATCATGTGGTGAATAAAAATATAGGCTCAAGTAAAGTTACCGATGGACGAAGACGAAAGAGGGGATGCCTTCCGGGGCATCCCCAAGCTTAGGCTTTTGGTTGTCCTTGAATTTTACCTTGGGGTGCCTTGGGCATCCCCAAGCTTAGGCTCTTTCCACTCCTTATTCCAAAATCCATCAAATCTTTACCCAAAACTTGAAAACTTTACAACACAAAACTCAACAAAAAATCTCATGAGCTCCGTTAGTATAAGAAAAACAAATCACCACTTTAAGGTACTGTAATGAACTAATTATTTATTTATATTGGTGTTAAACCTACTGTATTACAACTACTATATGGTTCATACCCCCGATACTAGCCATAGATTCATCAAAATAAGCAAACAACACACGAAAAACAGAATCTGTCAAAAACAGAACAGTCTGTAGTAATGTGTAGGTTTAGAATACTTATGTAACTCCCAAAATCCTGATAAATTAGCACATCCTAAATAATTTGTATATTGATATACTGCAGTTGGAATCAGTATTTTATCGCTCTCTGGTTAAAAATGAAAATTATTCTTGTGAGCGCATAATTTCTGTTTTTTCAGCAAGATCAAACAACTATCATCCAAGAAGATCCTAAAGGCTTTACTTGGCACAAACACTAAACTAAACACAAAAACACAATCATAGCAGTAGATAGATGATTTATTTATTACTAAATAGGAACAAAAATCAAGAAACAAAAATAAAATTGGGTTGCCTCCCAACAAGCGCTATCGTTTAACGCCCCTAGCTAGGCATCAAAACAAGAATAGATCTAGGTATTACCATGATAATGATAAGGCAAATCACGAAAACTCATCTCCTACTCCCTACGTTCAGCAGCAAGTTTTCTTTGTGGCAAGCAAAAGTAATCAAAAGGGCTAAATTTAATGGGATAAAAGTCCCCAAGATCAAGCTCGGGAGGTATTGGTTCCTCCTTTGGCCCCTCATATTGCACAGTCAATTGATCATTATAAGCATTCTTTTGGCAAAAAGTCATGAGCCTTTGTTCAAGGGAAAAACCTAACCCATTGTTCTGGATAGCAAAATTATCATTAAGTTCAGAAATCCTGTCAACTACAACATCGGTAGGAACATTTTTTCTAAGGTTTTCATTAAAAGCAACATGATCTAAAGATCATAAGCGCATTATGTATTCTTGATAGAAAAGAATTGCTTCTATGGGAGGACGGCGGGCATCCACCCTATAATGCGCAAAAATTTCATTGGCCTCTTTTATTAAAATCTGAACTCATGAGCTAAAAAGATGGTAGTTGCTCGCTTAACAGAAGAATGCTCAATATTAGAAAATTCTAGAAAAATCCTCTGTATGCAAGGATGCATGTGGATAAATTGTCTTTCAAGTTCAACCACGAGCAAAGATATGGCACCCGCAAGACTACTAGTTTTATGAAGAATAGACCTACTCATGGTGGTCAAAGCACCGGCGCAAGTAAAGAAATCTTGAATAACTCATTTTCCAATAATATTACCACTACCGATCCGAAACTTTTTAGTATCTAGAATAGTAGGTTCTTCATGAGGATAATCAAAAGCATCAACGTTCCCCCCACCATTACTATTATCATTTTCAATGATAACCTCCCCAGTTTCAGACATGATGGCAACAAAACATACTAAGAACGAACACACAAAAGGAGCGGAAAGAGACGAACGGAAAAAGGGCGAATAAAATGGCAAGGGTGAAGTGGGGGAGAGGAAAACGAGAGGCAAATGGCAAATAATGTAATGCAATGGATAAGGGTTTGTGATGGGTACTTGGTGTGTCTTGACTTGGCGTAGATCTCCCTAGCAAAGCAGCCAGAAATCCTTCTTGCTACCTCTTGAGCATGCGTTGGTTTTCTCTTGAAGAGGAAAGGGTGATGCAGCAAAGTAGCGTAAGTATTTCCGTCAGTTTTTGAGAACCAAGGTATCAATCCAGTAGGAGACTACACGCAAATCGCCTAGCACCTGCACAAAAAATAAGAACCTTGCAACCAACGCGATAAAGGGGTTGTCAATCCCTTCACGGCCACTTGCAAAAGTGAGATCTGATAAAGATAATAAGATAAATATTTTTGGTATTTTTATGGTATAGATTGCAAAATAAATAGTAAACTAGAATTGTAGATTGGAAACTTACATGATGTAAGGTAGACCCGGGGGCCATAGGTTTCACTAGTGGCTTCTCTGAAAATAGCATGAATTACGGTGGGTGAACAAATTACTGCCGAGCAATTGATAGAAAAGCGCATAGTTATGATGATATCTAAGGCAATGATCATGAATATAAGCATCACGTCCATGACAAGTAGACCGAAACGATTCTGCATCTACTACTATTACTCCACACATCGACTGCTATCCAGCATGCATCTAGAGTATTAAGTTCATAAGAACAGAGTAACACATTAGGCAAGATGGCATGATGTAGAGGGATAAACTCAAGCAATATGATATAAACCCCATCTTTTTATCCTTGATGGCAACAATACAATACGTGTCGTTTACCTTTCTGTCACTGGGATCGAGCACTGCAAGATTGAACCCAAAGCTACGCACTTCTCCCATTGCAAGAAAGATCAATCCCGCAGGCCAAACCAAACTGATAATTCAAAGAGACTTGCAAATATATCTAATCATGCATATAAGAATTCAGAGAGGAATAAAATAATATTCAAAGATAATCAAGTTCATAAACCCACAATTCATCGGATCTTGGCAAACACACCGCAACAGAGTTACATCGAATAGATCTCCAAGAGAATCAAGGAGAACTTTGTATTGAGATCCAAAGAGAGAGAAGAATCCATCTAGCTAATAACTATGGACCTGAAGGTCTGTGGTAAACTACTCACACATCATCAGAGAGGCTATGGTATTGATGGAGAAGCCCTCCATGATCGAATCCCCCTCCGGCGGAGCACAGTAAAAGGCCCCAAGATGGGATCTCACGGGTACAGAAGGTTGCGGTGGTGGAAAAGGTGTTTCGTGGCTCTCCCCAAAGGTTTCAAGGTATAAGAGTATATATAGGCGAAAGAAGTAGGTCGGTGGAGCTACGAGGGGCCCACGAGGGTGGGGGCGCACCTGGCCCCCCTGGGCGCGCCCTCCTGCCTCGCGGCTTCCTCGCTGCTTTCTTGACGTCCACTCCAAGTCTCCTGGATCACGTTTGTTCCAAAAAAGATCCTCGCGAAGGTTTTATTCCGTTTGGATTCCGTTTGATATTCCTTTTCTGCGAAACACTGAAATAGACAAAAAACAACAATTTGCACTGGGCTTTCGGTTAATAGGTTAGTCCCAAAAATAATATAAAAGTGCATAGTAAAGCCCATTAAACATCCAAAACAGATAATATAATAGCATGGAACAATAAAAAATTATAGATACGTTGGAGATGTATCAGGCCCTGCCGTTGATCTCCTCCGCCAAGCGGTCAAGGATTTGTGAGCTTTATATGCCATCGAGCTCATTTTGTCACTTCTGAAGGACACGTTCTATGGCGGCGTCTTGGGATCCTCAATTTCCAAGTCAGATCTCATCGACCAGGACCACGAGGGGGGCACCCACGAAGGTTCTTCCAAGGTGAAATAGCCCATCTGTGATATCAGAGAGCGCACCATGGGTCTGTGGTCTTCCAACTGGAAGGATCCTGTCCATGAAATGTGAGGCAACATTCTATCAGCAAATATTACCTTTTCTAGCTTGCCAACCCGTACCCTTTGTTGTAGTAGCATTTGTCGTGCGATGCTTTAACTGTGCCGTGTTTAATTATTTCATTTATGCAAAAATGTATTGTTCAATATGTCTATGTGATGTTCAAGTATGAATTGTCCACTTTAGTTTCACGAATGGCTATATTTGGTTGTTTATAGTGAGTAGATGCCTTGTTCATCTGTATTTGGTTGTTAGGTCGGTTGAAGTGAGCATTTTTTTCAGTTATCGAGCAGATGCCTTGTTTATCTGTATTTGGTTCTTAGTTTGGTTGTAGTAGTATTTATCGAGTTATCAAGCAGATGCCTTGTTTATCTGTATTTGGTTCATAGGTTTCTTTTTTTAGCATTTGTCGAGTTATCAAGCAGATGCCTTGTTTATCTGTATTTGGTTGATAGGTTTCTTTTTTTAGCATTTGTCCAGTAATCAAGCAGATGCCTTGTTTATCTGTATTTGGTTGTTAGGTTGATTTTTTTAGCATTTCTCCAGTTATCAAGCAGATGCCTTGTTTATCTTTATTTGCTTGTTAGGTTGGTTGCAGTGAGCATTTGTCCAGTTTTCAAGCATATGCCCTGTTTATCTGTATTTTCTTGTTAGGTTGGTTGCAGTGAGACTCTGTCCAGTTTTCAATAGCTATATTTGGTTGTTATACTGGTCATTTATGCCTTGTTTATTTCAGTCATTCACAATGTGTGGTTCATTATGTGCAAGTCGGAACTGTGCCGCTCGACTACATCAATACCAGTTTGAACGGCTATATTTGGTTCCAGTTATTCCTGGTGTAGTTAACACATGCCTTTATTTTCAGTTTTACACATTTATCCAGTGTGATGTTTAAGCATTACCTACGTTCTATTCATTTTCAACAATACCACTTTGAATTGCAATATTTGATGGCTTTTAAGCCTGCTGTCGATAACATTGCCTTCCATTTTATATCTACTTTAACAGCATGCTGAGACCAACACATTCAAGCTATCATTTGGAGATGATGTTGTTTACCTTTGCTATATTTGTTTGATGTTAAGATTGATGTACTTATCATGCCTTTCCACTACTTATGCAGAACAACAACGGGAGTGGCCACCATTTTCCGCCGAGGTTAGCTTCATCCCTCAGCTTGTACTCCCCCGTCATTCCATAATGTAGTGCATATAGATCCAGGCCTGGACACTAGTTAGCTTCTAATATTGACTTGTTGTTTGTAGGTACATAAGCCCTTGTCAAGGATCCATGCATCAACCCTTTTTGCGTATGGGGCAATGAGATATTGATGAACAAGCATCAAGTGAGGAAACTGATAAGGATTATTAGCAAAAATATACAAATGGTGGCAAGCAAATTATTTGTTTATGCTCTATCCAACACAACAGTGAGCTGTAGGATGGTAACTACAAACTCTACACCCTTCTCTTTTTACTGCCCATAATGAGTTGTTAGACAACAATGTCTGAATCTTTTTCGTTCCCAGTGGTTCCCGAAGCAGTTCACTCAAGATTACCTCGCAAAGTACATGATTGGTGGACACACAATGAAGGTTAAAGTATTTCATCTAGACTACAATGAGCATCGAGAGGTCCTAATGAATACAGTGAAGGATGGACGGGCAGCCATCACAAGGGGTTGGCCTAGAGTCATGCATGCCTTACGCATGGAGGAGGGCACAATATGGGCATTCCGATTCACCTTCTCCAGCAACCAGAATGTCTTTCACCTCTCTCTTTACATTCTTTAGTACAACTGTGGTTCATCATTCTTTACTTGGTGCTTCTGTAGTTCTTCAGTATATGTACCTGTGCATTGAATTATGGATTCGTGGTTGAATCTATATTTGTAATAAACATGGTTGGATATGAAATAAGTGATTGCCTACTTTCAAATTCATAACATGTGATTTTTAAATTAGGGATTAATTGGATTAATTATGGATTAAATAGGGATTACACTGCACACGGTTTGTGAAAGCGAAATGTCTGCGATATACGTGGAGATTAGAAACGTTTCTAGGATCCACTACGTGTGCGATCAATCTCCACTGCACACACGACTTTCTCTTGAAAACTGTTTGCGTTAGGCCACCTTGCGCAAACGCTTATGACATAAAAAGTGCATGTGATGGACAGCCTTTACCACACAGTTTCTTTCTACGCACCGTGTGTGATGCATTCAATAACGCAAACGATAAAATTATTAATATCGTGTGCAATGGCAATGCTATCACAAACGATTTAACGGGAAAAATTGTGTGTGATATACCTATGAATGGAAATGTTTTCTTTGGAGTGACTGTGTGGGATGTACATACAAACGGAAACATTTAGCGGGGACTCACTGTGTGGGATGTACTTGCGACCGGAAACAATTTTGCCGTATAATTGTATTTTTAGCTCTATTGTACGTATTTCCGTATTTGAGCGCTCGTCGGTCGCACACGACCTCATTTTGCCGAACGTGTGTGCCAGGAGGGCATATCCCCGACGGTTTCTGGGTCGTGTGGGAAGGACCCCCCTATCGCCCACACTCACTTGGCGACGGTTCCAGATGCCGTCGCGGAAAGGGGTTTTAAACCGTTTGTTTAGGACTGACGCACACCAGTGTGTATGCATCAAGGCTCCCTATCCATGACGGTTTCTGGGTCGTGTGGGAAGGACCCCCCTATCGCCCACACTCACTTGGAGATGGTTCCATATGCCGTTGCGGAAAGGGGTTAAAACAGTATGTTTAGGACCGACGCGCACCAGTGATGATCAATAATATGATGCAACCTCAATTCCATTTTTTGTAGTTTTCTTTTTATAAACCAAACTAGTGATAAAACAAGAAACTAAAAGATTCTATTGAAAGATCTAAAGATATACCTTCAAGAACTCACCTCCCCGGCAACGGTGCCAGAAAAGAGTTTGATGTCTACTACCCAACTTTATTCTTGTAGACACGTGTTGGGTCTCCAAGCGCAGAGTTTTGTAGGACAGTAGCAATTTTCCCTCAAGTGGATGACCTAAGGTTTATCAATCCGTGAGAGGTGTAGGATGAAGATGGTCTCTCTCAAACGACCCTGCAACCAAATACAAAAAATCTCTTGTGTCCCCAACACACTCAATACAATGGAAAATTGTATAGGTGCACTAGTTCGGCGAAGAGATGGTGATAAAAGTGTAATATGGATGGTAGAAATATATTTTTATAATCTGAATAAAAAACAGCAAGGTATAAAATAGTAAACGGGCACAAAAACGGTATTGCAATGCTTAAAAACAAGGCATAGGGTCTGTACTTTCACTAGTGCATTCTCTCAACAGTGCTAACATAGTTGGATCATATGATTATCCCTCAAAGTATAACAAAGAATCACTTCCGAGTTCCTATTAGCGGAGAACAAAAGATAGGAATTGTTTGTAGGGTACTAAACCACCTCAAAGCTATTCTTTCCGTTCGATCTATTCAAGAGTTCGTACTAAAATAACGCAAAGCTATTTTTCTGTTCGATCTATCCTAGAGTTCGTACTAGAATAACACCAAAGCATATTAATATTCATAATACTCAATCCACACAAAGAACTACAAGGAGACCCCAAAGTTTCCGTCGAAGAAAAGATAATAAAAATGTGCATCAACCCTTGTGCATAGATTACCCCAATATCACCGCGGGAACCCGCGAGTTGAATGCCATAACATATATCAAGTGAATCAATAAGATACCCCAATTGTCACCTCAAGTATTCATACCGCAAGACATATATCATGTGTTCTCGTCTCTGAATATTCAATCCGACAAGATAAAACTTCAAAGGGTAAAGATTCAATTCATCACAACAAGAGTATAGAGGGGAGAAACATCATATGATCCGACTATATTAACAAAGCCCATTATATAGATCATGAGAAAGAGAGAGAGAGAGAGAGAGAGATTAAACACATAGCTACTGGTACAAACCCTCAGCCCCGAGGGTGGACTACTCCCTCCTCATCATGGTGGCCGCCGGGATGATGAAGATGGCCACCGGAGATGATTCCCCCCTCCGGCAGGGTGCCGGAACAGGTCTAGATTAGTTTTCGGTGGCTACGGAGCCCTGCGGCGGCAGAACTTCTGATCTAGGTTAACCCCAAAGGGTTTCGGAATATTTGGGAATTTATAGTGCAAAGAGGGTGTGTGGGAGGCCACCGAGGTGGGCACAACCCACCTGGGCGCGCCAGGGGGCCCTGGCGCGCCCTGGTGGGTTGTGCCCCCCTCTGGGCACCCCCCCAGGTGCAGCTCTGGCCCATTGGGTTCCTTCTAGTCCAAAAAAATCTCCATAAAGTTTCGCGGTGTTTGGACTCCGTTTGATATTGATTTTCTGCGATGTAAAAAACAAGCAAAAAACAACAACTGGCACTAGGCACTGGGTCAATAGGTTAGTCCCAAAAAAGGATATAAAGTTGCTATAAAATGATTGTAAAACACCCAAGAATGATAAAATAACAACATGAATACTTCATAAACTATAGATATGTTGGAGACGTATCAGGAACCTGTGTGCGAAGCACGTTGGTAGAACCAGTCTCATGAACGCGGTCATGTAATGTCGGTCTAGGGCGCTTCATCCAACAATACCGCCGAATCAAAGACGTTGGTGGTAAGCAGTATGCCTATTATCCCCCACAAATCTTTGTGTTTTACTTGTGCATATGACATCTATGCATAGACCTGGCTCAGATGCCATTGTTGGCGAACGCGGTATTTCAAAAAAAATCCTATGATCATGCAAGATCTATCTAGGAGATGCATAGCAACAAGAGGGGAGAGTATGTCTACGTACCCTCGTAGACCAAAAGCGGAAGCGATTAGTAACGCGGTTGATGTAGTCAAACGTCTTCACGATCCAACCGATCCTAGCACCAAATGTACGGCACCTTCGTGTTCAACACACATTCAACACGATGACGTCCCTCGAGCTCTTGATCCAGTTGAGGACGAGGGAGAGTTCCGCCAGCACGACGGCGTGTTGACGATGATGATGAAGTTGCCGGCGCAGGGTGATAACCCACAAGTATAGGGGATCAATTGTGGCCTCTTTCAATAAGTAAGAGTGTCGAACCCAACGAGGAGCTAAAGGTAGAAAAAATATTCCCTCAAGTTTTATCGACCACCGATACAACTCTACGCACGCTTGACGTTCGCTTTACCTAGAACAAGTACTAAACTAGAAGTACTTTGTAGGTGTAATGGGATAGGTTTGCAAGAATATAAAGAGTACATAAATAAAATCTAGGGGCTGTTTAGGTAAAGAAGCAATAAAGTTAACATAGCGAGTGTGGAAAAGTGGTGGTAGGAGTTGCGAAATTGTCCCTAAGGAATTGACTACTTTACTAGATCAATAGCAAGTTTTATGTGGGGGAGGCCACTGCTAGCATGTCATCCCCGACTTGTAATTCTATGCACTTATGATTGGAACCATTAGCAAGCATCTGCAACTACTAACGTTCATTAAGGTAAAACCCAACCATAGCATTAAGATATATTAGTCCCCCTTCAATCCCGTATGCATCAATTTCCATGCTAGGTTGAAGCTTCTGTCACTCTTTCCCTCCAATACATAGTCCTATCAACATACAACTAACCCTATCACTACAAAAAAGACACATCCATGACATTTTAGGCCGAACGAAATTTTTTCTGTCATACTTATGACACTTCTATGACGATAATTGTGACAAAACCCGGTATCATCATAGATGTGGTGGGCTCCTACTTCTATGACAAAAAATCATGATAGAAAATGGGCTTTTCGTCCTTGGCGGGCCGAAGACGTAGCCGCATGACATTCTTTGGGCCGTCCATGACGGAAAAAATTGTGGTAGAAGCGAGGGCAAGGAAAATATCGGGGTGTTCCCGGTTACGGTGGGTGGTCGGGGCCGAGCGATGCACAGAGGTTTGCGTGTTTCTCTCGTACACGCACGCGTGTGGGTGCGAGGCGTTGGGCTCTAACTGAACCCGAGCGAGGCGTTCGCCTACTGAACCCGAGCGATTGCATTGCAGGCTACGCATTACTAAACCCGAGCGATCGATCAATGGCTGTTAACTGAACCCGATCGTGCGATTCCTTCGCTACTGCTGCTAACTGAAGCCGATCGACGATGCCTCTAGAGGAACAGTGAGCGTTGCTGGGGGGTTTGGATGAACAGTTCCCGGTGGGGGTGGATGAACAGGACGCCGTGGTGTTGCCTCTGGATGAACAGGACCCCGATCGATCGAGCCGGTTGGGGCTGGATGAATAGGACCCCGTGGAGGGCTGGATGAGCAGGATGACCCCATGAAGGGCTGGATGAACAGTAGACGGTGGAGGGATGGATGAACAGTAGCCCGTGGAGGGTTGGTTGAACAGGAACCCGTGGAGAGGGATGGTTGAACAGTAGCCGGTGGAGTCGCGCGCGGTGGAGGCTGGATGAACAGGAGCCCGTGGATGAACAGTCGCAGGTGGAGGCTGGAGGAGGTCGACGATGGATGAACAGTAGCCCGTGGAGGCTAGAGGGGGTCGACGGTGGAGATGAACAGTATCCTGTAGGGGGTACGCCACACCCCTCCCGATGAACAAGACCCCTATTTCGACCGTACAGCGCTCCAACACAAGTCCGTTTCCTCCGTTTTGTGGTATGCCACACCCCTCCTGATCAACAGGACCCCGTTTCGACCGTAGGAGGTCCGTTTCCTCTGTTTTGTGGTACGCCAGACCCCTCCCGATGAACAGGATCCCGTTTCGAACATGGCCGGTCGAACACAAGGCCATTTCCTCCGCTCAGCGGTACGCCAGACCTCATTTCCATCGGATGTTCCATCCAAGCTGGTTGGCCCCCACGCGTTCCATTGCCTCCCGATGAACATGATGCATTCCGTTGCCTCCCCATGAATACGACGACGACACTATTTTTTTTTGCGGGCGATGACGACGCTGTTTCTCCATTCCGACCTAGCCATGTACACGAGCCCTGACCGTACGTATGTGCGAGTAGGCGTTCGAGACCCCGCCCATATGTACGTACGTGGCCGTATTTTCTTTCTTGCACACTGGCCGCTGTACGTACGTGTACATGCTACGTGCGTGCCTCTACTATGACACATGCGCGCCTCTACATCGACCGGTATGTACGTACACGTTCGCGACCAGAATGGCAACTCTACGTACGCTTCGACCAGGTGGGTCCCGACTGTCAGGCACTTCCTTGCATGCGAAGATGTAGCTGATGGGTCCCAGCAGTCAGGGGGGTGAATCGGTTTTTTTTTCAGACGCACTTCCTTGCGTGCCATGATGTAGTTAGTAGGTCCCAGCAGTCAGGGGGGAAACGCTTTTTTCGCGAAATACGGTTGCCCGTCCGGTGGGTGCCTGCTGTCAGGTGCAGGAATCATTATTTTCCATGTAATAAGGAGGCACTTCCTTGCTACGGCCGTGGACCCAGCTGTCGGCCTCTCCACGTACAGTCCACGTCCGATGGAAGCTGTTCCTTGACCACGTTGACCACACCGCGCCGAGAGCACCAGGGCGGTGGACGACAGCGAGGCCTAGGAAGGGGACGACGCGGAGCCGGGGAAGACGCAACAGTGGATGCCCACGCGTAGAGGAGTATGAGGGTTCACTGGTTCGCTGTGGTGTGAGGATGCCGTCACCGCAGAATAACAGGGGGTGTGGGTGAGTAGAGGGATGGCCTGGCCAGTGGTGGGAGTAGTAGGGGGAGATGAGGCCTTCGCGGCATCACAACCGACCACGGGAGGCAGGAGCACGCGGCGCGACCGACGCTGCATTGGGCGGCTAGAGCAAGAAGACCAGAGGTTGAAGAAGCACTACGGTCGTTGGATGGACATCGTACGGTCACTGCAGCTAGATATATTGACTAAGTTGACAAAGCCCTTGGTATGTGTCAACTTAGTAGGCCCACAGGTCAGCCTTCGAAATGGTGCGCCCCAGATGTCAGGGGGAGGAATCATTTTTTGGGCGGCTGAAGCAAGAATATCTGAGATTAAAGAAGAAGCACGACATCCGTTGGATGGACATCCAACATCCACAGTTGCCAGAACTGTGTGTTGTTGACAAAGCCTTGCATACGCGTCAACTTATTTTTTTAGGGGACGCGTCAACTTAGAAGGCCCACAAGTGTGTGGCAGAGAACATATAGCCCATTTGCGATTTGTAAGAATGTACATTCCATTTTTTTAATTATAATGGAATTTACTACAGCCCATTTACAGTTTGTTAAAAGTACAACCCATTTTCTAGCTAGGACAATGATTAATAATTTCAACCATTCCTCAAAAAAAGATTAATAATTTCAACCAACCGCTCAAAACAGAAATCAAAAAATTTCCCACATTTTTATGGGATCTGAAATATTTTTATCCAAAATTTCTAGTTAGATTAAATATAATTTCAAAATAAAGTTGTATTACGTTAAAATCCAACAAAATATTGCGCGCAAAACAAGTAATGAAATTAAAATTTTCAAATTCCAAAAATAATATATTTTTAAACTAATTACGCGTTTGGTGCATTTTTTTATAGTTACTGCCCACTTATTATAATGACATCCCATTTATTATTTCTTAAAGTTCATTTTCTTCTTAAGCCTAATGCATACCTCCTAGGATAGTTTGTAGCCCAGTGGGGCGAAGAATAACAAGTTGACCCGGATATTGTGTACAACTGTCGGCCCAGTTGCATTGCGATGTTGTAAAAAGGCCTATGTAGTACAGTACAACCTAACATGGCTACTCATCCTACATTCAGCGACGCCAGAAAGGCCCAAACAAGGCTTTTGTACAACTTTTTGAAGTCACTGAGCTCAATTAATAACTTAAGAAAAAAGTTAGATTACAGTGGAACCTAATTAAAAGCTGTCACGAGCAAAGAAATAATTCAACGGGTCCCACTTGTGTGTGTGTGTGAGAGAGAGAGAGAGAGAGACCCATTGGTCGATGCTCGTAAATACATCTTTCAGCCATATGCATTGTTGATGCTCAGTAAAAACTTGTTGAGACAATCATATAGAACATCATAGCACACTGAACTTGCATACAAAAATTTCACGTAGGTGGCACAATCAGGATGGAAGCAGTGGATCGCTACGGGTAGGGCTATGTTGAAACCAATGAACTCGTACATAATGGTTCATCGTCTTTATCAATGACGGGAAATATCTTGAATGATGTGCAAAGAAAACAGACAGACAACACAATAAGTTCTGCTAGCACATTAAGTTGACGTACAACCCTTTCTAAAAAAAGTTCAGGTACAAAATTAGAACAGGTCACAATCAAATGTACTGGCACATCAGTGCTTCACACCCATAGCTCGGATTTAACTAGTATCTGACAAGATTCAGTTGTTACCTCAAATTAGAGCACATCCAGGCAGCCAGCCCTGCCTCTTCTCCCAAAGAAGCAGTGGCCTCCGCCGCGTGATGGAGTAGGCCCTGTGCCATCCATCGTTCCGAGCAACACGGGGAAAGTCTGACGTTGACTCATGTAATGGACATCGTTGATGGACCCTGGCACCAGCGGCGGCGGCAGGACTTCGATTGATGGATTGACCACTTCTTCGACATGCACGAACACTCGATACAGGTACATCCCGAACATGGTCCGCGGCGGACTTGGTGGCGACAAATAGTACAACCCCGGTTCCTGCACCGGTATCTCAACACCAATCACCTTCGGTATGGTGGACGGCTTCTTCATCCATGCCATAACCGTCAGAGCCCAGCTGTCTGGAGGAACAAACATACTTACGATCTCACCTCCAAGGTCGTTGATAAGCTCATTCATGGACTCGCTGTTCCAAGCACGTCGAGGCATGTCGTGGAAGGTAAGCTTTGTTAAAAACTCAAGCCTAGAGGGAACCGAGCCCATCCTGGGTGCCACCGATCAAAGCTCACCAGCACGCCATCGTAGAACAAACACTGAGAAGATTTGAACACATGATTGCAGTCAAAAGTTGTCCGGAGCCTGACAAAGAAATCTACCGGTGGTGGACAGATTTCGACAAGCAAGTCACTTATTTGGATGTCGTGCGCAATGCTAAGAGCTTTGACAAGGTCGTCCGGCGAGACGGGAGGCCGGTCACCGTTGATGGTTACCATCAGCACTTTGTCGGCAAACTGGTCGTCAAGCGTCGTCGTGCCACTGTTGAGCGACAACATGCAGCGATTGAAGGCAGGACGGACCTCAGGATCTCTGGCTCGGGGATCCGTGTTGACCGGTGACATGATAGTGCGCTTGACTACAGGGAGTATAGGAGGGGGATTTGGGGGAGCTGGAGTAGGAATCGAGATTCCAGAGGTGGGGGAGGGGCGGGAGATTGGGGATGAAAAGGTAGCATGAATTTCGAACACGTGCCAATATGGTCTCGGCGCGCAAGCGCATGAAAACACCGGTGGCACCCACATGTCGGCCTAAGAGTCCTTATTTATTCTTTTTTGGAGAGCCCGGCCTTTTTTAGGATCTTTTGAGAGCCCAACCAGAGAGTCATAATTGACATGTTTGGCATTGCGTTACTACTCGGCCCATATTCAACGACACCTCACTGGCCCAAACAAGTGTACATCATCGAAAAGACACTGAGCTCAAATTATATAACTTGAAAAAAGGAGATACACTCTGAACACTGGAGAATGGTGATGCCCTCATTTAGCCCACCAGTAGTTTGAGACAATAAACAGTTTGAAACAACGATATATACAACATTCAAACACTGACTATGACTACTACTGACATAAACAACAAGACATGGTAGTTCATAAGAAGTCTTGCTACACCACCAGAATGCACCCATCTGCAGCGCTCAGACTCTCGTGATCCAGGCGAGAATGGCATTCTAAATAGAGGCAACTATTACATAGTAAGAGTGACATATACGAGGATGACCAAATGACAAGGAATATGCATAACAAAAGAAAGAACTACCCATCCAGAACAAGCAGCAAAGACAACAAAGTCATTCGAAGAGATGATCCAACACCATCATAATTTGCAGCCCCACTTCAGCGACCAATGATTCGGAGGCACTAGTACTCCACCCTTTTGACGCAACAACCCAATTACCTATCAACTTGAAGGCTTAAACCACATCACTTCCTGTCGTAATTGAGACATCCAAGGATCAAAGTTAATCAGGATGCCTTTGTCATTCTCACCTTCTTTTGGCTGTAGGCTATATCATTGACAATCAGGGGAGTTTGCTCCCAAACTCCTAGGGCTCCCCGTGTAGACACAGTTTTCCATAGCAAATAGAGCCTCTCTGCCATCAAGGTCCTTGCCAACGGTGATCTCCTGGTTAATCGGATAATTGAGTCCGAGAAACAGAGAGTGTGAACCAAGGCTGTTTACCCGCCTCCAACTAAAAAATCCTGAAGGCCCCAACAAGCTGGTATCCTGCTCATAGACGTAACAACCAATGTCCAGATACTCACGTAATCCACGGTGCTTGTATACAGTGGGGGTTTTGCAATATAACTTTTCCGGCTCATGTGTCCGAATGATCATCAGTCTTTTTTCGTCGTCTGATCGAGCAAGGAACTAGTTGTGCTTCCCTGTTTTTGGCAAAGGTGGTGTGATTACAAAGGGCAGTAACTATAGGGACACTGCATCATATCAAAAAGGACAGGCATTGTTAATGTAAGATCAGCATTGTTCAGAGTATGAGTAGGATAATGCAAGAAACAACATTGATATGTCCCTGTTGGAACTGGGAGGAAAATACAGGGAAATGTATACTGGGTTCGAAAATATAGAAGTGACATGCATGGTTATACTCATGTTATCTCGCAACCGATTCTTCACAGGAAACTACCATGTCATGCATGTTATGTAATCATGTTCTGTCCTCACAAACAAATTCTTCAAGGTAACTAACAGACCATGCATTGTTATATACTCGTGTTCTGTGGGCAAAAATTTTGTGAGGATATTATTCTAGCCATTGATTGCTGAAGGGCGAATATACGTATGTACACATGGTAAGCATTACAAAATTTCACTACTTCCAAATATAGAGTTCTCCATATGCACATTTACTTCCCTAATGTATGCTAATGTGCTGTACAGCGGCGGTGACAGACTGCACAGTGCACAGAGTGAGGCTGACTTTGGTAACCCGAACACGCCGCCTGGACTAGTGTCAGGCGCAGGGTGTTGTCACTTCACTGTGAGGACCGGATGAATAGTATTTTGACCATCAAGTGTACCACAGTTGTACTACTACTACTAGTAGGAACATGAGTACTCCAGTACTGTATAGAGGAAATAGGTCTCCCGTGCTAGCATGCCTGTTCACTTCATCCTCCAGGTATCATCCATATTGCAAGCAGAACCAAATTCTCGTGCATGCGGAAGCGCGAAGATGGGCCTTTTCTTTTTTGATGAGGATAACCGTGTATTCCTTAACCAGAGAATGTTGTGTCTCCCACACACGCGCCAATATCCATCTGAACCAGCTACGGCACATTTTTTATCTGTTTGCCTAGGTCCCACCTATCAGGAAGGATGGGCACGTACACGAACAGGTATGACTCCTCAGTCTACCCGCATAGCATTTCCATTTAGTCTACCTAGCCGTCTAATCAACTGCCTGCACGCCACTTCTCCCATTTACTTCTCCATCGAGAACCGATTTTCCTCGGCTTCTTCACCTCCCCTTCGTCTTCATTTGCATCCAAACCCCACTACGTTCACATTGTTTTAACCTCTTTAAATAATCATCTACTACTTCAGTTAGACTAGCCATCTAATCCTAATTCTCCAAACCATAGCCCTCCGTTCTAGCGGTTCCAAATGGCGAAAGAGATCGAGATGCAGGTTTTTAGCGTCCAACATGTCCTCGTCGAAGGCTCATTGAGCATAGTTGCCACCATCACCGTCCACCCAAGGGTTGTTCGGAAGTGGATCAACAATGTATCCAACTCCCTCGAAAAGGTAGAGACAAGGGTATCGGTCTCGATGCAGAGTACACGAAGCGTGCCACTGGGAAGATCCAACGTGCCGCCGTCCTTCAACTGTGCCTCGAAGATGATGTTTTGGTGTACCACATCATACACGCGCCCTCCATCCCAGGTGAGCTTCACGATTTCTTGTCTCTGGAGGACATATACTTCTGTGGGGCAGCCATCAAAGTGGACAAACAGAAGCTGGAGCCGTACAACCTTGATTTGAAAAGCATCACTCACCTACAAACCAGAATCAAAATTCCTGTAGAAGATTGTGATAAATAGACACCATCCCTGTTCGACGTAGCAAATTTTGTGCTTGGTACAAATCTTTAGAAGGGTGACGAGACGGTGGCATTAAGTTCGTCTGGATGGGAGAATTATCCCTTGACGTACGAGCGCATAAAATATGCTGCCCTCGATGCCCGTGTGAGTTTCAAGATAGCTGCAAGGTCCAAAGAGCTTGTTGCGAAGCCGTCTCCCACAGAAAAGAAGAAGAAGAAGAAGAAGAAGAAGAAGAAGAAGAAGAAGAAGAAGAAGAAGAAGAAGAAGAAGAAGAAGAAGAAGAAGAAGAAGAAGAAGAAGAAGAAGAAGAAAAGGCTGCACCAGCAGCAGGGCATTATGGATGGATGAACTATTTCCTCTCTTGTACAAAAAAATTATTCCCTCTCGGTGTATATTGATATAGATGGACTATTTTGATGGTTTGCATGTCTTTGGAACAAGTAGTAGCATGGGTCCGCTTGACAATAAGGAACTATTTATCCGCCTAGCTTTCTCTACTACTCCTTCCAGTGATCGATATGCAATGCATGTGCCCATAGACATGACAACTTGTCCATGGAAGTTCAACTATGGCGACCATCACGTTTCATCCACTGCCACTCGCGATTCCCACGCCGCCACTCCAACCCACGGCACCACGTCCCCCGACGTGCGCCTCACCCCTCTCGGCCGCATCGCCCCTCTGCCTTTGTGTGCATGACATGTGGGCCACCTTAAATGCGGCGAGTGCTACCTCTTGAGCTTGCGTTGGATTTCCCCGAAGAGGAAGGGATGATGCAGCAGAGTAGCGTAAGTATTTCCCTCAGTTTTTGAGAACCAAGGTATCAATCCAGTAGGAGGCCACGCTCAAGTCCCTCGTACCTGCACAAAACGATAGCTACTCGCAACCAACGCGATTAGGGGTTGTCAATCCCTTCACGGTCACTTACGTGAGTGAGATCTAATAGATATAATGTTTTTTTGGTATTTTTGATATAGATATGCAAAGTAAAAAGTAAAAGGCAAAGTAAAAAGCAAAGCAAGATAAAAGTGATGGAGATTAATATGATGAGAATAGACCCGGGGGCCATAGGTTTCACTAGTGGCTTCTCTCAAGAGCATAAGTATTCTACAGTGGGTGAACAAATTACTGTTGAGCAATTGACAGAATTGAGCATAGTTATGAGAATATCTAGGCATGATCATGTATATAGGCATCACGTCCGTGACAAGTAGACCGAAATGATTTTGCATCTACTACTATTACTCCACTCATCGACCGCTATCCAGCATGCATCTAGAGTATTAAGTTAAAAACAGAGTAACGCCTTAAGCAAGATGACATGATGTATAGAGATAAATTCATGCAATATGAAATAAACCCCATCTTGTTATCCTCGACGGCAACGATGCAATACGTGCCTTGCTGCCCCTTCTGTCACTGGGAAAGGACACCGCAAGATCGAACCCAAAGCTAAGCACTTCTCCCATGGCAAGAACTACCAATCTAGTTGGCCAAACCAAACGGATAATTCGAAGAGACTTGCAAAGATAACCAATCATACATAAAAGAATTCAGAGAAGATTCAAATATTATTCATAAATAGACTTGATCATAAACCCACAATTCATCAGTCTCAACAAACACACCACAAAAAGAAGATTACATCGAATAGATCTCCATGAGAGAGGGGGAGAACTTCGTATTGAGATCCAAAAAGAGAGAAGAAGCCATCTAGCTACTAACTATGGACCCGAAGGTCTGAGGTAAACTACACACACTTCATCGGAGAGGCTATGATGATGTAGAAGCTCTCCGCAATGACGGCCTTCTCCGGCGGAGCTCCGGAATAGGCCCCAAGATGGGATCTCATGGATACAGAAAGTTGCGGTGGTGGAATTAGGTTTTTGGCTCCTGTTCTGATCGTTTGGGGGTACGTAGGTATATATAGGAGGAAGAAGTACGTCGGTGGAGCTCCGAGGGGCCCACGAGGCAGGGGGCGCGCCCTAGGGGGGCGCCCCCACCCTCGTGACCGCCTCTCTGATACCTTGGCGTAGGGTCCAAGTCTCCTGGATCACGTTCGGTGAGAAAATCATGTTCCCGAAGGTTTCATTCCGTTTGGACTCCGTTTGATATTCCGTTTCTTCGAAACACTGAAATAGGCAAAAAAAACGGCAATTCTGGGCTGGGCCTCCTATTAATAGGTTAGTCCCAAAAATAATATAAAAGTGGGAAATAAAGCCCAATATAGTCCAAAACAGTAGATAATATAGCATGGAGCAATCAAAAATTATAGATACGTTGGAGACGTATCAGGCATCCCCAAGCTTAATTCCTGCTCATCCTCGAGTAGGTAAATGATAGAAAGAGAATTTTTGATGTGGAGTGCTACTTGGCATAATTTCAATGCAAATCTTCTTAATTGTGATATGAATATTCAGATTAGAAAGATTCAAGACAAAAGTTTATATTGACATAAAAATAATAATACTTCAAGCATACTAACAAAGCAATTATGTATTCTCAAAATAACATGGCTAAAGAAAGTTATCCCTACAAAATCATATAGACTGGCTATGCTCTATCTTCACCACACAAAATATTTAAATCATGCACAACCCTGATGACAACCCAAGCAATTGTTTCATACTTTTGACATTCTCAAAACTTTTTGAATCTTCACGCAATACATGAGCGTGAGCCATGGATATAGCACTATAGGTGGAATAGAATGGTGGTTGTGGAGAAGACAAAAAGAGGGGAAGATAGTCTCACATCAACTAGGCGTATCAACGGGCTATGGAGATGCCCATCAATAGATATCAATGTGAGTGAGTAGGGATTGCCATGCAACGGATGCACTAGAGGTATAAGTATCTGAAAGCTCAAAAAGAAACTAAGTGGGTGTGCATCCAACTTGCTTGCTCATGAAGACCTAGGGCAATTTTGAGGAAGCCCATCATTGGAATATACAAGCCAAGTTCTATAATGAAACATTCCCACTAGTATATGAAAGTGATAACATGAGAGACTCTCTACTATGAAGATCATGGTGCTACTTTGAAGCGCAAGTGTGGTAAAATGATAGTAACATTGTCCCTTCTCTCTTTTTCTCTCATTTTTTTTATTTTTTTATTTATTTTTTTATTTGGGCCTTTTCTCTTTTTTATGGCCTCTTTTCTTTCTCTTTTTTTGGGCTTCTTTGGCCTCTTTTATTTATTTTTCGTCCGGAGTCTCATCCCGACTTGTGGGGGAATCATAGTCTCCATCATTCTTTCCTCACTGGGACAATTCTCTAATAATGATGATCATCACACTTTTATTTTTCTTACAACTCAACAATTACAACTCGATACTTAGAACAAAATATGAGTCTATATGAATGCCTCCGGCGGTGTACCGGGATATGCAATGAATCAAGAGTGACATGTATGAAAGAATTATGAACGGTGGCTTTGCCACAAATACGATGTCAACTACATGATCATGCTAGCAATATGACAATGATGGAGTGTGTCATAATAAACGGAACGGTGGAAAGTTGCATGGCAATATATCTCGGAATGGCTATGGAAATGCCATAATAGGTAGGTATGGTGGCTGTTTTGAGGAAGGTGTATGGTGGGTGTATGATACCGGCGAAAGGTGCGTGGTATTAGAGAGGCTAGCAAAGGTGGAAGGGTGAGAGTGCGTATAATCCATGGACTCAACATTAGTCATAAAGAACTCATATACTTATTGCAAAAATCTACAAGTTATCAAAGCAAAGTATTACGCGCATGCTCCTAGGGGGATAGATTGGTAGGAAAAGACCATCGCTCGTCCCCGACCGCCACTCATAAGGAAGACAATCAATAAATAAATCATGCTCCGACTTCATCACATAACGGTTCACCATACGTGCATGCTACGGGAATCACAAGCTTCAACACAAGTATTTCTAAAATTCACAACTACTCAACTAGCATGACTTTTATATTATCACCTCCATATCTCAAAATAATTATCATGCTTCAATCTTTTCTTAGTATTCAACACACTCAAAAGAAAGTTTCACAAATCTTGAATACCAAGCATATTATTATTAAGCAAATTACCATGTTGTTAAGAGACTCTCAAAATAATTTAAGTGAAGCATGAGAGATCAATAGTTTCTTTAAAACAAATCCACCACCGTGCTCTAAAAGATCTAAGTGAAGCACATGGAGAAAAATTATAACGCTCAAAAGATTTAAGTGAAGCACATAGAGCAAAATTATAACGCTCAAAAGATATAAGTGAAGCACATAGAGCAAAACTACTTAGCTCAAAAGATATAAGTGAAGCACATAGAGTATTCTATCAAATTCTAATTCATGTATGGCTCTCTCAAAATGTGTGTACAGCAAGTATGATTGTGGCACACTAACAAACAAAGACACAAATAATACAAGACACTCCAAGCAAAACACATATCATATTGGTGAATAAAAATATAGCTCCAAGTAAAGTTACCGATAGAAGTAGACGAAAGAGGGGATGCCTTCCGGGGCATCCCCAAGCTTTGGCTTTTAGGTGTCCTTAGATTATCTTGGGGGTGCCATGGGCATCCCCAAACTTAGGCTCTTGCCACTACTTGTTCCATAATCCATCAAATCATTACCCAAAACTTGAAAACTTCACAACACAAAACTTAAGGTAGAGAACTCGTGAGCTCCGTTAGCAAAAGAAAACAAAAGACCACTTCAAGGTACTGTAATGAACTCACTCTTTATTTATATTGGTGTTAAACCTACTGTATTCCAACTTCTCTATGGATTATAAACTATTTTACTAGCCATAGATTCATCAAAATAAGCAAACAACACACGAAAAACAGAATCTGTCAAAAACAGAACAGTCTGTAGTAATCTGTAGCTAGCGCAAGATCTGGAACCCAAAAAATTCTAAAATAAATTTCTGGACGTGAGGAATTTATCTATTAATCATCTGCAAAAATAATTAACTAAATATCACTCTCCAAATAAAAATGACAGCAGTTCTCTTGAGCGCTAAAGTTTCTGTTTTTTACAGCAAGTTCAACAAGACTTTCCCCAAGTCTTCCCAACGGTTCTACTTGGAACAAAAACTAATTAAACACAAAAAACACAACCAAAACAGAGGCTAAATAATTTATTTGTTAATAAACAGGAGCAAAAGGCAAGGAATAAAAATAAAATTGGGTTGCCTCCCAACAAGCGCTATCGTTTAACGCCCCTAGCTAGGCATAGCAAGCAAAGATAGATCTAGGTATTGCCATCTTTGGTAGGCAATTCTTCAATGAGGCATCTATTTCCCTTAGGAATTTCTTTCTTTCTAGTGATTATCAAACTTTTAGGCACAAGATCGAAAAATTCATTTGTAGCAATTGGTTCCTTAATGATAGCAAAAAGATTGGGATGAATACTTATAGATTTAAGATCCGCAGTTTCCTTACTAGATGATTCACCCTTATTTTTAGGAACATACATAAGCTTGGCAACTTTAGTAGGAGGACTTGGAGTATTCTTTATGGAAGAAAAAGTGGTTCCCAAGTTTGTAATGACACCCTCAAGTTTATCAATTCTAGTAGAATCTAAGTTTATCTTCTCATTAACTATGGGTTCCTTTTCCTTAATATTTTTCAAAGTCATTCCTACCTTAGATCCATATGGAGTAATTTGATTGTGGGTATTTTTATCTATATTTTCAATTAATTCAATAGTAGCAACTTTATTTTCAATAATTTCAAGTCTTTGCATGACATGCTCCAAAGTTAACATGGTTCCATTAACCAAAAGAGGTGGTGAGCCAAATAAATCTAACATAGCATTATAAGAATCAAAAGTATGGCTACCCAAGAAGTTCCCTCCGGTAATGGTATCGAGGATATATCTGTACCAAGTATTAACGCCTACATAAAAATTGCGGAGAAGAACTGAAGTAGATTGCTTCCTAGTAGATCTATTTTGAGCATTGCAAATTCTATACCAAGCATCTTTTAGATTTTCTCCCTCCCTTTGTTTAAAATTTAGGACTTCATTATCGGGAGACAATGGAGAAGATATAAGACTAGCCATGATGACAAGGCAAGCGAGAAAAAGGCAAACGGAAAAGAGAAGGAGAAGGAGAACGAGAACGAGAAAGAGAGGGCGAATAAAACGGCAAGGGTGAAGTGGGGGAGAGGAAAACGAGAGGCAAATGGCAAATAATGTAATGCGAGAGATAGGGATTGTAATGGGTACTTGGTCTGTTGACTTTTTGCGTAGACTCCCCGGTAACGGCGCCAGAAATCCTTCTTGCTACCTCTTGAGCTTGCGTTGGATTTTCCCGAAGAGGAAGGGATGATGCAGCAGAGTAGCGTAAGTATTTCCCTCAGTTTTTGAGAACCAAGGTATCAATCCAGTAGGAGGCCACGCTCAAGTCCCTCGTACCTGCACAAAACGATAGCTACTCGCAACCAACGCGATTAGGGGTTGTCAATCCCTTCACGGTCACTTACGAGAGTGAGATCTGATAGATATAATATTTTTTGGTATTTTTGATATAGAGATGCAAAGTAAAAAGTAAAAGGCAAAGTAAAAAAGCAAAGCAAGATAAAAGTGATGGAGATTAATATGATGAGAATAGACCCGGGGGCCATAGGTTTCACTAGTGGCTTCTCTCAAGAGCATAAGTATTCTACGGTGGGTGAATAAATTACTGTTGAGCAATTGACAGAATTGAGCATAGTTATGAGAATATCTAGGCATGATCATGTATATAGGCATCACGTCCGTGACAAGTAGACCGAAACGATTTTGCATCTACTACTATTACTCCACTCATCGACCGCTATCCAGCATGCATCTAGAGTATTAAGTTAAATACAGAGTAACGCCTTAAGCAAGATGACATGATGTAGAGAGATAAATTCATGCAATATGAAATAAACCCCATCTTGTTATCCTCGATGGCAACGATGCAATACGTGCCTTGCTGCCCCTTCTGTCACTGGGAAAGGACACCGCAAGATCGAACCCAAAGCTAAGCACTTCTCCCATGGCAAGAACTACCAATCCAGTTGGCCAAACCAAACGGATAATTCGAAGAGACTTACAAAGATAACCAATCATACATAAAAGAATTCAGAGAAGATTCAAATATTATTCATAGATAGACTTGATCATAAACCCACAATTCATCGGTCTCAATAAACACACCGCAAAAAGAAGATTACATCAAATAGATCTCCACGAGAGAGGGGGAGAACTTTGTATTGAGATCCAAAAAGAGAGAAGAAGCCATCTAGCTACTAACTATGGACCCGAAGGTCTGAGGTAAACTACTCACACTTCATCGGAGAGGCTATGATGATGTAGAAGCCCTCCGTGATGACGGCCTTCTCCGGCGGAGCTCTGGAACAGGCCCCAAGATGGGATCTCGTGGATACAGAAAGTTGCGGCGGTGGAATTAGGTTTTTGGCTCCTGTTCTGATCGTTTGGGGGTACGTAGGTATATATAGGAGGAAGAAGTACGTCGGTGGAGCTCCGAGGGGCCCACGAGGCAGGGGGCACGCCCCCCACCCTCGTGACCGCCTCTCTGATGCCTTGGCATAGGGTCCAAGTCTCCTGGATCACGTTCGGTGAGAAAATCACATTCCCGAAGGTTTCATTCCGTTTGGACTCCGTTTGATATTCCGTTTCTTCAAAACACTGAAATAGGCAAAAAACAGCAATTCTGGGCTGGGCCTCTGGTTAATAGGTTAGTCCCAAAAATAATATAAAAGTGGAAAATAAAGCCCAATATAGTCCAAAATAGTAGATAATATAGCATGGAGCAATAAAAAATTATAGATACGCTGGAGACGTATCAGCGAGCATCAAGTTTCTACCACGGCCACACGCGATTCCCATGACGGCGCACGAACCCATGACACCAAACATCCCCCGACCTGCGGCTCACCCCTCTTGGCCCCACTACCCCTCTGCCTTTGGGAGCATTACATGTGGACCAGCCACCTATTAGGTCCACATGTTATTGACTCAAAGGCAGGTGTAGTAAGGCGCTGAAGCTCAGCCCCGAGGGCCCTGAGAGGGAAATGTAACTCCTGCTCCAGGCTGGTGCTACCTTTGCACGAACTCGTGCCAAACTCGAGATTTGTTTCTTTACTATACACGCACGCAACGATTTAGTGGACATTGTAATCTCAACATGTGATGGGGAGCTCTAAATTTGAATTTGAAACTTATAAAACGAAAAGATTCAAAACAAATAAACTAGGAGAGAGGGAGTATATCGTAGGATGTGTCCCATACGAAACAAGTCCCCTGGTTTGTCATTGCGAAGATGCGGTTAGAAAGGAGCACAGTGTCTTCGTACTCGTACGGCAACAAATCGGCCACAAAATGCATGGTCCACCTTTGACCGCCATGTGCAAGGTTCGTGCTATCTTATTCAATCTCACAGTGGTTCCATCGCACCAATTCATGTGGTGGCCCGTTGCATGGCTGATCCCAATGTTGGACAAAGGTTCTATAGGAACGGTGTCATCATTGTAAACGTTGTGCAAATTGATGTTGGTACCCTCCTGTACATATGCAAGCCAATCTCCACTTGCACCGAGCCTAACCTGTGAAACAGTGGGCAGGGGGAGAATTAGGAAATGGACACGGAAGTAGTCTTTAGAATGCATTTACTACGTGATCAAACTCATCTTACCTGCTTATCGGAGGAAATCCGAGTGCCCCTCAATGTCAGCACCTCAAGGGGCGTCAACTTGCAACTACGGCCACGCCGCACTGGAGAGACCCCCAAGGAAACATCCTCTTGCGTTCCACGGAACATCAAGATGCATTTGTATGAGTAGTTTATCTTGTGAGAGAAAAGGATGAACGAGGGAAGGCCTCTAGAGATAGAGATAGACACTACTACTACCAATGTGCTGGCCCGTGCGTTGCAATGGATCCAAAGTAGTAGAATAATACTTGTTCATGTGCTTGAAATATAAACACTCTAGTTTTGATATACATGTGTCAGCAGACATGACAGCTTGTCCATGGAAGTTGAACCACGACGACCATCACGTTTCTTGTTTCTACCACTGCCACACCCACACGCAATTCCCACAACGCCGCTCCAACCCTGCCTGTAAGCACGACGTCCCCCGATGTGGACATGGATCCTCTGATGTGGCTATCACTGTCTTACCTTGCCTTTCCTTCGCTGACAGGTGGGACCCACACTTGGGGGTCCCACATGTCAGTGAAAGAATGGTAGGATTGTTCATGTCAGGGGATCCTCATCCCCCCGACGTGCGCCTCATCCCTCTCGGCCCCACCGCTCCTCTGCCTTTGTGTGCATGACATGCGGGCCAGCTGAACTGCAGCGACCATCAACTTTCTACCAGAGCCACACCCGATTGGACGTGGTTTGCCTGCTCCGCTATTGTGCTCCAATCCGTACTCCCGAACCATCGAAATTTCATCCAACGGTTGTGACATATTTCGTCCCGGGCATCAATCCTCAGCTGGAGTACTTCTGTACTACAGGTAGTACCCGCCGGTGTGGCCATCAACGCCTCATAACGCCCCGACGCCTAGCTGTGGCACCCTCGCCACGGCCACGCCACCACCGGTCGGTTCATCTCGAATGAGTGAGTCGCGAACCACACCACCACCATGAGAATGACATGCGGGCCAGCCGCATTTAAGGTCCGCATGTCATTGACTCATAGGCCGGGCACTAAGCCACTGAAGTTCGGTCCCGTGGGCCCCGAGAGGGAAATGTAACTCATGCGGCATGCCTTGTAGTGCTCCCGCAGTACGAGCTCGCACCAAACCCGGAATTTGTTTCTTACTACTACTCCCAACTACTAGTAAAGTACACGTGCATTGCACGCATGAGATTCTGGTGGTTTGTGCATTATGCTTCTACATGTGGAGTCTTCTAGATTCAACATGTGGCAAAATCTGGTGGAATGTAGATGATATCCAACGGCCAGTAGTGCTCGGATTTGCCATCTTTGTACCGTCGGATTGGCTTCATCCAACTACCAACTTTCAAAGTTATTCACACACTATATAGGGGTATAGATGTTTGGTTTGCAGCCTAAGGTTGCCACGCCTAAGCTTAGGCGTGCCACAAGTGTGTTTGGTTGCGTTCTCATCTCAGCATAGTTGTTCCCTCTTCATGCATGCTCAACTCAACACCCCTCTTCATGTATGCTCTCTTCATGCATGCTTCTAGTGTATTTGTGCTAAGCTAGTGTGGACACATGCACCCTCCATACACTCTACCAAACACCCAAAAGTGGGTCGAGGAGGGAACTCTTGGGATCATGCACCCTTCATACACCCTACCAAACACACCAGGCATGTGTTTGGTTTATTGCTACACTTGTGGCTTGCCACACTTTTCTAGCTAGATGGTCCACATGCCATAGACTCAACTTCTTGCCAAATCTTGCCATACTTGTGGTGGCCATTTTGTTAGCCACATTTTTTGTGGCAGACACACTTTGCCTAAGCTTAGTTGTGGCAAAGTTAGTCATGAATGAAGTTCAACCATGGAGTCTTCTAGATTCTACATGTGGCAGAATCTGGTGGAATGTACATGATATCCAACGGCGAGTAGTGCTCGGATTTGCCATCTTTCTACCGTCGGATTGGCTTCATCCAATGACCAACTTTCAAAGTTATTCACACACTATATAGGGGGTATAGATATACATGTGACGACCCGTTGCAATGGATCCAAAGTATATCTATTTAGTGGAGTGCACTCTAAACACATTATCTATTTATTTTTCTCTAACCTTTTGTAGCCATGCAACCAAGCCACATAAGCTTCATGGGTGCCCCCACATCATATTATTCATACTACGTTGACTGGAAAAAAGATAAATCACCCAAAATAAGATCTTCCTGGTTTTTGTTCCTACGATGCTGTGTCATGCACGTACCTACTAGTTGTATAGTGGTAGTACTGGTTGTATAGTACAAACTTGGTACTAGTAGGAGTAGAGTAGTACGGAATGCTCCTACTCTATCAACGAGCCCCATCTGACACCAAATTTCTTGGCTTCCGTGCTACAGCTAGATCTTCCCCACGTTTCTGTTTTCCAACCCGGCGCGGGCGAGGTGCGGTTTGCCAATAGTCGGTTTGCTCAACGGCGGTCCCACATGAAAGTGAAAATGCTAGGCAACACGCCTTCCCTAAGCTATGTGTTGTGCCGGACGGGCCATGGAGTACTCCCGATTCCGGGGCGTGTAGGGGGGTGGGGAGTGCGACACGAACGCGGCAGGCCTTTTCCTTTTACTAGCAATGTGCATGTGCATTGCGATGGATCCAAAGTAGTAGAATAGTAGTACTTGTTCACAAACTTGAAAGAAATCACTCTTGTTTTGATATACTCCTAATATATTACTACATCTGTTCCTAAATATTTGTCTTTTTAGAGATTTCAAATGGACTATCACATATGGATTATATAGACATATTTTGAAGTGTAGATTCACTCATTTTGCTCCATATGTAGTCACTTATTGAAATCTCTAGAAAGACAAATATTTAGGAACGGAGGGAGTACCTTTCACTCAAAATATATTTCTCAGGCTGTTTTGATGAGGTGAGGGAGGGATGTGGTTGCTTTCAAGATAATAAGGGTTTTCTGCAAATTCGAGCAGAGAAGTGCGCTATTGTTGCAAAAATGCCACAACTTACCTCACAACCGTTAGATGCAGATCTAATGGTCAGAAACGACGGATGGCAGACACACCACCATCACCAACTGAGTCTTTTATAGGAGTAGGAGTAGTGAAACATGTATAAATTGTAACATTTTGGTTCTGCTCCTTGGCACGATCGATAGATAGAAATAACGATTGGAAACACTAGGGCGGGGCTATTTCCGCCAAATAAGCAGGGTACGTAGTAGCTAGGTTGGCGCATCGTTGGTTTGGTCACACGTGGTCCGACATGTTCTAGTGTTTCTAGCAAGATGCCCGCGTGTTGCACGAAATTGATGGAAAAGGTAAGCACACAACTTATAAATTGACGGATGCAGTACTAGTTACAGTGATGCATATAATTAAGCAAAGGGATCGCACATGTCGGTATTGACTGGAACGACAATGCAACATCACAATAAGAATTAAGGCCATGATGATGATGCGATCGCAGTGGTGGTTACAGAAGGCAAGAAGAAAGATGCATCCATCAACGTATGACCTCCTCCTCCTCAACTTAGTGTGTCGGGCCACCGACCGGCGGCTAAGGAGCGGTGGCTTTTGTGGCAAGGCCGGGGTGCTTCTCAGCAAAGGCATCCAAGGCTTCTAGCCGGTTGAGGAAGGCTAATGTCGTAGCGTCCTCACTGGCCTTGTAGATACCTATGTACATGATTTTCTCATACACGTGGATGTGTAGGTCGACGAATTCTTGCAGGGCAAGGCACCTCGCGGCGAGGGCGACCTTCAGGTGGACATTCTTCGTGGCATCGGCGGGCAGTCGCAGGTGTCAGATTACGGGTTCCGGCAAAACCCTTAAGGTTCGAACACTGGGGTGCGCGCGGAGATCCCTCCCTCACTGATCACGCCCTCAAACACTTCACGGTCTCTAGACTAGGCACTCGAACTCACAACACACAAGACACAAATTTATACTGGTTCGGGCCACCGTTGTGGTGTAATACCCTCCTCCAGTGTGGTGGTGGTGGATTACCTCTAGGGCTGAGGATGAACAGTACAAGGGCAAGAACAGCCTCCTGAGGGGAGGTGTTCTTGTGCTTGGTGAAATAGTGGGTGTGAGGGTGGATGAATCGACCTCCAGATGGGATGTCTGAGGCTCAGTTCAAGATGGCCTCCTACTGTGGTGGCTAATCCTATTTATAGAGGACCTAGTCCTCTTCCCAAATATTTGAGCCGGAAGGGAGCCAATAATGGCCAATTTGAAAGGGGACAGCTAGTACAGCTTATCCTGACAAAAGTAGTCTTTGTCTGCCAAAGGCTCTGGTGGTGACGCCGTCTTGGGCTCCATAGTGACCTCCATCTTGCTGTCCTGCTGGTCTTGGTCTCGTTGCACCGATATGGAAACCTTTGCCTGATGCCTCGGAACTCCTCGCATGCGCTTGCCTCCTTAGCACCAAATAGGAAACAAGGACAATGTGCACGCTGGCGCCCGCCTAGTCTCGATCGTCATGGCTCACGTCATTGGAACATCGCGAGGTTTGCCTTGCCTTGATCTCTCCGCCCCTCGCGAGCCAGCCTGGTGAGGCCGCTCCTGAGGAGGTCTTGCGTTGTCCGCCTCGCGAGGGTCTTGAATCCTTGCTGGTGAAGATGGGCCGTATGGGCCCACTCGCAGAGCCACGCCGTGGGCCACAGGCAAGCAAGTCTAGGGACCCCCGTTCCCAGAACACCGACAGTAGCCCCCGGGGCCAAGGCACGCTCGGACTTGGCTTCGAGGCGAAGCCAAAGGGCAAGTGCGGAGCGCCATGGGCCCCATCAGCCTGCCGCCTTGGATGACATGTGGCGGTTGATTGGACGTGGGATTCTCTGCTTTCCCATGCTGCCTCGGCAACTGCCCGACTGTCCAAAGGCTGGTGCAGACAATGCTTGCCTTCATTGCCTCCTTTCGCCTTGCTCCAGATCCCCTTTCTTGCTCTCTGCTTCCGAAATCTCCAGATCTACTCCCATCCCCTTCTGCATTAGCGACCAATGGTGCCCCGGAAGGTCAAGCCTGCCTCGTCGCCGGCCTAGTACGAGCCAGCTCTCGACGCGCCCAACGTCTCGGAGAAGAACCTCGCCGCCACGTGCTTGCTGACGGCGGGGGAAAGCAACGAGAGGGGGAAGACTGGGCTCCGGGCCGGCTCCGACGTGTCGGAGCCCGACGCAAGCACCTTCTTCCCCTTCTTCATGAGCAGCATTGTCGCAGGGCTGGTTCCCCCTTCTCCGACTTCTTCTATGAGGTCCTTGGCCACTATGGGCTGCAGGCGCTGCATCTTCATCCCAACTCTATCCTTCTCTTGTCGATCTTCGCCTACTACTGCGAGGCGTACCTCGGCGTGATGTCATCCATGGCCCTGTTGCGCCACTTCTTCTTCATCCACATCAACGAGGGCCATACCTCCGGGTGAGCCAATTTCATCGCGGCCGACAAGGCCAACTCAATCTCGAAGACTGGGAAGAAGGCCCACGGCTTCAGGAGCAAGTGGGCCATGATGGACGCCAAGTGTGCCCACCCATGCTTGATGCTACTGACGGAGATGCCCCAGTCCGATAAGGGGTGGTCCTGCGTGAAGCTCACTGATGAGCGGGTGACGTGGGTGCTGGAGCAGATGAACGCCGACCTGAAGCCGGGCAACGCGAAGGCGGCAAAGGTGACAAGGGCCATGCTCCTGAGGAAATTCCTGATGCTGCGTGTAGCCCCGCTTCAGGCACGTACGCGCCCCTTGTGGGAGCTTGGGGACGAAGAGGACAAGGTTCGGCTGAGCCTGAAAGCCTTGTCCGACAGTGAGCTGGCTACGGCTCTCCACCTCCTGGTCGGGGACGACCAGGAGTACCCGTCGAGTGTCTTCACTCCCTTGTTCTGCCGCAAGGACGGGGCGCAGGTCGTGGCCGCCAGGCCGACCTTTGACGGGCGCGGGCTGGTGCCGCCGGTGCCCACCGGGGGCCCTGCGGCACCGACGCCAGTGGAGTTGTCTTCTGGTGAGTCCCGCGGGGAGGAAGAGGAGGAGGAGGAAGACTCAGAGGTGACCCCTGAAGGGATGGGGGAGACCTCCCCCTTGAGCAAGGCTGACATCCTCCACACCCTTCCTGACGACGACGATGCTGATGCCCGCCAGGGGAAGCAAGAGCCGCCCATAATCCCGACGAGGGACCGATCGGCACTGATTTCCCGGGATGCTGCTTCTGCTCTAGCGCCGCCTAGAGCCGCTTCCGGCTCATCTGCTGCTCCTGCTTCTGCTTCCGGAGCTAGTGCGCCCGTGCCTCGGGTCGCAAAGCTCTCCAGATTCAAGCTCCCGAAGCGGAGGGACTACGCCATGGTGGATTAGTGAGTGTTCTAGTCCTGCTTCATTCCTGCTGTTGATGCTTGTTTCTGACTCTTCTTCCTTGTTGTGTAACTAGGCTGACACCCGCGGCGAAGAGGAGAGGGGAGGGCGAGGTGGTGCTCGTGCTTCTCCAGCCCGATCATCCTCACGAGGCTGGGTGGAGCATCCTCGGGAGAAGTCAGCCCCCGAGGCCCCACTGACTCGGGAGGTGCCAGAATCCGGCTCGGGTGCTGAGGTCCAAGAGGCTCGGGAGCCTCCAGCCTCCCAGGCCATGGTGACGACGCCTCTTCCTCCTCCTTCTACCGTGTTGCTAGCCCCAGGTTCCTCTGCTTCTCCTGACGTTCTAGAGCGGGCTCTTTATGAGATGGCCCGACTGCGAGAAGATCTCCAGAGCACCGAACCCCTCCTGGCGGCTGGGCGCCTGGAGCTGGTCTCTGGTTGGCTTCATCCTGACATGTCCGTTCGGGCGGTGCTGAGCCAGGTCGCGGCGACCTCTGAGGGGGAGAAGCGAGCCACAGCTCAGGCAGCAGTTGCTCGCGAGGCAGCGCTGAAGGACGCCGAGGCCGCCCAAGGTCGCTGTCAGGAGCTGGAGGCCGAGCTGAAGATCCTGCGTGAAGAGCGTGCCGAAGATTCCCATGGCCGTAAGGTGGAGGAAGACAGGATGAAGGCCCAGGAGGACACCGTCAAGGGTCGCGACGCCGAGCTGGAGCAGCTGGCACAAGCGTAGGCCGCTGAGCGCGGTCGGCTAGAGGAGCTGGAGCAAAAGGTGCAGGCTAAGAACGCTAAACTTGACGCCAAGATGAAGGTTCTGGCCGAGGACCATGCGGCCTTCGCGCTTCTCGAGAAGAGGTCTTGCGGGGCTCTGAAGTCACTCTATGAGAAGGGCTTGGAGAAGCCGCTGGCCACCGATGAGGACGGCCCCACCCAGTTGCTTCCCTACTTGGTCGAAGCGCTTGAGGAAGTCGTGCGCGGCATCGGCCCCATGGCAGAGGAAGAGGCTCGCATCCTTTCTTTAGCCGTGCTGACGCGCGTCTTTAGCCACCTCCATCATCGCGATCCTGCCGCCCGCCTTGACGAGCTGCTAGAGCCCGTGGCTGATGAACACTGCGCATCCGCCGCCGCAACCGTGAAAGGTCAGGTGGAAGCCCTGCTAAAGAAGTTTGACGCCTTCGCCCCCGCGCCCTCGACCGGTGGTGCAGGTCAAGGCAACGCCACCCAGGAGGGGGCGCCTCTTGCGGGTGCCGGCGGTATCCAGGGATGACTGGCTTGCGGCTCCTTTCCTGTTGAAACTCCTGCAGCATGTAGCGTGCCTCGTGGAGGCGTTTAAACTTGTGCTTGATATTTGGAGAACAATATGTCTTGTAATATTTGCTTTGAGATTTTGCGGTTTTCTTCCTATTTGCTTTACGTTCTACGTTCGCATAGCCCGGCCACACGCATACCTCAGCCGCCGTTGGGTCATCCGGAGACCAGGACGAGCCCAAGGAGTGAGGGGCTACGTGACCAGTTAGGCTCCTGAGTCGTGATGCTCAGGAGTCCCCCTTGACGCGCAAATAGCTTATAGGAAAGAGACGCAGGGATAGATCTAGTGTTCTATGTCGGCAGGGCCCGGCCCCGCGCATACCTCAACCGCCGTTGGGCCGACCGGACACCAGGACGGAACCAAGGAGTGAGGGGCTACGTGACCAGTTAGGCTCCTGAGTCAGGATGCTCAGGAGTCCCCCTTGACGTGCAAAAAACATTCATACATTTGCCCTCGCCAAGGCTCGGCTCGAGAGGGGCGCGCGACGACCAGGTCCGGGGGACCTGATTGGGCGGCGTACTCTTGGGCATGACCCGAGTGCAGCCCCCGTGCCCAGCCCCCTCACGCAACTCTCCCGAGGGGAGGCGTTGCGATGTGGCCAGACACCGAGCCCGGAGGCTCCCTGAGGTTGATACGGCCGTGAGGCCGCCCTCAGTTGTTTATCACCAGGAAAGACCATGGCGCTTCCGCACTTGCACGGGCATAGCCGCTCCTCGGCAGTGTCGACGGCCAGTGCAAAGCATGGTGCTTCCACTGGTACGTGGGAGGGGACTCCCTACTGCGGAGAGTCCCAGGGGCGTGTATAGCCCCGCCCTGACACGTGGCTTGCACGGCAGGGCTAGACGAGGTGTGTCTGGGCACTCGTGAGCCAGCGCAGGACTCACGAGGCCCTACCTCAAGGCGGGTTGCGCCTGGTCTTGATTCTTGTTCGCTGTGTTGGTCTTGCGAGGTGGTCAGACAACCTGCGCCAAACGAATCTCCTGAGGTTATCGCGTGAGAATCCAAGCACCAATGGCCCTAGGAGGTGACGTGAATGGGGTCGGCCTGCCAGACAGAGCTCAGCCGTTGGATATATCAACACTGCAGGGACGGGCCCGAGCACAGACGCCGTGCCTAACCCACTCACGAGAAGGGTCCTGAAGAAAGACGACTAGCGCACGGCTCCCGCGGTGGGTGACAATCAAGCAGGTGATAGTCATAGATGGATTAAACATGGAAGGCAAACTAGCTCAGGTAAATGCATGAACGATACGTGCCACAGGGTCAGGCCCGAGCGGCTTCGGGATGATGCAGCCCGAGGGGCATCCCCAGCAAGGTAAGCTAAAGACATAAACAAGAAGGGATACATGCCGCAGGGACGGACCCACGTGGCCTGGGAATGATGCGGCCCTGAGGGCGCTCCTAGCTAAATAAACTTGGAAAATGTCACCTGTTTCTATTGTTGAAGACATGTTGAGGCAGCTGAAGGTACGCGGCGAAGGGGTTGCTCCTCACGAGCCACCGGGGCCCTGAGCCTCGGGGGGCTCTAGAGGCTCGGGCGGCCTCCTGAGGACCGTCTCCATCTCTGCCAGGATTGCATGGTGCCTAGCCTCCTGACCCGCCATGACGCTCCGCAGGATGCGCTAGAAGGCAGCAGCCATGCTCGGCAGGTCGAACGACATGCGAACGTAGTTGTGAGGTGGACCTTCGCAACGCCCAACACGCGAAGGCCAGGAATGCTCCTGAGACGCGGCTCGGTTGAGCCCTGGTATGTCGATGCAGACACGCAGCTCACCACCCTCGCCTGGGTGGGGAGCAGCGCCAGGTGGGCGGCAGTTGCCGCGCATTGCTCTTGCTTCCTGAAGCTCCTGAGATACCTTGGTGATGAACTCCTGAGCGCCGGGCGCTCCTTGCCCGGTGTCCTCCTGAGGGAGACGTGTCGCGAAGCACGCCTCCAAGTGATGCCCGAGCGCCTCCCTCGTGACGTTGGCAAGGTCTGAGGCCCTCCAGAAGAGAGTCCCCGGCCCTGCCCGAGGAGGGTGCCGGGCGTGCCTTCCTATGTGATAGATAGAGGCGCCCCAGGTGCGGGCGCTGGTCCTAACGAGGTACCACTTGCAGTGCTGCCCTCCTGGGGTCCGGCACTGAGTAGCTGCTTCTTCTTCTTGGGGACGACCTCAGGAGGGTACCGAGCTGCATTGTTGTCGGGGTCTTCAATTGACGCTGCTTGGAAGGCCCGCTCGAGGGAGCACACCGCATCTCTTTCTTCGCAGGGGACTGTGATGATCCCGCCGCTCCCTGTCAACTTGAGGACGTTGTAGACGTGGTGCGTCACTGCCATGAACTTGGCTAGGGCTGGATACCCGAGGATGGCATTGTATGGCAAAGGGATTTGGGCGACGTCGAAGTCGATGAGCTCGGTGCGGTAGTTGTTGCGTTCTCCAAAGGTGATGGGAAGGCGGACCTGCCCTATCGGCGTGGTGGAGCCGTCAGTCACTCCCGAGAAGCACTTAGTGGGTTGAAGCTGATCGTATGGCACTTGAAGGTTGTCGAACATCTCGACGGGCAGGACGTTGAGCCCGGTGCCGCCATCGGTGAGGGTCTTGGTGACTTGCACATTGCTGATGATGGGTGAACAAAGCATTGGGAGAGCGCCAGCGGTAGCCGTGCACTTGAGTTGATCTACCGAACTGAAGGTGATGGCACACTTGGACCACTTGAGCGGGCGTGTGGCCTTGAGCTTGGGGAGGACCGCGTTCACCTCGCGAGCAAACTACTTAAAGATACGCTGTGAGGCTGGGGCTTGAGCTCCGCCCAAGATGCAGGCGATAGCTCGCGGCTCCTGGAAGCCCCCAGCCCCCTGGTCTTGATGGTGGGTGTCGTTCATTCTTGGTGGTGGTGGCAGCGAAGGAAGACTGGGGTTGCCCTGAGGGCGACCCTCACGAGGCTGATCCCTCCAGGCGCCCTCGCGAGGCTGATCTTGCCAGCGGTCCTCATGAGGTCGATCGCGCCACTCCTGGCATGGGCCACGGTCGTCCCAGCGTCCTCCGCCACGTCCTCCTCCTCGGTCGTAGCCTCGGTCGTTGCGCTCGGGGCGTTGACCGAAGCGTCCATCGCGAATGGCCCTGAGCTCTTGACAATCATTGGTGTTGTGGTTGTGCACGTTGTGGAAGGCGCAGAATGGTCGGCTGCCCTTGGATGACTCAGGTTGGTCCCTGCCGCGCTTCGTGTCCGGCTCCGCCGCGAGCACGTCAACTCCCTTGCGCTTCACGTCCTCGGCCTTGGATTTCTTCTCCTCCAGGTCGGCAGCTGGGAGCTCGAGGAGGGAAAGGCGTCCTTCCTCAGCCCTTGCGCACTTGGTCGCCAGGTTGAACAGCTCCAAGGATGTGCACAGCTCCTCGTGGATGGCGAGCTCCTCCTTCATCTTGACATCGCGGACGCCATCAGAGAACGCCGAGATGATGGCTTCGGCCGTCACCTTGGGGATCTTGAGGCGGACGTTGTTGAAGCGCTGGATGTACTTCTGGAGGGTCTCTTCC